>NC_059352.1:23713203-24063203 GCF_019703515.2 Myxocyprinus asiaticus
TTAGCCAAATACATTTAAGTTTTTTTAACAGTTTTTCACAATTCCTGACATTCAATCGCAGAAAACATTCCCTGTCTGAGGTCAATTAGGATCACTATTTTAAGAATGTGAAATGTCAGAATAATAGTAGAGAGAATGATTTATTTCAGCTTTTATTTCTTTCATCACATTCTCAGTTTACACACACTTTGTTAGTATTTGGTAGCATTGCCTTAAACAATTTAAACTTGGGTCAAACGTTTTGGGTAGCCTTCAACAAGCTTCTCACAATAAATTGCTGGAATTTTGGCCCATACCTCCAGACAGAACTGGTGTAACTGAGTCAGGTTTGTAGGCCTCCTTGCTTGCATGTGCTTTTTCAGTTCTTCCCACAAATTTTCTATCGGATTGAGGTCATTGTCCATTTTGAAGACCCATTTGTGACCAAGCTTTAAATTCCTGGCTGATGTCTTGAGATTTTGCTTCAATGTATCCACGTAATTTTCCTTCCTCATGATGCCATCTATTTTGTGAAGTGCACCAGTACCTCCTGCAGCAAAGCACCCCGAAAACATGATGCTGCCACCCCCATGCTTCACGGTCGGGATGGTGTTCTTCGGCTTGCAAGCCTCACCCTTTTTCCTCCAAACATAACGATGTCATTATGGCCAAACAGTTCAATTTTTGTTTCATCAGACCAGAGGACATTTCTCCAAAAAGTAAGATCTTTGTCCCCATGTCTGCATGCAAACTGTAGTCTGGCTTTTTTATGGTGGTTTTGGAGCAGTGGCTTCTTCCTTGCTGAGCAGCCTTTCAGGTAATGTCGATATAGGACTAGTTTTACTGTGGATATAGATGCTTGTTTACCTGTTTCCTCCAGCATCTTCATAAGGTCCTTTGCTGTTGTTCTGGGATTGATTTGCACTTTTCGCAACAAACTACGTTAATCTCTAGGAGACAGAATGCGTCTCCTTCCTAAGCAGTATGTTTGCTGCGTGGTCCCATGGTGTTTATACTTGCGTACTATTGTTTGTACAGATGAACGTGGTACCTTCAGCTGTTTGGAAATTGCTCCCAAGGATGAACCAGACTTGTGGAGGTCCACAATTTTTTTTCTGAGGTCTTGGCTGATTTCTTTAGATTTTCCCATGATGTCAAGCAAAGAGGCACTGAGTTTTAAGGTAGGCCTTAAAATACATCCACAGGTACACCTCCAATTCAGTACACCTCCTATCAGAAGCTAATTGGTTAACTGTCTAAAGGCTTGACATCATTTTCTGGAATTTTCCAAGCTGCTTAAAGGCACAGTTAACTTAGTGTATGTAAACTTCTGACCCACTGGAACTGTGATATAGTCAATTAAAAGTGAAACAGTCTGTCTGTAAACCATTGTTGGAAAAATTACTTGTCATGCACAAAGTTGATGTCCTAAATGAATTGCCAAAACTAGAGTTTGCTAATATGAAATCTGTGGCGTGGTTAAAAAATGAGTTTTAATGACTTCAACCTAAGTGTACGTAAACTTCTGAATTCAACTGTACATACTTTTCTTAAAAAATATGCAGTGGCTTCAATATTCACGTCTGAGTTATGACTGTGTGTAATTTATGTTGTAGAACAAAACGTCCATGTATCGTCAAGTAATGTTTGCCACAGAACGTATATTTCTCATAGTTTAAAACCCCATTATAAAAAACCCTTCCGGGTTCGCCAACAAAAAAAAAAAAAACACAATACAGGATTACAGAATTACTCCTTTCTAGCAGCTTTTGTAGCCAATTTTGAAAAAGTATATTTTTAAATGTCCAGAATAGTGTCTCAATGATTGTATAGTTGTTTTACATTAAACTTGGCATGTTTTTATTTTATCAGGGGGACTGTAGTGAGGACACCCTACCTGTTCACATGGAGCTGCTATGCAGTTTCCACAGCCTCATCTCCTCTGTGGAGCAGCTTCAGTCCAGCTTTCTGCTTAACCCAGAAAAATACAATGATGGAGAGCTTGCCACACCACCCCGCAGACTGCTTGACACACTCAGGTAATGCTGCAGATTAGTGTTGCCTAACAACATTAAAATAAAATGTTTCTCAGTTAAAGTGATTATCACTAATGTCTGCATAAGGTATTTAAGATTTTTGGATGTTATATACAGATATATCTCAACAAATGAGCGTTCAGTAGCTTAAAACACCAAACAAAGCATTTGATTTGATATAAGTAGAATTTAGGACAAAGTCAACCTTAACCTGCTTTACTTCCCTCTACAGGCAGCTCAATCCTATGTACGAGGGCTACATGCAGCATGATGCACAGGAGGTACTGCAGTGTATTCTTGCAAACATACAGGAGGCCTGTGACACTATTAAAAAAGAGCAAAAAAGCAACCAAAAGGACACTGCAATGAGTAATGGAATAGGTGTGTCCTCCCTCGAGGAGGATGGAAGCTCTGATGGTCAGCTGAGCGGAAAAAGAAAGAGCGACACTGAAGCAGGCAACGCAAAGAAAAAGCCGAAATCTCAGAGCAAGTCCAAGAAAAATGAGGAAAACGTGCCTATGACCCGCTCAAAGAGAAGGTCTTCCAGTGACATAACCACAGAGAGTTCTGTTATGGACCAGAAGAATGGAGATGAAGAATGGGAAGAGAAGGAGAGAGGGAGCACCACAGAGGAAGAGAAGAATTACAGTCCCCCCAAAGAGGTGGGCAAGAGGATGAGAAGAGGGAAGCTGGGCTGGTTGAAGCCGTCAGGGAAGCAGCCTAGCATCTTCTCAAAGTTCCGCAGCATGGGACGAATAAGCTCACATATTGGAGGGAGAGGAGATACCAAGGAGAAATCAGACTGTAGTACCCAAGAGAAGCAGGAAAAGGACATGCCTGAAAATGAAAGCAAAACTCAAGATGCTAAACTGAGCCTTGGAAAGAATGAAGGTAAATATCATAGTAAAAACCATGTGGTCTAATGTTATGTCCTAGTTGGAGTCTATGAATAAAATAAAAATTTCAACCATGAATGTGAAATTGCTTACATTTAGAACATATTGAAAAAATAAAAATAATAATAAAAATATTAAACTGATAAATAACTAAACTAAGAAATAGAAGTAAGGACTTGACAAGAGTATCCCTATAGTTTGTCATGGCATTGCTGCCTAAGAGCATGTTTTGTAGAGTTGCCTGGAAATTTTGCAACTAACTTTTTGGTAGCAAAGCAGTTATAATCCCAAAAAGTGGTAATAGAAATGGTCAAATCTTGTCTAATTAGAGCGTTCAGGCTTGGATGTGCTGAAGTGGATGTTCCAGGGTCAGCTGGTGCTGCGGACACGCTGCCTGGAATGTGAGTGTTACACAGAGAGAAGGGAGGACTTTCAAGACATCAGTGTGCCTGTGCAAGAAGACGAGACCAGTTGCTCTGACCCCAATTCTGAGAGTGAGTACATTGATTTCAACACAAACATATTATTCAAGTAAGATAGAAAATCTCAGATGTTTGCAGCTCTACTTACTTATGTTTAACTGGTTGCTGTCCTTCAGTTTCTCCAGATCCAAAGCCTGAGCTAAAGACTCTAAAGTGGGCCATTTCTCAGTTTGCATCTGTGGAGCGGATTGTGGGTGAAGATAAATATTTCTGTGAGACCTGTCATCACTACACAGAAGCTGAGAGAAGTCTTCTGTTTGACAAAACCCCAGAGGTTGTCACAATCCACCTGAAATGCTTTGCTGCCAATGGTTCTGAGTATGTCCTTGATTGATTTTGGTGCTCAATTCATCCATTTCAAAACATAAAGGGAAGTTCAAATAAATAGCTGAATTTAATGAAAATGTGTCCATTTCACCTCAAAATTAAAAGAAAAAAATAAAAGTTGCTTAATTGGCATAAAAAATGTCACAATGCAAAAATATCTTAAAGGAATAATTCACCCAAAAGGGATTTAAATCCATATAATGCAAGTCAATAGGGTCCAGTACTTTCAGGCTCCAAAAAGGACAAACTGGCAGCGTAAAGGTAATCCATACAATTTGAGTGGTTTAATCCATGTCTTCTGAAGTGATATGATTGATTTTAGGTTACAAGCTCGATTACACTTCCTAGCATTTGACGCATGTTCAGCACGCGAGGAAGTCATGATTGTGCCAAGGAGACTGCAGATGTCAAGATTTCTAGTGAAAAAGGAGTTGCATTTGGTTTGTTTCTCACCTAAAACCGATTGTATATCTTCAGAAGACATGGCGTTGCGTTCTTTTTGGAGCTTGACAGTGTTAAGTATCTCCTATTGACGGAGAGAATTACTTTTGGGTGAACTTTTCCTTTTAAAGGTCCCAAAATATTATCCATTAAGGAAAATATAATTACATATTCTTGATTTTAGGGGGAAATATAACCTAGACATTTTCTTGACAGGTTTTGTAAGATTCACTCAAATACTTGTTTAATAAACACTAGTTTAATTAAACCAGTTTCAAATTGGCATGACCATTAATTTGCTTGTTTTAGTCTAATATATTTATATAGTTATTTAAGTACATTGAGCAGCTCATCCAACAGAATTTTCATTTTCTACTCCAACAGGATGGACCCCTATGCTGGCCTTTCCAAGGTGAACACCCCTCTGCAGACTCCTCTTAGACTTTCCCTGCATGAGTGGTGCACTCAGCCTGATGCTCCAGACCACAGCCATCACTACGAGCTCTTCGCTGTGGTCATGCACAGTGGAGTAACCATCAGCAGTGGGCATTACACCACGTACATCCGTATGGTGGATCTCTATCACACTGATCTCAAGCCTCAGTCTCAGAATGAAGAGCAAGACAGAGAGGAGGATATAAAACAGAAGAAAGAGGAGGTACCTCAAACAGATTACGATGATGGGGAGGTGTCTTTCAGCTTGAGTGGCAGGGGGAAAAATGTGCCCAAAAGGGCCAGCATAACAAGCAAAGCAGGAGGTAAGAGGTGCTCTGAGGGCGTAGGGCTCTTAGGAGGACAAAGGAGCATCACCAGTTATGAGCTAGCCAACAGCAAGCAGACCAATACTGAGAAGCCTACCAGTTTGGCCAGCTGTGTCTCTGGTACTCTGCTTCAAAACGTTGGAATGAAGAAAGAGACCAGGGAAGAGAGTGGTGATGCTATGATCGATGGGACCCAGATAAACGCTAACCTTGCTCTGCAGAACCTTTTGGACTTTGAAGGAAAGTGGATGCTGTTTGATGATTCAGAAGTAAGACTCTTTGAAGAAGAGGACTTCCTGCGAGCCTGTTCCCCAGAGACGTGCTCCACCTCTACACCCTATTTGCTTTTCTACAAGAGAGTCTCTCAGTAAAAACAGGCCATTGGATATTGACAGAAACTGTGGTATTACACTGGTCCACTCAGTAATTAAGTTTTACTGTTGAGGAATGGACAATAGAGTATGTTCGCAGGTCTTTAGAAAAGCAAGTCAGGATATGTGTTGAAAGTTACATAGGCTTGTCTTACAAGTGTCAGTCAGTGAAAAGCCTGTGTAAAACGTTTGAGGCCATGAAATTTGTTGCCATTGTTTATACAAGTATGATTTTTGTGTCTTACTATTTTTGTACTTTGATCTTTCCTTGTTGTCTGCTTTTGAGTGACCCTCAAGCAAACATACCTTGGCACTTACTGTAGTGCATGTGACCAATTTTTTCTGTACTTTCAACTATTCCCTTAAAATGCTTTGATGAATGACACAAACTGATTATATATATATATTTTTTTTAAAAGCCCAATTATTCTTGCTTGTTTGGTTTTGTCTCCAAGTATGAGTTAACATTTTGATGTCCCTTTTATTTTAATTAATACCTTGCAAACCCAAAGTAGATTTATGGTAGTCACTTAATTTTTGACACAAGGAGACAAACAGTGTGTTATGTTTTCCACTGCAGTAATTAACTAGGATTTGTCTATTTGCACACAAGAGAATGGAATTTAGTTTGAAAGGTGGTCAAAGTACAGAGTGTATAAATTGCCTATATATGACCACAGGGAAAAATGCAACCTGTTTTATAGTTTCTATTAACCATACCTCATTCCAGTTTAAAAAGCTTAGTCCTTTTCCCATGTTGTGAGCAGGCCTGGCTTTCTGCCATTACAATTAGATTTCAAGCCACTGTATCTATGAGTAATACATAAAACATTCTTGCAATTCATGGAAAATGTCTATTGCTACATGGCATTGTATATTTGAGGGAGGGAGGGATGTTTTTTTTTTTTTTTTTTAATCTTTGTTGATTCATATTTACCACATTAAATCAATAGCATATAAAAATTTATTTTGGTGCACAATTTCTTTACACCACACTGCACACCACAATAGCTATTAGAGTATTTATTTTGTAAAATATTTAAAGTAAACAAAAGTACATAAAAACTACAATGCTGAAATGTAAAAATTTTGAGTTTCTGTTTCAATTAAATAAATTATAAATTTGTACCATGGCTTACAAATTCACTGGGATGAAAAAAAAAAAATGAAAAAACTGCACATAGGAAAATTGAATACAGATTTGACACATTATGTGCTCACTGTTGGTTCTCATGATCATGTAACAGGCCATTTTGTAAAGTAATGCAAATTTGTAATGATGTACCAAACTTCTAGACACTTAGCTTTATTACTTTATGGCAGAAACACTGATAGGATTGATATATACAAATAAATAAAATTGCATTTATCCTTTTTTTTATTCTTCGTCTTCACATGTCTAGCTTGCGAAGGCTCATTCTGCTAAAGGAGTCTCTGAAAAAAAAAAACAAACAAAAAAAAAAACTTGAACATCATGCAATAAGGAGAGGAAATGAGTCCAGAGGGAAAAAAAGTTCATGGCAAACAAAAATTTGACAAAAAAGCCTGTCCAACAACTTAGCTACCTTGTCAAGCTGTCCTTTTGCTGCTGGGGAAAACAAGACATTTCAGTATATTCAAAAACACTTGCTAAAAGCTTTTTGGACTATCTCTCAAAATATTCCATTCTGATTACATTTGATTTTATTGTAATTCAGTTAGGAATATTTCAATATTCATATAATATTTTTACAATTACAATTTTGCTTAAATATAAAATACTTAGTACATTACAAACATATACATTTCCTATTACTACTATAGTTTGTTCAAGTTGATAAACATGACTTGAAAACATGATTTGATAAACAGTTTCCAGAGGAAGCTAGTTTAACAAAAACTTGACAGGGTGACATCTACAGGATTGGAGATGCGCAACAAATATAGCAAAAAACAAAAGTATTTAAGCATCATTCAAATGATGATCACAATAAATCAGGAAATCAAGATTTTTACCCAGGTCTCAAACTAAAGTTGTTTGAGAAGTCTGCCTTAAATGTGTCTCGGTTACAGCTTAAATGTACTTTTTAATCTGATCAGTATCACTTAGGTAACCATTGACACTTCTTGTGCCAAGTTTACAGCTGAATTGCCCTCCCCGCCCCCAAAATCACACTGAACATAATACTGCTGTGCATACTCAACACAGATTTTGACACCATTATTGCTGTCTTACCTGTGTGAGTTGACCTGTAACACAGGTTTATAAAGCTGTGGGATCTTCCTGTTAATGAGGGGCTGCAGAGCTTCTTTTAGCCTATGGTAGTTCCTCTCCAGCTCCCTCTGATACTCTTTCTGGTCTGGTCCAATCAGACTCTTATTTTTGCGAAGGGCATCTTCACATCTGGGGTAGTAATGAAAGGTTATTAAATTGTATTAGGACAATTTCAAAATTAAAATATCCATTTTATTTCTTTGTCTATACAAAAGATCAATGTTTAACAGTGGCTGTGTTTATATGGACTGCAATAATCTGACTATTTTTAGGACAACAGGTCCAATTGCGGTGTATATACAGTATGTTTCCAATACTGTGTTGTGTCAGTGGAGCCAATAGCTGGATTATTGCAGTCCATGTGAATGTAGTGAAAGAGCATCTGGAATCTAACCTCTTGGTGAAGTCTTTGAAGCACAGTCGTAGTTTATTGTGGTGTCTGTAGAGTTTAGGGTCACTTGGGATCTCAGACAGAAAAACCTGGGCCACCTCAAGAGGGCCCTGTAGAGATACAATACATACACTGGTTAGGAACAGTAATCAAACAGTATTCTCTGGACTACTGACTCATCCATCTGGTTGTTTACATAGATATTTGGTAGGCAAAAACAAGTATAACTAAAAAAATAAAAAACTCTAGACCAGTGTTTTCCAAACTTACACCGATCAGCTACAACATTAAAATGTGTAGGTCCCCTCATGCCACCAAAACAGCTCTGACCCGTCGAGGCATGGACTTCACAAGACCTCTGAAGGTGTCCTGTGGTATTTGGCACCAAAACATTAGCAGCAGATCCTTTAAGTCCTGTAAGTTGCGAGGTGGGGCCTCCATGGATCGGACTTGCTGGTTCAGCACATCCCATAGATGCTCAATCGGATTGAGATCTGGGGAATTTGGAGGCCAAGTCAACACCTTGAACTCTTTGTCATGTTCCTCAAACCATTCCTGAACAATTTTTGCAATGTGGCAGGGCGCATTATCCTGCTGAAAGAGTCCATTGCCTTCAGGGAATACCGTTGCCATGAAAGGGTGTACGTGGTCTGCAACAATCTTTAGGTAGGTGGTACGTGTAAAATTAACATCCACATGAATGCCAGTACCCAAGTTTTCCCAGCAGAACATTGCCCAGAGCATCACAATGCCTCCGCTGGCCTGCCTTCTTCCCATAGTGCATCCTGCTGCCATCTCTTCCCCAGGTAAATGACACACACGCACCCGGCCGTCCACATGATCTAAAAGAAAACGTGATTCATCAGACCAGGCCACCTTCTTCCATTGCTCCATTGTCCAGTTCTGACACTATGTGTCCATTATAGGTGCTTTCGGCAGTGGTCAGGGGTCAGCATGGGCACTCTGTCTGTGTCTGTGTGGCTACGCAGCCCCATACGCAGCAAGCTGCAATGCACTGTGTGTTCTGACACCTTTCTATCATGGCCAGCATTACGTTTTTCAGCAATTTGTGCTACAGTAGCTCTTCTGGGGGATCGGACCAGACAGGCTAGTCTTTGCTCCCCAGGCGCATAAATGAGCCTTGGGTGCCCATGACCCTGTTGCCGGTTCACCGGTTGTCCTTACCTGGACCACTTCTGGTAGGTATTAACCACTGCATACCAGGAACCCCCCACAAGACCTGCCGTTTTGGAGATGCTCTGACCAAGTCGTCTAGCCATCACAATTTGGCCCTTGTCAAAGTTGCTCAGATCCTTACGCTTGCCCATTTTTCCTGCTTCCAACACATGAAATTCAAGAACTGACCATTCACTTGCTGCCTAATATACCCCCCCCCTAAACAGTTGCCACTGTAATGAGATAATTGATGTTATTCACTTGTCAGTGGTTTTAATGTTGTGGCTGATCAGTGTATATACACTCACAGGCCACTTTATTAGGTACACCTGTACATCTACTTATTCATGCGATTATCTAATCAGCCAATCGTGTGGCAGCAGTGTAATGTATAAAATCATGCAGATATGGGTCAGGAGCTTCAGTTAATGTTCACATCAACCATCAGAATGGGGAAAAAATGTGATTTCAGTGATTTCGACTGTGGCATGACTGATGGTGCCAGACGGGCTGGTTTGAGTATTTCTGTAACTGCTGATCTCCTGGGATTTTCACGCACAACAGTCTCTAGAGTGTATAGTGAATGGTGAGAAAATCAAAAAACATCCAGTGAGTGGCAGTTCTGCGGATAGAAATGCCTTGTTGATGAGAGAAGTCAAATGAGAATGGCCAGACTAGTTCCAGCTGACAGAAAGGCTACAGTAGCTCAGAAAAACCTCTGTACAATTGTAGTGAATGTAATAGCATCTCAGAATGCACAACATGTCGAACCTTAAGGCAGATGGGCTACAACAGCAGAAGACCACATTGGGTTCCACTTCTGTCAGCCAAGAACAAAAAACTGAGGCTGCAGTGGGCCTACCAGGTGATGTTTTTCCAATTGTCTACTGTCCAGTTTTGGTGAGCCTGTGTCCACTGCAGCCTCAGTTTCCTGTTCTAAGCTGACAATAGTGGTATCCGGAGGGGTCTTCTGCAGCTGTAGCCCATCCACCTCAATGTTCGATGTGTTGTACGTTCCGAAATGCTTTTCTGCATAGCACTGTTGTAACGCGTGTTTATTTGGGTTACTGTCACCTTCCTGTCACCTTGGACCAGTCTGGCCATTCTCCTCTGACCTCTGTTATTAACAAGCCATTTTTGCCCACAGAACTGCAGCTCGCTGGATGTTTTTTGTTTTTCACACCATTCTCTTTACACTCTAGAGACTATTGCATGGGAAAATCCCAGGAGATCAGCAGTTACAGAAATACTCAAACCAGCCCATCTGGCATCAACAATCAGGCAACTGTTTAGGGGTGGGATATATTAGGCAGGAAATCACTGAGATCACATTTTTCCCCATTCTGATGGTTGATGTGAACATTAACTGAAGCTCCTGACCCATATCTTCATGATTTGAGTATTTCTGTAACTGCTGATCTCCTGGGATGTTCACACACAACAGTCCCTAGAGTTTACTCAGAATGGTGCCAAAAACAAAACACATCCAGTGAGTGGCAGTTCTGCGGACAGAAACGCCTTGTTGATGAGAGAGGTCAATGGAGAATGGCCAGACTGGTTCAGGGTGACAGAAAGGCTAAAGTAACTCAGATAACTCCTCTGTACAATTGTAGTGAGCAGAATAGCATCTCAGAATGCACAACACGTCAAACCTTGAAGCGGATGGGCTACAACAGCAAAAGACCACGTCGGGTTCCAATTATGTCAGCCAAGAACAGAAGGCTTAGTCTGCAGTGGGAACAGGCTCATCAAAACTGGACAGTTAAAGACTGGAAAAACATAGCCTGGTCTGATGAATCTTGATTTCTGCTGAGGTACACAGATGGTAGGCCCACTGCAGCCTCATCTTTAATAAAGAGACATTATCAATGCAAATGGATTGTGTGGATCTCGTCATTGGACCCACATTACACGGAACAAGTCAAACCTAACTTTTACACTCAGCACGCAGTGAAAAGTTCTCTGTGCTAAACTTTGCATATTAAAAGATCGATCTTGTGATTTTAAGAATGGATATCGAAATTGTTCAAATTAATCTGAAAATCTGTATTTTTACCCAGCCCTAATACCTACGAATACCTTAGCTGGGAATCACTGCTATAGACCCTAAGATAATTACAGTGATTTAACATAAGTATTACAAGTGGAAATGCCCAATTAGTCACCTGGTTAACAGTAGTGCCAACAGACCCCTGCAGAACCATCTGCAGCATTTTGGCATCAGATGGGTCCTGGTGAGTGGCAAAGGCCAACTCTTGTGTCTTCTTCTGCATATCCTCAATAGCTACTTCAATGGGTGTGGAGATGATCTGAACATTGCACAGAAGTACAGTGTTAAAGAAAGTGTCACTTTAATCCATTTAAATAATCTCTGAATAGTTTTTCATATAATAACAATCTAACAGGAATACACATACACTTCAAGTCAAAGGTTTGGACACATCATAAATTCATGTTTCTGATTATTTAAACTTTTAGATCCAAAAGCTAATGTTTAAATGTTTGAAATGTTAATAGTTTTATAGACAAATATTAATAATTTCTATGTATTATTTTGACAAAACTAACTATAAAAAAAATAAAATAAAAAACGATGAAGAAACAGCAAAAATTTTTGTTCACTGTGAAATCCACATGCTTTCATATGTTACTGAATAGTTTTGAGAGCTTTTCTAAAAAGTGGATAATAGTAATGACAAAGAATAAGTACTGGTGTGTCCAAACTTTTGACAGGCAGTGAAAAAACTTTTATAAAGTATGGTTGGGCTACCTCCTCTTTGTGGATGATGTTGATGCGGGTCTTGATATAGGGGAAGGCGTGGGAGGTAGTGAGGATGGTCTTTCGTTTAAATTGTTCGTGCAGGTCACCGTGAGCTCTTCCATCGAGTGTGAATGGCGTGCAGTAGACGAAGCGTCGCAGGTTGTAGTTCTTATCAAAATACGTGATGCGGTCCTTCATTTCATAAGTGTCGAAGTATGGCTCAACATATGTAATCTGAATAAAGGCCTGTATCAGAGAGAATGCAAACTGTTATTCTCTGTGTTTAGTATTATTGTGTAATTTCAAGACAATGAATACTGTTACTAAAATGCCTTTAAGGTCACATAAGTTAAGGGCCATTCTGATAAAAAAAAAAAAATAGCACCTTATTTGAGTCCAATTTACACTTGTCAACTGGATTGGAGTCTTTAATGACTTCCACTTGATCCTCACCAAACCTTTCACCATAGAAACTCTGTGGAATTTAGACAGACAGAATTATGGCATTTGTAAAGAATATGCGTGTTGTCTCTCTCTCACACACACCCATGCGCACACAATTACAAACTATTCACTGTGTTCTACCTCAAGCCGATGCGAGATTTCTGCCAGTTTAGTGATAGCTGGCTCTTTGTACACATACTCCTGCTCATCCAAGTCACCAAACTTAGAACCGTAAAATCCAACTCTGAAATAGGTGCCAAACATTCGCTTTCCATTCTGGAAGAAACAAATGTGTTAATCAATTACAAATCTGCCATCAATTAAAGCTAGCACTTCAAAATACCGAGTGACACTAGGAAAAACGAATCCTGTTGATACTCAGTGTTGACACATGCCATGGATTTGCATTCTAAAAAAAATAAATGTTTACTCTTAAGGAAAAGTAAACTGCAATGAGGCAAACACAACATTTTCCCTTGGCAGCAAGTTATCAAGTGACAACAGTAATGTACACATTGTCTGGTACATGTTTACATGAATAACCTGCATTCAACACTGAACATAGTGATGTAATGAAGAGTTAAATACATGAAAACAGATTTAACACATATACTAATGCCTACAGTATCATCTGTATAGTATAAACGTCAACTTCTAAACATATTTGAGAAAACAACAGTAGCAAATAAAGACTCAATGGACTGGCATCATACCAGCCTAATTCCAGTCTAAGGATGGGTAAAGTTTATTTATGTACTGCTGTTACCCCACTTTTACCACAATACTTTTTGATATACAGCTCTGGAAAAAATTAAGAGACAACTGCAAAATTATCAGTTTCTCTGGATTTACTATTTATAGGTATGTGTTTGAGTAAAATGAACATTTTTGTTTTATTCTATAAAGTACTGACAACATTTCTCCCAAATTCCAAATAAAAATATTGTCGAGCAGTTATTTGCACCCCCAGATCATCACCGATCCTCCACCAAATTTCACAGTAGGTGCGAGACACCGTGGCTTGAAGGCCTCTCCAGGTCTCCGTCTAACCATTAGATGACTAGGTGGAGCTTCAGAAAGGCTGGAATCGGGCAGATTTGTCTTTGTGATGGATGCATGAATCAAGCCACGTACAAGGTTATCCTGGAAGAAATATTGCTTCCTTCTGCTCTGACAATGTTCCCCAACTCTGAGGATTGGTTTTTCCAGCAGGACAATGCTCCATGCCACACAGTCAGGTCAATCAAGGTGTGGATGGAGGACCACTGGATCAAGACCCTGTCATAGCCAGTCCAATCTCCAGACATGAATCTCATTGAAAACCTCTGGAATGTGATCAAGAGGAAGATGGATCAAACAAATCCAAGCTGCTTGAATTTTTTAAAGTCACCCAACAGCAATGTGAAACACTGGTAGAGAGCATGCCAAGACTCATGAAAGCAGTGATTGAAAATCAGGGTTATTCCACCAAATATTGATTTCTGAACTCTTCCTAAGTAAAATCATTAGTACTGTGTTGTTTAAAAATGAATATGAACTTGTTTTCTTTGCATTATTCGAGGTCTGAAAACACTGCATCTTTTTTTGGTATTTTGACCAGTTGTCATTTTCTGCAAATAAATGCTCTAAATGACAATATTTTTATTTGGAATTTGGGTGAAATGTTGTCAGTACTTTATAGAATAAAACAAAAATGTTCATTTTACTCAAACACATACCTATAAATAGTACATCCAGTGAAACTGATAATTTTGCAGTGGTCTCTAATTTTTTCCAGAGCTGTATATTTGCCAACTCATTTGATTTTGATCCTATGGTTACCCATTTGACTTTTTCCCATTTGTATGTTCACACGGTGTGAGTGCATGATTCTTCACTTACACCAAAATGTAAATTTTATTTTTTATTTTTTATCGTCTTTGTTATTTAAAGAAAGTTGTGGTTGACAAGTAAGCATCTCCACATCAGACACAAAACCTAATTGAAAAAACATGATAGTTTGAGCCAAGCTTGAGAATAGTGGCGCAAGAGGCCGTTTTGAACAGGCTGGGACATTTCTCAGAGAAATGTATAAGCAAAGATGGACATAACAAGAGCAAGACTGGAGAAATTCTGATGTTCTTAAACAGTAAGTCAACAATTGTTCTCAGAAGAAGAGAGAGACAGATAGCAGAGCCAAAGAGAATATTTAGTTTATAGCAAGTTCATCGGCAGAACGTGCATGTGCCACTGTAGCCTATGTATACAGAATGCCAGACTGGAACAGTTGAACAATTTGTATGTACTGAGGCGGACTTTGAGAGACAGCAAGTATAAAAAGTGGTGGGTGTTATATGTACAGGGCCAGGAACATTTCTGTGTGCTCTACAGACAGAAAGTGAAGTGTCAATAATGTGCAGGTGAGGGCTGAGCAAAAGCAGACCAACTATGGAGCCAATTCTCTGACTGCACTAATTGAATTCTCCCGCTTACAACAGAGAGCCTGAATGTTATGTGTTCATTATCCAGTCACCATTTTCCAAATTCCACAACAATTGGTTCTATTTTTAGGTTAGTTTTACTCTTCCTCATGTTATTCCAAACCTGTAGTCATACAGGTTTAAACTCCTGAGACCAGAGTGTGACTGTGCATTTTCCATTTCCCTTTTTGATTTGATTTTAACTAGCAGCACCTAATAAACATGCATAAATAAATAAATAAATAAATAAAAATAACAGAGCAAATCGTACACCTAAAAATTGATGGCAACATCTGTGGACAGTGGGACCAAGTTGTGAAATCTTAAATAATACCAAGCTATAGAATTATTATTATTATTTTTTTATCAAATAGTTTATTATCTTTCCAGGAGTGTTGGTTATTGATGTTATTGAGATGTTACAGACATTACATTAGAAATTAGCATAATTAATTCTGATTCAAAGTATTGGCCAGCATCATCCAATCACTGCCAACCATATTTAAACAAAATTATACATTATAAATCTCTGAATCTATGCACTGATTTCCAGTGTCCCATGTCTACCAAACATGTTGAGTGGTCCAAACATCATCTG
Organism: Myxocyprinus asiaticus; assembly: GCF_019703515.2. Lineage (NCBI taxonomy): Eukaryota > Metazoa > Chordata > Actinopteri > Cypriniformes > Catostomidae > Myxocyprinus > Myxocyprinus asiaticus. The sequence continues at coordinate 23,728,580 of NC_059352.1, forward strand.
CAGCATGAAACTGAAGTTTTGGTGGGATTTTAGGAGTGAATGCACTTAGCTGCATAGGAAAGATATAAGATGCTCCCTTGCTCCCTATTTAGTGAATGACTAAACCTCCAGTGTGCTATCTGTCAGTTCAAAATGCACCTTATTTTCATCCTAACTCCATATAAAGTCTCTGAAAGCAACATTTTCAGCTTTTGGATGAACACATTTATTCTCAATGTGATAAGACACAGTAAATATAGGATTTCTAAGGATAAACACATGCTAAAGTACACATTTGTGTACACTGTGTTTAGCAGTATGGCGTTTCGCAATAAATCGCTCAAATAAAAAAAAAAAGAATTGCATATTGGATGAAACTAGAGACTAATCTTTTGACTCAAACAGGTTTCAATGTAAAAACTTAATTAGGTTTCTTACCAGATTTAGTTTTGCAAGAGTTTCTCCCAAAGACAAACTCCGCTGTGATCGGCGCCCTGTTGTTTTGTCACATGACACCATACGTCGTAAGTTTAACCTTTTACTCACAGCCCAGAGTCTTCTGAACTGAGATCAGTCAGTTTAAAAACATTTAAATTATGTGTTGCATTTAGCAAAGCCAAAAAACAACAGGGTCGCACGAGGTTAAAACAACATGGATGAGTGTATTATCATTTTTGAGCAAACCATCCCTTTAAATTTGAGTCATACATCTATCTCCTCAGTCGTCTGAGATGGCTCAGCCCCAATCTGGTTCATTGCAATCGCTTTTCCAATCATAAAGCTTCAGATTTAAACTCTAAAACTATGAACTTACCACAAGACACAATAATTAAAGTGGGAAGAGGAGGGGTCAGCAACCAGGGAAATAAAAAAACAAGAGAACAGAACATATTTTAATCAGGAAACTCTTCGAAAGACTAACAAAACACACACGTACAGTACACACACAAAACAAACAGCAATACTACCAAACACCTCAAATAAATACTATACAAAGAAAAAGAAACACACACACACACACACACACACACACACACACACAGACACACAGACACACAGACACACAGACACACAGACACACAGACAAAGACTAAAACCCAACAATAAACATGCAATAAGGAAAAGGCAGGCAGAAAAGAGTTCACTTCTGTATTAATGGACAGGTGCATTTCTGGTATAAAGCTACAATAATGGGTCAAATATGAAGGTTTTGGTGAGTCAGTGCCATGCAATATTCCACGTGAAAGTGAGATTAATACTAGTTGACACAAACACTGGTGCAAATGAGAACTCAGGGGTCGATTTAGTTTTAAATGAAACAATAACTCAATTTCGAGAGAAAGTATGGTAAACAATGTTACTTGGAGCAATGTTTTGAACTGAAAACCACCATGACATGCCCCTTAAGGAGAAAAAAATATATATTAAGCTTAATGGCATATTCACCAGTAGGAACATTCTTGCCCTAATTATTGTTTTCTTCATTTGTCAGTTGATTTTGTTATGGCTATTTACATGTCTTACATTAATTGCACCCTGTGCATTAGAAAAACGAGTGCAAATAAGAACTAAGGGGTCGATTTAGTTTTAAATGAAACAATAGGTCATTGTGAAAGAAAGTACGCTGAAAGACTTCATTTGGAGAACATATGATGTTTCGAACTAAAATCCACCATGAAATACCCCTTTATGCTAGCATACTCTCCATTAACAACATTCCGGCCCAAATTCATGTAAGTTAAATTGGTTATTGCTGTCTACATATCTTGCATAAATCGAACCCTGTGCTTTTGAGACATGCTAAGACGACGTTGATGCCAGTGCTGATGAAAGAGAGAAATGGATGAGGAAGTGAAATGATGCATTCATGAATAAATCTGTCATTAGTGTCACACAGTGGCTCCCATGCATGGCCCGCCAAAATTGACAATGTTAACATTGCTTCTCCTCAAGAAAGAGGGGAGAGAGGAAGATGAGCAGAGAAGGAAGGGCGCTGCTGTCCACACACCACTGACAGCAGTCCCACAGAAAGAGAGATGAAGGAATGGACGAAGAAAATAAAATGTCCATTAAAAGGTTAATGGGTCAAATTCATAGCAAAGAGAGTCATGATAAATGCCCACAGCTTGCACGTATGGGCTAAGCATTAACCATGAAGTTCAGCACCTACCTCCCAGCCTGTGCTCTGTATGACAGAGAGAATACAGCAAAAATCAAAATACGCAGGTCACAGTCAACCCCATTCAGAAGCCCTGACTGACTCACAAACTACAAAACACTGTGGGAAACACTGACACTTGTTTCCCATAACTCATATTTATAGAGCGCAACAGTGCCTGCCCACTTTTTCAGCCTTCTTGGGACCTGAGGTATTTTCCCCATTAATTTATTCCATGGGGATTTTTTTTTTTTTTTTAAATGTGCCATTAAAGAGTTCTAAGACATGAACCAAAACAACCAGCTCTGAGCTGAATCACAATGTTATTAAGTTTTATTTGAAGCAAAAAAGTATTTAAAAAATTGGACAAAGGTGTTAAGATAAAAGTATATGGTTGAATTAAAACAATGGAAAAATATTAAACTATTGATTTAAAGTTGTTGATTATAAGTATAAAAACAATATATATATTAAGAAAGTTGCAAATATTCAAAATATGTACAAAAATATAAGTAGTTTGAGAATGTATGGAGATTGACTCGATTACGTCCTTCATAGTGCTTTTTGGGAGTGGGTGGTCACTGCAGAGGTGTTTTATCGCAACACTCTGATTGGTGGATCTTCTTCTTCAGGATCATGGGTAGTGTGGTTTCTCACCTGGAATTCCACTATTAACCAAGATTTTTTTTTTTTTAAGTTGAAATAACGTGAACTAATGGCTTCAAAAGAAATACTGTATATACACCATCGATTACCAACCTTGGAGGTCAGTGTTAGAAGTAAAATATAATTTAGTCGATGGAGAAAATAAAAGGGATTCTTATTTTTGGAGCTTGACTGTTGCGCTCTATTCCTCCATGTAGACTTTTCATCACTACATGCTGGTTTTAAATACTGCATGCAAGAATCTAAAGAAGTTGATTTTAATATTTTCTGTAAAAAAAGATGGAAGTGATGCTTGTCTGTAGAAAAGTTGCCATCACTATGCTAACGTCTTGCTAAGTGGTTACTTATATGATCTGAGTGTTTTTAGCACATTGTTATGTGGTTGCTAGGGTGTTATGGATGGTTGATTACTGAAGTCAGAAGAGTCTACCCCCAAGTCTTCATGATATTCTAATATTCCCTAATTTTTTGTTTGTTTAAAAATTGAAAAGCATGATTGCTTAGACAAGTAATAGCAAACCTTCCCTCAATGAGCTGCATGATTTGAGGTATAAATCATGTCCGTAACCCAAACAAGGGAAGACGAGTTATGCGCCAAAGTTTAGTGCTTCAGGATAGGTTTTTTTTTTTTATATCCCTAATATATAATGTCCAAGACATACCATGTTACTAAAAGAACAAACACGTCTCTCTTGTTAGCATGTTAGAATCTCTTCTTGCATCCAAATGTCTTTTGTTTCTAAACCTTTGGTGAACTACACAACCTTCAGTAATGTGTTTTTCAAGTTGTCATGTGTCTGTACACAAGTATAATATTACAAAGTTTGTGAGACATGTCCATTCACATACGAGTTGGCAGCTGTTGCATTGTACTAATAGTGCAATAATACAAAGTCCTGTTGTCTTGCGCCTGTTGCACATAGCATGCCGAAGCAGAGCAGGAGGAGCGCTTTTTTTTTTCCTTCGGCGCCCATGTTAACAAGTTAGAGTTTTCACTTCGGAAGCAGAAGCGGTGTGGCAGAAGCATTGCAGCTTCGGCACAGAGTCTATTTTTGCTGTGTTGTTCACACTGAATTATACAGCAGTTTACCCAAAAATGAAAATTCTCTCATCATTCACTCACCCTCGTGTCATCCTAGATGTGTATTACTTTCTTTCTTCTGCAGAACACAAACAAAGATTTTCTGAAAAATAGCTCAGCTCTGTTGGTCCATACAATGCAAATAAATGGTGTCCAGAACTTTGAAGGTCCAAAATGGATATACAGGCAATATGATAGGTGTGGGTTAGAAACAGATCAATTTTTAAGTAATTTCTTATTATAAATCTCCACTTTCACATTCTTCTTCTTATGTTTTTGGCAATTTTCATTCTTTGTGCATATCGCCACCTACTGGACAGGGAGGAGAATTTATAGTAAAAAAAGGACTTAAATATTAATCACCCACACTTATATCACTTCTGAAGATATGGATTTAACCACTGGAGTAGTATTCTGGCCACCATTCACTTGCATTGTGAGGATCAACAGAGATATTCATCTAAAAATCTTAGTTTGTGTTCAGCAGAAGATAGAAAGTCATACACATCTGGGATAAGGGTGAGTAAATGAAGAGAGAATTTTCATTTTTGGGTGAACCATCCCTTTAACAGCAACACAGCTGAGTGCTGATAGCGGTGGTAAACAAATGCACAAGACATCCCGTGTTGACGAAAATTCAGAACTTATCTCAGTCTTGTTTTTGCGATGGATGACAAGATTGATTGTAGAGAAACGAAGTGGTCTATGACCTCAACTTACTTTTTATCAGGATTAATTAAAGGAAAAACCAGTTACCTCGGCTATTGCTGCAGATGGTAAGTTAACACGGAAACACTTTACAATACGGTTCCATTTGTTAACATTAGTTAACAAGAACCAACAATGAACAATATTTTACAGCATTTATTAATCTTGGTTAGTTAATTTTAACATATAGTAATACAATTTTAAAATCAAAAGTTGTATATGTTAACATTAGTTAATGCACAATGAACTAACATGAACTAACAATAAACAACTGTAATTTTATTAACTAACATTAACAAACATTAATAAATGCTGTTAAAATAAATTGTTCATTGTTCATTCGCAGTCTCATCGTCCTCCCCATTCCCATTCCACTGAATGATAATGTTTGAAATGAGCAGAGCTTATTGTGTTGGCTGTCACTATATGAAATAATTCTACAAGACACCATTAGGTCACACCAGCATCGTGTAAATAAGATTCCAAGATGATCAAGTTTGTAGTACTTATCAATAGCTCACTCATGGTAACCATTTTATAACTTTATTATAACTTTTAACACGTTGCCAGTGAAAATGCACAAACGTTGTTTGCTGCTCAAGTTGTCCTGACGTACTGCTTCATTGCTGCTCACGCACTGCTTTGGCGTACTGTGTGCAACAGGTGTTATACTGCGACAGTTGGTAAAGAGACTAAACTGGGCATGTATTTAAGATTCAAAACAGTGGAAATATGTTTTTTAATACAAGCATTTACCTGGTGCACAATTTTTCCAAAGGCTTCCTGAAGTTTACCATGAATAGTGGCCAGCTTCTTGGCATCCCTGTTGGCCTCATGAACAGGGATGAGTACTTTGTACACTTCGTTCACTGCTTCGTACATACCAGCCTAGAGACAAATGATAAAGAGAATTATGTGCAATACTCGTTAAAAGTCAGTCGATACGTTTTTCAGTTGCAATGCTGATATAAACTCACCGACCACTTTATTAGGTACACCTGCCCACCTACTTATTCATGCGATTATCTAATCAGCCAATCGTGTGGCAGCAGTGCAATGCATACAATCATTCAGATACGGGTCAGGAGCTTCAGTTAATGTTCACATCAACCATCAGAATGGGGAAAAAATGTGATCTCAGTGATTTCGACCGTGGCATGACTGTTGGTGCCAGACGGGCTGGTCTGAGCATTTCTATAATTGCTGATCTATTGGACTCAAGATGGCACCGAGTATGGCTGCTGCGTTGCGAGCTCCGACACAACATTGTAGTTTTTTGTTTGTTTTGTTTACAATTCTTATGTTTTTTTGTCTTGGATGTTGTCTGCCTTATTGTCTATGACAGACAAACACTTCTGGACATTGGTCCTGCAATTACACACCGTAAACCGGACTTCAAATTCCTCAGTGCCGACCCGCTGTTTACAAACAGGCCAGCGGAGCCCTTTGTCTGGGCAGCCCGGCCGCGGAAATGCAAAAGGAAAAGGGGAAACAGAGCCGGCGTTCTCATCAGAGTAAGACGTTGCGGAAATCGACCCCCGCTACCCAGTATTCTACTGGCAAATGATCAGTCTCTGGACAACAAGCTCTGCGAGCTGAGAGTGCGGATCTCTTTCCAATGAGACGAGGGACTGCTGCATTATCTGCCTTACAGAAACTTGGATGTCTGCGGAGATTCCAGACTCAGCCATTGAACACGCGGGGTTCTCTGTGCACCAAGGGACAGAGCGAAAGACCTCTCAAGTAAAAGCAGAGGTGGTGGTGTATGTTTTATGATCAACAAATCCTGGTGTGATCAGAGGAACGTACATTCTATCAAGTCTTTCTGCTCTCCTGATCTGGAATTTCTCATGCTTCTGTGTTGACCATTCTGGCTACCGAGGGAATTCACAGCGGTCATTATCTCTGCTGTGTACATCCTGCCACAAGCTGACACAGACCGGGCACTCAAGGAACTGTATGGGATTATAAGAAAGCAGGAAACTGTGCACCCTGAGGCCGCGTTCATTGTGACCGGGGACTTTAACAAAGCCAATCTCAAATCAGTCGCACCAAAATACAACCAACACATCAGTTTTAACAAACGAGGGACCATTTTGGACCATTGCTACTCTCCCTTCCGGGATAGCTACAAATCCCTCCCCCGCCCACCATTTGGCAAATCGGACCACTCTTCTGTTCTGCTTCTGCTCGCTTACAGGCAGAAACTGAAACAGGAAGCACCCACCCTCAGAACGATCCAGTGCTGGTCGGACCAATCAGATTCTATGCTAAAGGACTGTTTTGATCATGCGGACTGGGAGATGTTCCGGTCCGCCTCTGATGACGACATCGAGCTTTACGCTGATAGCGTAAAGTGTTTCATCAGAAAGTGCGTAGAGGACGTTGTTCCGACCAAAACAATACGTATCTACCCGAACCAGAAACCTTCGATTAATAGTGATGTTCGCGTGGCACTTGATGCGCGGACCTCCACTTTTAATTCCGGGAACGCGGAGGAACATAAACAAGCCAGTTATGCCCTCCGAAAAAGAACAGCAAAACGTCAGTACAGGAACAAGATTGAAGGACAGCGGCCGAAGCTACAGAGGTTAGTTCTCTCTCCATCTCTGTAGCAGATGTAACCCGATCCTTCCGACGGATGAATATCCGTAAAGCCGCGGGTCCAGACGGCATTCCGGGCTGCGTCATCAGAGCGTGTGCGAACCAACTGGCTGGTGTTTTTTACGGACATTTTCAACCTTTACCTCTCTTTGTCTGTAGTCCCCACATGCTTTAAAACGTACACCATTGTGCCTGTTCCAAAGCAATCCAAAATCACTTGCTTAATGACTGGCGTCCTGTTGCTCTGACCCCCATCATCAGCAAATGCTTTGAGAGACTAATCAGAGATTACATCTGCTCTGTGCTGCCTCCATCACTGGACCCATTGCAGTTTGCTTACCACAACAACCACTCCACTGATGATAACATTGCATCTACAATACACACTGCTCTCTCCCACCTGGAAAAAAAGAACACTTATGTGAGAATGCTGTTTGTAAACTACAGCTCAGCATTCAACACCATAGTGCCCTCCAAGCTTTATGTGAAACTCCGGGCTTAAACAGCTCGCTGTGCAGCTGGATCCTGGACTTCCTGTCAAGCGGACGCCAGATGGTTAGAATGGGCTGCAACATCTCCTCATCACTGACCCTCAACACTGGAGCCCCGCAGGGCTGTGTTCTCAGCCCACTCCTGTATTCTCTGTACACACATGACTGTGTGCAACACACAGCTCCAATGCCATCATTAAGTTTGCTGATAATACGATGGTGGTAGGTCTGATCACTGACAATGATGAAACAGCCTACAGAGAGGAGGTGCACACTCTGACACACTGGTGTCAGGAGCACAACCTCTCCCTCAAATTCAGTAAGGAGCTTGTGGTGGACTTCAGGAGAAGAGAAAGAGAACACAGCCCCATCACCATCAATGGAGCACCAGTGGAGAGAGTCAGCAGCTTCAAGTTCCTGGGTGTCTACATCACTGAGGAACTTACATGGTCCATCCACACTGAAATCGTTGTGAAGAAGGCTCATCAGCGCCTCTTCTTCCTGAGACGGCTGAGGAAGTTTGGATTGAATCGCCATACCATCAGGCAGGTGGTATCGCATCATCAGGACCTGCACCAGCCGACTACATGACAGCTTCTTCCCCAAAGCAATCAGATTTTTGAACTCTTGATCTCACACGATCAAAATACATCAGCACTGCACTTTATTAATCTTATTATCTCACACCGGACTGTCATAAATTATATTCTCTCTTAACAACACACTGGCAACTTACTATCAACCAACAGCCTGAATGTCAATACAGTACAATACAACCTACTGTATATTTTATATATACTATATATACTATTTTTTTTTTATTGTATAATGTGTATTGTATTCTGTACATTGTATGTTATTATTTGTATATTGTGTTGTGTGTAATTATGTGTATATTAGATTTTAAATTGTGTTGTGTAAATCAGATGTTTATTGTAAATTGGTATATGTCTCATCATTATCACGACTGCTATGTTGCTCGGAACATGCACCCAAGTATTTCACACACTATTGCACTTGTGTATATGGTTGTGAGACAATAAAAGTGATTTGATTTGATCTCCTGGGATTTTCACGCACAACAGTCTCTAGAGTTTGCTCAGAATGGTGCTAAAAACAAAAAACACACAGTGAATGGCAGTTCTGTGGATGGAAATGCCTTGTTAATGAGAGAGGTCAACGGAGAATGGCCAGACTGGTTCCAGCTAACAGAAAGGCTGCGGTAGCTCAGATAACCACTATGCACAATTGTAGTGAGCAGAATAACATCTCAGAATGCATAACATGTCGAACCTTGAGGCGGATGGTCTACAACAGTAGAAGACCACGTCGGGCACTTTATTAGGACCATAGGACCATTCCTAATAAAGTGCTCAGTGAGTGTATCTAAAGGGCAGGTTGCAACACAATGCAATATAATACAATTTAATAGTAGCATTTTTTTAATGTTTGTAGAAGTTACACAGAATTGCTGAAATTAAATATTTATCTTAATTGGTTTGGACAATATTTCCATCTATCAAACATTCATGCAGTAGAATAGATTAGGTTAGTCCATGTGCACCACAGCAGATATCTGCAAGCAAAATGTCTTTAAAACCACATAGTATATGACTCACCATAGAAAAGGAGGCTGCAGCCTGTTCCAGCAACCCAACCAATCCTGCCTCAGTGAAGTACTTCCCCGAGCAGATACCCTCCTCATCTGGGGACACCACATCATCTGATACTGCTGATTCCTCCAGCACATTTGAAGAAATATTCTGTGGCGTGAGAAGGAATTAATTAATATAATTATATTTAAAAATAAATTATTTACGATTCCTTTTTTGTGTCAGAGAGAGTGGCAGGAACCTGAAAGGTGACACAGCCCACAGGCAGGTACTTGCGGTCCTCAAGCATGCTGAGGTACTCAGCCACCAGGGCGGCGCTGTGTACTAAGCACTGGGCTGCCTCTGCATGGTTATTCCTCTCTGAATGCTTCCCAGCCATATTCTGCAGCCAGGTCAGACGTAAGTCTGGGGATGTTTGATAGCCCTTAGCAATCCTACAAAAATGAAAGAAGATTTTTAAATAAATACTGAAGCAAATTATGATTTCCTGCATGTTTTAAACAGTTACAGTAAATCTGATGAAAGGTGTATGACTTTGTATTATTTTTATTTGTACAAATAAAGACCTTAAAGGAATAGCTCACCCAAAAATGAAAATTCTCTCATTATTCACTTACCCTGATGCCATCCCAGATGTCTTTCTTCAGCAGAACACAAATAAAGATTTTCAGAAGAAGATAGAGCTCTGTTAGGTCCTTATAATAGATGTACATGGGTTACAGCATTTAGACGGTCTAAAAGTCACATTTAGGCAGCATAAAAATAATCCATGTGACTCCAGTCGATCAATGAATGTCTTCTGAAGTGAATCGATAGGCTTATGCAAGAATCAAATCTGAATTAGAAAGTTTTTAACTTTAAATCGGTGCTTCCATCCAGGGCTCTGATGCAGTTTGAAATGGCCAAACTCTCGCGTGATGTTCGTTCTTCTGTTGTAAGCAAGCGCCGCTTCCGAATTCTCGCGTGAACTCATCGACGCGCTTACGTCATGCTTCGCATCAGCTGCTGGCAAGAAGCGCTTTTTAAGAGTTAATAAAGTTTTAATTATCAATTTACTTTTTACACAAACTTACTGATTTGCTTCAGAAGACATTCATTGATCGACTGGAGTCGCATGGATTACTTTACTGCTGCCTAAATATGACTTTTGGACCGTCAAAGAGCTGGGACCCTTGTACTTCTATTATAAGGACCTGACAGAGCTCTATCTTCTTCTCAAAATCTTCATTTGTGTTCTGCTAAAGAAAGACAGTCATACACATCTGGGATGGCATCATGGTAAATGAATAATGAGAGAATTATTAGAACCAGCTAATTAATTTGTTATGAAGTCAGTTACAGTTATTTTAATCAAGAGATTACCTTGGGCTGCACTTCTCTATTCTTTCAAAGAACAATTGTTACATTAAGACCATTCAGCAACTGTAATGCAAGCAACAATACCTGTACATCAGATCAATCAGCATTTCTGGATCTTCCTGATGTTCCTTCATTTTTACTGTGTCTGACAGAATCATGTGCAGGTTAAACACCAGGTCTTGAACCTAATATCCAAAGCCATAATTAGTGCCCCATGTCCAGGACCTAGTTATAGATACTAAACATGATTTAAACAAGAAGTACATTAATTGGCCTGACCTGGTCAGGAAAGGTGGTTTCTCTGAGCTCCAGGTCTTCTTCTGCATAAGTGAGGATGGTCTTGAGCGAGCGGCGCAGAAACTCCTCATTGAAGTTCTGTGATGTACCCACCAGTGATGAAAGAGACATAGTCACCTGCATTTTCACTCGAGCAAAGTTCTGAAGAAGACAGAATGAAGATGCACACACAAGATAAAGTCCCTCACATATTATCATAGAAGGAGACTAAATACTGTCTAAGAGAAAATTTATATATTATAAATAATAATAATAATATATACAGTATATAAGATCTGCAGTGTATTCGACAATCAGGAATTTGTAGTTATAAAAAAATATATTATATATTTAGTTATATTATATATATGGTGTATTAATGAATAGATCACCCAGAAATGAAAATTCTCTCATCATTTACTCACTCTCTCATGCTATCCCAGAGATGTATGACTTTCTTTCTTCTGCTGAACACAAATGAAGTTTGTTAGAAAATATCTCAGCTCTGTAGGTCCATACAACCAGAATTTTGATGGTCCAAAAAGCATATAAAGGCAGCATAAAATTTATCCATATGACTCCAGTGGTTAAATCCATATCTTCAGAAGCAATATGACAGGTGTGGGTGAGAAATAGATAAATATTTAAGTCTTTTTTTAATATCAATCTCCACTTTCACTTCCACTTGTGTTTTTGGTGATTCGCATTCTATGTTCATATCGCCACATACTGGACAGGGAAGAGAATTTATAATAATAAAGGACATAAATATTGATTTGTTTCTCACTCTACCCATCATATCGCTTCTGTAAATATGGATTTAACAACTGGAGTATGGATTACTTTTATGGTGCCTTAATGTGCTTTTCTGAACTTCAAAAAGTTTGGTACCCATTCACTTGCATTGTGAGGACCTACAGAGCTGAAATATTCTTCTAAAAACTTAATTTGTGTTCAGCAGAAAAAAGAAAGTCATTCACATCTGGGATGGCATAAAGATGAGTAAATGATGAGATTTATTTTTTATTTTTGGGTGAACTATCCCTTTAAGACTGATGTAGAAAGATGAACAGGAGCGTTCCTATACAGTGGCATGCAAAAGTTTGGGCACCCCTGATCAAAATTTCTGTTGCAGTGAATAACTAAGCGAGCAAAAGATGGCCTGATTTCCAAAAGGCTTAAAGTTAAAGATGACACATTTCTTTCATATTTTAAGCAATTTTACTTCTTTATATTAATCTTTTACAGTTTCAAAATAACAAAAAAGGAAAAGGGCCCGAAGCAAAAGTTTGGGCACCCTGCATGGTCAGTACTTAGTAACACCCCCTGGCAAGTATCACAGCTTGTAAAAGCTTTTTGTAGCCAGCTAAGTGTCTTTCAATTTTTGTTTGGGGGATTTTCACCCATTCTTCCTTGCAAAAGGCTTCTAGTTCTGTGAGATTCTTGGGCCGTCTTGCATGCACTGCTCTTTTGAGGTCTATCCAGAGATTTTCGATGATGTTTAGGTCAGGGGACTGTGAGGGCCATGCCAGAACCTTCAGCTTGCGCCTCTTGAGGTAGTCCATTGTGGATTTTGAGGTGTGTTTAGGATCATTATCCTGTTGTAAAAGCAATCCTCTTTTCATCTTCAGCTTTTTTACAGATGGAGTGATGTTTGCTTCCAGAATTTGCTGGTATTTAATTTAATCCATTCTTTCCTCTACCAGTGAAATGTTCCCCTGTGCCACTGGCATCAACACAAGCCCAAAGCATGATCAATCCACCCCCGTGCTTAACAGTTGGAGAGGTGTTCTTTTCATGAAATTCTGCACCCTTTTTCTCCAAACATTCCTTTGCTCATTGCGGCCAAAAAGTTATATTTTAACTTCATCAGTCTGCAGGACTTGCTTCCAAAATGCATCAGGCTTGTTTAGATGTTCATTTGCAAACTTCTGATGCTGAAATTTGTGGTGAGGATGCAGGAAAGGTTTTCTTCTCATGACTCTTCCATGAAGGTCATATTTGTGCAGGTGTCGCTGCACAGTAGAACAGTGCACCACTACTCCAGAGTCTGCTAAATCTTCCTTAAGGTCTTTTGCAGTCAAACAGGGGTTTTGCCTTTCTAGCAATCCTACGAGGAGTTCTCTCTGAAAGTTTTCTTGGTTTTCCAGACCTCAACTTGAACTCCACCATTCCTGTTAACTGCCATTTCTTAATTACATTATGAACTGAGGAAACGGCTACCTGAAAATGCTTTGCTATCTACTTATAGCCTTCTCCCGCTTTGTGGGCATCAATTATTTTAATTTTCAGAGTGCTAGGCAGCTGCTTAGAGGAGCCCATGGCTGCTGATTGTTGAGACAAGATTTGAGGAGTCAGAGTATGTATAAAGATTTGAAATTTGCATCACCTGGCCTTTCCAAAAGAAGATTGTGAACAAGCCATAGCCCTAACAAGCTAATTAAAGTCTGAGACCTTGGTAAAAGTTATCTGAGAGCTCAAATCTCTTGGGGTGCCCAAATGTTTGCATGGAGCTCCTTTCCTTTTTTTCACTCTAAAATTGTAAAAAATAAAAATAATACACTAATATTGCTTAAAATGTTGAAAAGAATGTTTCATCTTTAACTTTATGCCTTTAGGAGATCAGTTCATCTTCTACTCACTTAACTACAGGTGCATCTCAATAAATTAGAATGTCATGGAAAAGTTCATTTATTTCAGTAATTCAACTCAAATTGTGAAACTCGTGTTTTAAATCAATTCAGTGCACACAGACTGAAGTAGTTTAAGTCTTTTGTTCTTTTAATTGTGATGATTTTGGTTCACATTTAACAAAAACCCACCAATTCACTATCTCAAAAAATTAGAATATGGTGACATGCCAATCGGCTAATCAACTCAAAACACCTGCAAAGGTTTCCTGAGCCTTCAAAATGGTCTCTCAGTTTGGTTCACTAAGCTACACAATCATGGGGAAGACTGCTGATCTGACAGTTGTCCAGAAGACAATCATTGACACCCTTCACAAGGAGGGTAAGCCACAAACATTCATTGCCAAAGAAGCTGGCTGTTCACAGAGTGCTGTATCCAAGCATGTTAACAGAAAGTTGAGTGGAAGGAAAAAGTGTGGAAGAAAAAGATGCACAACCAACCGAGAGAACCGCAGCCTTATGATTGTCAAGCAAAATTGATTCAAGAATTTGGGTGAACTTCACAAGGAATGGACTGAGGCTGGGGTCAAGGCATCAAGAGCCACCACACACAGACATGTCAAGGAATTTGGCTACAGTTGTCGTATTCCTCTTGTTAAGCCACTCCTGAACCACAGACAACGTCAGAGGCATCTTACCTGGGCTAAGGAGAAGAAGAACTGGACTGTTGCCCAGTGTTCCAAAGTCCTCTTTTCAGATGAGAGCAAGTTTTGTATTTCATTTGGAAACCAAGGTCCTAGAGTCTGGAGGAAGGGTGGAGAAGCTCATAGCCCAAGTTGCTTGAAGTCCAGTGTTAAGTTTCCACAGTCTGTGATGATTTGGGGTACAATGTCATATGCTGGTGTTGGTCCATTGTGTTTTTTGAAAACCAAAGTCACTGCACCCGTTTACCAAGAACTTCTGGAGCACTTCATGCTTCCTTCTGCTGACCAGCTTTTTAAAGTTGCTGATTTCATTTTCCAGCAGGATTTGGCACCTGCCCACACTGCCAAAAGCACCAAAAGTTGGTCAAATGACCATGGTGTTGGTGTGCTTGACTGGCCAGCAAACTCACCAGACCTGAACCCCATAGAGAATCTATGGGGTATTGTCAAGAGGAAAATGAGAAACAAGAGACCAAAAAATGCAGATGAGCTGAAGGCCACTGTCAAAGAAACCTGGGCTTCCATACCACCTCAGCAGTGCCACAAACTGATCACCTCCATGCCACGCCGAATTGAGGCAGTAATTAAAGCAAAAGGAGCCCCTACCAAGTACTGAGTACATATACAGTAAATGAACATACTTTCCAGAAGACCAACAATTCACTAAAAATGTTTTTTTTATTGGTCTTATGATGTATTCTAATTTTTTGAGATAGTGAATTGGTGGGTTTTTGTTAAATGTGAGCCAAAATCATCACAATTAAAAGAATCAAAGACTTAAACTACTTCAGTCTGTGTGCATTGAATTTATTTAATACACGAGTTTCACAATTTGAGTTGAATTACTGAAATAAATGAACTTTTCCACGACATAACTAATTTATTGAGATGCACCTGTATTCACAGCAACAGCAATTTTGACCAGGGGTGCCCAGACTTTTGCATGCCACTGTATATAACTGTAGGTGCATTTGGACACAAACAACATAATATGTATGGCAATTAGCGCAGACTTTGTGTACAGTTTGTGTATGCTTCTTACATTTCCGATCTCAAAGTTCTGTCTCATGAGAAGGTAGAGAGAGGCGCTGGCATGGGCTCTGATGGTGCTGATGCTACTACTACAATTTCTCAGGAGACGCAGGCACAGGTCAGCACACTGCTCTGTCTCTTCCTCAAACAGAAGTTCTGGAAACTAAACAAACCAGAGCCACAGATAATTAAACATTATGTAACAAGAGGTGAAATTCTATGACAATATAACACCAATTAATGCAGAATTTTCATGAAATAACAATATTAATAGAGTAACAATAATAAGCTAATTCCAGGCATTTTACTAATTTGAAATAAATACATTACTATAATACAAATTATTTAAAAAGATGGAGCTCTACAAGATCAAACTGTTACAGACTGCATTTTAATCACTCTAAATGAAGGAAAATATTTATGTACCAGTTATCTGTCACTTTTTGCTTACAAGATTATCAGTTTAAAGGTATCACAAAAAGGTTCAGTATTATTTTTTTTCTCCAGTTTTTAAATACCATTTCTTTTAACAATAGCGTTATTCCTGATTTAGTGTAAAACTTGAAGAAAAATGTGCAGAAGCACATATTAGCAGAAGCTAAATTGGTCCTAACCCAACACAAAAGAATGTCTTTGTCCTGAATTACTCACCTTGGACACAAGAGCTCTCTGTGTAGCAAAGCAGTGTTGCAAATAGAGGGCACTTTGGTTGCATGCCATACTGTGTAGTAGGACCTTTAGAACGCCTCCAAGAATACTTTCTTTGGACTCCGTCACTGAAACAGTCTATATGGTGCACATGCATTTACATATGGGCCAAATTAATTTTAATAAATGGAATCAATATAATAACACTGACAGTAGTAGTGAAGATAATTACCTGAACTATTATTTCAAGCGTATCCAATATGATAAGATTAGCTTCAGTCGCCAGATTGCCATCAATAATTGCTTCATGCTCAAGCTCAGCCCTGGTCCTAGCAAACAATGTGGTAAAGCACAGTCAGAATGCTGCAACACACCAGGCACAACAGCGAGGTGGCCCTTGAATGCCACAGCAATCGCCACAAAAGCATTCAAGTGAGTGTATACAGAGTTGGAGGACTGTCCTCTGTATACAGACAAAAAACTTTGATTAATTTGAACATTAATTTGAACTTTGAGTCATATGGACTTTAATCTTAACACTTTAATAAAGAGAAATCAGAATATTTACATTTAAATACACGCAAAAATTCAGTTCCTAATAATTTCTAATGGACTTGTACAGTTGGTGCACAGGCATATATATATATATATATATATATACACACACACACACACACACACACACACACACACACACACACACACACACACACACAACCGGTCAAAAGTTTTGAAACACTTGCTCATTCTTTATTATAATTTTTTTTCTTCACATTTTAGAATAACAGTAAAGTCATCAAAACTATGGAATAACATAAATGGAACTATGGGAATTATGTTGTGACTAAACAAAATCCAAAATAAATCAAAACTGTGTTATATTTTAGCATCTTCAAAGTAGTCACCCTTTGCCTAGAATTTGCAGACATGTACTCTTGACATTTTCTCAACCAACTTCTTGAGGTATCACCCTGGGATGCTTTTTAAACAGTATTGAAGGAGTTCCCATCTATATGTTGGGCACTTATTGGCTGCTTTTCTTTATTATTTGGTCCAAGTCATAAATTTCAAAACCTATTTTTTTTATTAAATTTGAGTTTTATAATTAAATAAATTAATATGTTGGCACAATTATATTTTTGTCTACAAAACTAATTTCAAACATTTAAGCATACGCCTTCAGATCAAAAGATTTTTAAGATCATGAGAAACATTTCAGTCAAGTGTTTCAAAACTTTTGACCGGTAGTGTGTGTGTGTGTGTGTGTGTGTGTATGTATATATATATATATATATATATATATATATATATATATATATATATATATATATATATATATATATATATATATATATATATATATATATACACACACACACACACACACACACACACCTCAGTATGTTTTGGAGCGCATTTTGCTAATTTCAAAAGCGGAATGAAACAGCGCTACACGGGTCAATTATCAACAAGGCTCAATCATGGATAAAGCAGCACGAGCACAGAGCAAGTGCGGTAATTCGCAGACTGGACTAAACTACACAGTAGACTATTTTAAATGCGCTTGTGAACCAGTGAGATGCGCAGCGGGGATTGTGAAACCCCTTTGAATGCGGTACAGAATTGTCTGTTGCAAAACGCTTATGTCTCAGTGATGAAATAAACAGCCCCCACATTCTAAACGGCACTGAAAAAAGAAAACAGGAGAAAACATAAATTAGATTTCAATTCTCAAATCACAACACTTACAAAAATGTACCATGGATTTAATGTAGTAACACTAACTGTGCTGTATTACCTATGGTAGCTGTGGCAGAAAGACTTTCTAAATGTATCTAGACTGCTGTTTTTTCATTATAAAAATGCCATAGTTCTTTATATAGAAGCCATAGTTACTAATCATGGTAGTGAAGAGCTATGCATGGTTTTACCTGTGGTTACCATGAACTATTACAATTACAAATATCATTGTTAAAACTATGGAAGAACTATGGGTGCATTTTCATAATTATGGACAAAGCCATCCATCTGTGTAAAATCTGTACTCTTGTGCTCTCTGATTGTAGGAAAACGTAAGTTGTTTTGTTTGCCTTCAGAAATTCCAAGACATGACTGTAGTTTCATCAGTAGGAGCCTGATGAAAGGAATCTGTAAAGAAGACCCAACCCCAAAATAAATGCTGTACTGTCAAATGTTCATTTAAATGCACATAACATGTACTATTATTAGTATTTGCATGGGTGCTACCAAAGCAGGTGCTGGTGCCACATTTTCAACGGGCCCTTTTAGGGCACAAATAAACCCTAATGTGACCCAGGCTGAAATTGAGTTTAACACCCCATTTTAAGTTATTCTTTGAACAACACGCGTTAATACGGGTCCGCAGTTGCAGGCTTGTGGATGCATGCAAAACAGCACCACTGCTGAAAAAAATCCTAGGGGAAACATTGTGGGTGTATATATTTATATATATATATATATATATATATGGCATAATAGAAGAATTCCCAACTTCTCTCATTGCGCAGTAGGGTTCCCTTAAACCTGCATGTTACATGATTCATTCAAAAGAGGCCAAACACAAACTTTGCGTCAAAGTACCTCTATCATAGACACATACCTTATGCCAAAGGAGTAGGGAAGGAGAGAGCCATCCCCTGTCACAGACCTCAATATGGCTGATTTGTTAAAAGCAGACAGGATGGTCTGTGGTAGTAGGATTTTTTTTTAAACATGGCATAACACTGTATTGTATATATAAAATAAATGTGCTTTAGGTATAAGTTTTTAATTTGATATCCATCTAATTAATTAAATTTAGTTATGGGAGCAAACAGACCTGTTATTCAACAACATCAAACAATGAACACCAGAAAACTATTCAGTATAAGTGAATTAAGACCAGTGGTTCTCAACTGGGAGGGCCATAACCCATGAGGCCCTCAGCAGACTTCCAGAAAGAAATTGCTTTAAATAGCTAAAGATAAAGTTGAAGTAAATAATGGATACATGATATTCTTGCTATGATTAAAATTAGGAACATCATGGACATCATCATGGAGCACTTAAAACGGCAAACCAAATGTTTTATTATAGCACATGACCTTGGCAATTCCAAGGAATTAGCCAAAATAATATCAATAACTGAAATACAGATGCTTCAACAGATTGCTACATCTGCCTGAATACATTTCATATAAATGACAGATGAAAATGCCTTCTACAATAGCAAAATATTTTGTTTAAACTAAATGGTTTTATACAACCACATTTTAAAGATGCAAAAACATGGATTGAAAATAAAGTTGCAATATGTCAAATTCATACTGAAACATTGTTTTGTAATATTACTTTTTTCTAAGGATGATTTCTTCTCAAAATACATGACTTTTTCTTTATATATATATATATATATATAACTATATATACATATATATATATATATATATATATATATATATATATATATATATATATATATATATATATATATATATATATATATATATATATATATTTTTTTTTTTTTTTTGTGGGCAGTGTAACACCACAAACAACAACAAAATTCTTAAGGATAAGCTTACTAAAAACATGCACTTTTATCAAAATTACAAGTTCTAGAAGGAGTGTCATGGCCTGTACAGAGTGGCCTATGAATATTCCATGGAGGATTAAGGGCCCATTCTCAATAAATGCGTTTTTACATTCATATGTGCTGATTTTCGATTGTTTTTCTATATAAACACACTTGAAAAACATCTTTAATGTCCCATTGACGTCCTGTTGGGCCGTGCTTTGCTGTTTTTTTTCCCGCAGAGGAGCACCACATTAATTAAGATGTTGTGTCAAGTGTAAAAGAACTTTTAAAAACGTGTTTGGTCCGAACAGCCCCTGAAGGTTGAGAACCACTGCTCTAAATAGCTCACAAAAGGACTACTGCCACCATGTGAATTCTCTGAATTAAATAATATTAGATCGGTGCTTGGAAAGGGAATTAGAGAGAGAAACCAATATGACAAATGTATTTTACAACTCTCATAACTCATTAGTGTGTAAAACCTAAATCTTCAAAAACAACCTAATGATACTAGATTAGGATAAAAGATAACTGTTAATATTTCTCAGCCAGTATTACATAAACTACTTTAAATTTCGAAATCACTCACTACAGGGGTAGAGCCCCTATGGGCTAGGATTGTTTAATAAAACAGCTCTTGGACATGAGAGGCTGGCTAAATGTGTTACATTATGTTACATTCTTGTTATAAACACACTGGTCATACAGAATCATCCAAGCAGCATTCTACTTCATTGCCCCAAATAAACACGTGAACACCCACACACACACACACACACACACACAGGTCTGGGGGCAGAGTCAAGTTCTGGTCAGTAACAACTGCATCCAGACCAATGCAAGCACCAGTAGAGGAGAGCGGGAGAGGGGACTTAAAATTCAGGTCTGAAGCAGAGCAAGCGTCATTTACAGCAACACACTTCAGTTGTACAATACCTGACTGATCTCAGGCCCCTAAATGCACAGTACATGAAAGAACAAGGGGTTATCTGAGGTCAAATGGTTAATGGTTTTTTTCTATATCAAGGGGCAATATTGGTCAGATTATTATGAATGTAATGGGGAAAAAACTTTATAGTTTTGGAGGAGAAATTCAAGCAATGATCTAAATAATTAAAAAAATGTATTATTATTTTTTATCCCCTTTTCTTCCAATTTGGAATGCCCAATTCCCACTACTTAGTGGGTCTTTGTGATAGCATGGTTGCCTCCACGTCTGAGACAGTCAATCCACACATCTTATCATGTAGCTCGTTGTGCATGACACCGCGGAGGCTCCCAGCATGTGGAAGCTCATGCTACTCTCCGCGATTCACACACAACTTACCACGCGCCCAATTGAGAGTGAGAACCACTAATCGCGACCACGAGGAGGTTACCCCATGTGACTCTACCCTCCCTACCAACCGGGGCAATTTGGCTGCTTAGGAGACCTGGCTGGAGTCACTCAGCACACCCTGGATTCGAACTCACGACTCCAGGGGTGGTAGTCAGCGTCAATACTCAGCTACCCAGGCCCCTGATCTAAATTAAATATTAAAGGGATAGTTCACCCAAAAATTTACATTTTCTCATTTACTTACCCTGTGCATGAATTACTTTCTTCTGCACAAACAAAGATTTTTAGAAGAATATCTCAGCTCTGTTGGTCCATACAATGCAAGTGAATGGTGGCCAGAACTTTGAAGCTCCAAAAAGCACACAAAGGCAGCATAAAATTAATTCATATGACTCCAGTGGTTAAATCCATGTCTTCAGAAGCAATGGGATAGGTGTGGGTGAGAAACAGATCAATATTTAAGTCTTTTTTTCTATACATTATCTCTACCCAGTAAGTGCCGATACGCACGAAGAATGTGAATAGACTAAAACAAAAGAAGAATGTGGAAGTGAAAGTGAAGATTTATGGTAAAAAAGGACTTCAATATTGATCTGTTTCTCACCCACACCTATCATATTGTTTCTGAAGATATGTATTTAACCACTGGTGTCATATGGATTCCTTCTATGCTGTCTTTGTGTGCTTTTGGACCTTCAAAGTTCTGGCCACAATTCACTGCATTGTATAGACCTACAGAACTGAGATATATATATTTTTTAAATCTTTGTTTGTGTTCAGCAGAAGAAAGTCATACACAGCTGGGATGGCATTAGGGTCAGTAAATGATGAAAAAATAAAAAAAAAAATTGTGAACTATCCCTTTAATTATATTTTAATACATATACAAACATAATTCAAGAGGAATGAGATCAATGAGCAAGACTGACAATTACTATGAAATGAAATTATTTTTCTGATTTAAAATAATAATGCAGCTAAATTATTATTAAAGATGCATGAAATCACTTGACGAGTGAGGTTTTATAGTTTTCATTCCTGTGTTGATGTATTTCCTACTAAAACAGGAAGTTTCAATAGGAAAAGAATATGGAAGGGCTCGTCTCTTTTTTGTGAATTGCCTTTATTTTGTTTCACAGCCGTGAACCATAATTTGCTACTTGCTTTTGATAATCAGAAGCATGCCGAATTAAGTAGAGGGGGACATTTTCATTCTTGAATGCAAAATGCAACATAAATATTTTTGGTCCCAAAAGAAAAAGACAAATGTGTATATCTGTGAAGAGCTCTATTTATAGCCTTTACTTTTAAGAATACCATATACACTTTTTTGATTTCATGGGGTCTCTAAACTGATTTATAAAATCTTACAGTACCACTGACCTTATCTGATGTGCAGATTATAATGTTTGTACTTTATCAGGGAAGTTACCTAATTCTAATGTAGTGAAATTCTATCCAAGTTTGATTTTAGCTCAGGAACACATTTACACAAAGAAAATAAACATATAAATAAATAAATCATACTTGTCCATCTTTTCGCTGGTCTGACGCCAATGAGTCATGTCCTTCCTCCAGCGCAGATTCTCCTGACTGCCAAAAGCACTGCCTGATGGACTTCTCTCTGAGGAGGAAAGGCATAGAAAAAGAGAAATATACATCAGTCAGGGTACATATCAAAGGGTCTTCATTCAGCCTTTACTTTGTACTTCCAGCACAACAGTGTCCAAATAAACCAATATTTTCACTAACCAAGCTGACCCCTGCTCCGTCGCACCATCTCCTGTCTGGCTCCAATACTGCCCAGGATGGCTTCTTCTAACTTTGCCTTCATGTCTTTAGATTTCTTGAAGGTTAGACTGTTCATTCGTTCAAATGCCTTCTTCCCCTGCATGAACAAAAAATGGGCCTTTTTGTATGTGATGGATGGACAGAAAGAAACAAACACCAATTACTTTTAACATTTAGTAGGTGAAGGAATACAGATGAGCAAATTCCGTGCTTATCTTCAGAGCTGAATAGAAAGGTTAAACAGAAGATGGAGAGACAACAGATGCAGTGGCCCCAAAAAGTATTTGGACACTTCAGCCACACTTCTATATATGCTTTACAATATTTAACAAAATATCAAACCAAGTGACATTCATTTTAAAGATACATTAGTACAAGCACTTTTCAAGCAAAATATTTCACAAAAAGAAGTTTGTTTGGTTACCAATAAAACAATAGATATGTATAGTGTTCAGAATTAAAGGGGTCATGTCATGAGGAATCAAATTTTCCTTGATATTTTGACATACAAGAGGTCATTCTACTATAAAAACATACAGTAAATTTCAGAACTCAAAAATTAATCCCCAATGCAATAAAAGCATGTATTAAAACCAAGCTGCAAAAACGTCTCATTCTCTATTTCCACAACTTCCCTACATCAGGGCTAATTAATTTATGACTGCCTCTACAGCAACAACATCAAATTCACATCATCACACCCTTGGCCCTGCCCACTGGTGATCAGTTCGTTAACAGAGATAGAGCAGGACAGACAGGCCTAGTGTGGCCTACAAACTATTCCTGAACACCAAAAGGGACCCATCTGGACTATTTTAAATTATTTCGGTATGTAAAAATGCACTAGAGAGACCTTTGACCATTGTCATGTATCTTGCGCCTCTTTTAAAAGATGTGGTGTCAAGTTACAACTCTGAAAAGGAGACCCCATTCTGTTTCATTCAGCTGAGGTGCTCTTGCTGTTTTGAGCACAAAAGCGTCCTGGATGTCCTGGAAGCTGCCGTGCTTGAGTGAACAGTTTAATATATTCAGATGCAATGTGTTGGATGTGCGTTATGTGTAAACCCTGAAATTTAGTTTTATAATGTTGTGGAGCTTGTTCATTAATTTCCGACTGAGTCTGAAATATGGCTATGTTCCTGGGCCTGCAAGATTTTAGCCAATCACAACAGTGAGCGTTTACGTAGAAGTTTAAAGAAGTCTCTTAGGCAAAAACTGAGCCTTTCAGACAGAGGGCCAGAAACAGGGTTAAAATGATCTTATATTAATAATTATGACTGTTTTGGTGCAATAAAACTTTAATAACATTATCAGTGGACCTTGGGTAAGATAATAAAACGTGTCCCCTTTAAGACAAAAACGATTGGACACTTTCTGGTTAAACTTTGTGGAACATGTCCACATGTAATGTGATTAACTATGTCTGTGGTTACTCTGCTAGGACACCTGTGTATATTTGAGCAGAATTAAATTCATTCATTCACTAAAAAACAGTTGGTTAAAAACAATTGCAAAAATGGCAAAGTTAGTTCTGAGAAAATGTACAACTTAATCTGTTTGCAGATGCCAATTGGTCTGATATCTAATGCAAAGCAATTCAGATATTTTCAAGCATTTCCAAAAGTGTCCAAATACTTTAGGTCCACTGTATATTGGTACTAAGAGAACAAATAAAAAATTGCTGTGAAACCAACTGAAAATAAACCCTAAGGTAAAAGCTTCCACAGATAGGATGCCTATCCACACCTTGTATTCAAAACAGGAGACGCAGAGGTAGAGCAGGTCCAGCAGACGGTTGAGCTGGGAGACAGACAAGTCTGTGAACCATTTTTGAAGCACCATCTCATCTGCATTCTTCAGCACCCACAGCAGACAGATAAGCAGACTTCGACTGGACTCAGCTGAGAACGAACCATGCTGACGGGTGGCCTAGAGAACAAAATAGGTGGATGGATTAATGGAAAAATAAAAAGACAGACAGCCAAGATGTAGCATATTTTTTTATAAGTGTGTGAAATCAAATCAACGTTATCTATTCTGTTTTAAAAAAACATTGCCATGTTGCATCTTTCATGAGATCATAAGCTTTGGTCTAAAACCTGGCTGCAATGACACAAGGTATGAACACAGCAAGGTAAACCAATGAAGTAAAACTTTTTTAAAAAAGGGAATAAGCCTCAAGTGTTGAAGAGATAGAAATCTGATGAAAAGACTTTAGGTCATATTACCTGTGGATTGAGCAGAAAACTACTAGGCCGTGACATCTGTGGAACAGAGGTCCCTGCTATTGCCATGGCAACAGTCTGGCTGATCATACTGTTGCCCTCAGCTTCCTGCTCCTCAATACCTGGTCGACCCCACTGATTATGTGATTCTGTGATTGTAAAAGAAGGGTCAAAAACAAAACTAAAAAAACAATATGGATAGGGCATTTTGTTAATACTCTGCTCTGCATATTCACAATACATTATTATATTACTTGTAAAGTTCTTGAACATACCAGTGAAATCATGGAGCTGGGAAAGGGTTTCCATGACAATGCCTATGAGTGGCAGGTAGAGCAGGGCAACCCTGGCTTTGACCTCAGGGTCAGCATAGCGTGGATCAGAGTCATGACTGGAGAGCAGATTATGGACCACACTTATGACCTTCTTTTGGAGACCAAACATCCTACATCAAGATCAGAGAGTGCTAAATTACAACTTTGATGTCTGTTAAGTGAAATGCAGTCCATAAAAATCTCTCAGATAAGTTGCAAGACATTTACAATGTGGCAAAACATGAATTCAAAAACGAATATTCAAAAACCTGTTTAACTAGAAACCTAGCCCAAAATCACCCCTTTTGGCCAATGAAACTGCATGACTTTTCCTGTCATTTGTGATTACTAGATACAGATTTTTAAAAATCATTCTGATTCAGACTAATTCGCTAATGAGTCATACAGACCAATTTGTGAATAATTTTGACTTATTTATTGACTCAAAAGAATGTTTCGCTCGCAAATCAGAAATCACTATGGCTTGCGAGAGAGTTTTACTCTACACAAGAGCAATATCTAGCCGATGAGAATTGTAAAATTTCCTGATATCTCTAGGTTTGCCATTACTGTGTAAACTGTGTTCATTGGGTGCACACCACAAAATAAAAGTGTAAACGGACGTATTTCTGCCCAAATGGAGAGAAAAAGATCATAGAAATAAATACATTAAGATAAAATATAAAAAATAGAACTAGTAAATCTACTAGCTACTAGTAAGATCAAAAATTGGAGATAGGATATGACACACACCAGGGTACTGACCCATCAGCCTCAGGTTCCAGAATGACAGCCAGCTCTGTCAGAACAAGACCAGCAAGGTAATGCTGCTCTCTGAAGGGTACAGACAGCTCAAACATGTTGGCTATCTTTTGGTCCTGCACATGGGTAGAGAAACCAGAACTCTGGAGGGAGATATCGAAAAAGAAAGCTAAACAAATGTGAGGAAGCAATGCTGAGTACATCTACTTAAAGGAATGGTTCAGCCAAAAATGAAAATTCTGTCATGATTTACTCACCCTCATGTTGTTCCAAACCTGTATGACTTTCTTTCTTTCTTATGTGAAACACAAAAGGAGATGTTTTAACTCTTTAAGTTAGGATTGGCCCACAGATAAAAAAATAATTATCAAAATATTAATAACTAGTTTTCACCAACACAAAATATGTATCGTTTAAAGCTTAAAAGCTGTACTTTACAATGCATGTAGTCATTATGACTGAACAAGTGCTTTGAAATATGTAGACAAACAGAAGTGTTCAATTTTGATAAATTCTTAATTATTTTGCTTTGTACATATTATCGTAATCAGTAAAAACATGAAACTGATAAAATGGCTATGTGGCATATGTCATTGGAAAGCTTTCAAAGAGTAGAATACAACCAGCCCATTTGTTTTACTCATACAAAAATATAGTGAGTAATAGCTAAGTACATGTCTTTGACATTCATGTAACATGTAAACAGATGTTGCTTATAAGCCACATTTTCACTTTTAACTTCACAAACATAAAATTTCACATATCAGGAGGGGATTACAGTTAAAACTAGCCCACACACAACATAATCAGATCCATAGATCATTAGATAATCCACACGAAGCACATAATGTTCTATCTGGCTAAAACACGTTAGCTTTCCTGGATAAGATGACTTCATCGGAATTATGTATTACACTGTCCAGTATCATTGAACACTAAACCAATCATATTAGGATTCAGATCGCTACAACCAGAGGTGGAAGTTATCCAAATTTGGGCAGAGAGGATCGTTCACTCTAATTACATATGGTCACCAGGAGATGGCGCCAAGTACATGACACAGACTCAATGAGCACGTTTACATGCACACCAATATGCTGATTGCTCCCAAAAAAAATCAGCCTATTTAAAAAAATTTGACAAAGCAAAAAAAACGTGTTTACATGAGATTTGAAATAATGGTGTTATTCTCTGCTTTTGCCATCAAACTGTGAAGAGACATGCACTAAACACGTGCACACATTGGACAAGCTGGTGAGAACACCGGTAAAGGTGTTTACATGCCATGCAAAATCGGTCTAACAGGCAAAAATCGACCTACGTTAACCGGTTTATTCTTACGCCGTTTATGACCTTACACCGATAAAGGAACACTGTTTATTGCGTTTACATGACCACACGCATTGTCTGCTTATTGAGCATATTCGTGTAAGAACATACATGTAAACGCACTCAATGATGGCTCAAATGACACAGAATGGTACGGAATGAGATCTTGTAACTCATGCCTGCATGCTTTGGAGAGAGAGCATACCTTTAGTCATTGTTATATTTGCATGTGTAATTTAGTTATTTTGTACAATTACTAAGTTGTATTTGTTTGGAAAGGCTTTTGGACACTTGCAGATGTTTTTGGACACTAGGGTAAATCATTTTTGTAATGCTACAACTTCTGATTGCTTTGTCGTTTCAACACAAAATTTTACTCAGTTACAGGTAACATGATTGGGAACAAAACAAAAGAGCTACCTTATTTGCACTGAGATATATAACGTCAAACAGAAAAATAAGAAAAATCTTGAATTTTTGTGATTTTTCAGCAGTTTCATAGACTGAGAGTCTCATAACTTATAATCTATATAATTAAAAAAAATAGAAATGTTTTCTTTAAAATGAAACCAAACTGACCCTCTTTTGTTTAGTTTTTTGTTTTGTTTTGTTATAAGCCTTTCATTTTGGGCATGCCACTTAAACAGGAAATCTTTAAACATACCTTCAGAACTTAAAGGGTGATAAAGGGTGGTTAATGACAACTTGGAATATGATGCACAAATTGAATGGACTATAATACTTATGGGTCATTTTTAAAGCTTTAAAGTGAGGAACTATCCACGGACCATAATATTTATTAAAATATATTGTGTTCCGCATAATAAAGTCATATGGGTTTAGAATGACTTGAATGTGAGTAAATTATGAATTTTCATTGACAGAATCTGAGATTATCAAATTATAGTTCATACCTGAGATGTGGCAGAGGAGACAGAAGGAGATGGGGATGCTGGGGGTGTAAGTAGACTGAAGGGCAGGTTAAGAGTGACATAGTGTTCATGACTGCAGATGATCCTCAGGAAGTCCAGCCTCAGAGACTCTAGAGTGGGGTTCTGTAGTGCATAGAGCTTAGTAGACACCTGTACACAGGAGGAATAGAACAAGAATTGACATTGACATCCGAACATGTTTGTTGGGTTATTTGTCAATTATGTGTTTAAAGCTGAATTATTGGTACCTGTTTCCAGTAGGTTTTGATGAGAGTGAAGACAAAGCCTCTATCCATGACAGACAAGAGGTCATTGAGAAAGAAGGCTAAACTTGTGTTGAGCCTTTCCACCAACTCAAGATCCTGAAAGGAAAGAGATAAATATGCAACAGCTAATTCAACATCATTTATAGAACACATGCTATTCTAACTATTTTCACCAATGGAGAATTTTCACACATTGCGATGACGCGTTTCCGCGTATATAAATACTGTGTGTATATATACATATATACATATATATATATATATATATACACATATTATATAATACACACACACACACACACACACCAATCAGCCACAACATTAAAACCACCTGCCTAATATCGTGTAGGTCCCCCTCATGCCGCCAAAACAGCTCTGACCTGTCGAGGCATGGACTCCACAAGACCTCTGAAGGTGTCCTGTGGTATCTGGCACCAAGATGTTAGAAGCAGATCCTTTAAATCCTGTAAGTTGCGAGGTGGGGCCTCCATGGATCGGAATTGTTGGTCCAGCACATCCCATAGATGCTCATTCGGATTGAGATCTGGGGACATTGGAGGCTAAGTCAACACCTTGAACTCTTTTTCATTTTCCTCAAACCATTCCTGAACTATTTTTGCTGTGTTGCAGGGCGCATTATCCTGCTGAACGAGGCCACTGCCATCAGGAAATATCATTGCCATGAAGGAGTGCCCGTGTTTTGCAACAATCTTTAGATAGGTGGTATGTGTCAAAATCCACATGAATGCCAGGACCCAAGGTTTCCCAGCAGAACATTGCCCAGAGCATCACACTGCCTCCAACGGCCTGCCTTCTTCCCACAGTGCATGCTGCTGCCATATCTTCCGCAGATAAATGACACACACACACACTCACCCGGCCGTCCACATGATCTAAAAGCAAACGTGATTCATCAGACCAGGCCACCTTCTTCCATTGCTCCATTGTCCAATTCTGATTCTCATGTGCCCATTATAGGTGCTTTCGGCAGTGGACAGGGGTCAGCATGGGCACTCTGACCGGTCTGCGGCTTTGCAGCCCCATACGCAGCAAGCTGCAAAGCACTGTGAGTTCTGACACCTTTCTATCATAGCCAGCATTAAGTTTTTCAGCAATTTGTGCCACAGTAGCTCTTCTGTGGGATCAGACCAGATGGGCTAGCCCTAGCTCCCCACGCGCATCAATGAGCCTTGGGCGCCCATGACCCTGTCACCGGTTCACCGGTTATCCTTCCTTGGACCACTTTTGGTAGGTACTAACCAATGCAAACCAGGAACACCCCACAAGACCTGTCATTTTGGAGATGCTCTGACCCAGTCATCTAGCCATCACAATTTGGCCCTTGTCAAAGTCGCTTAGATCCTTAAGCTTGCCCATTTTTCCTACTTCCAACACATGAAATTCAAGAACTGACTGTTTACTTGCTGCCTAATATATCCCACCCCTTGACAGGTGCCATTGTAACGAGATGTGGTTTTAATGTTGTGGCTGATCAGTGTGTGTATATATGTATATATATATATGTGTGTGTATATATATATATATATATATACACATACACACAGTTGAAGTCAGAAGTTCATAATTCCTGACATTTAATCGTAGAAAACATTCCCTGTCTTAGGTCAGTTAGGATCACAACTTTATTTTAAGAATGTGAAATGTCAGAATAATAGTAGAGAGAATGATTTATTTCAGCTTTTATTTCTTTCATCACATTCTCAGTTTACACACACTTTGTTAGTATTTGGTAGCATTGCCTTTAAATTGTTTAACTTGGGTCAAACGTTTTGGGTAGCCTTCCACAAGCTTCTCACAATAAGTTGCTAGAATATTGGCCTATTCCTCCAGACAGAACTGGTGTAACTGAGTCAGGTTTGTAGGCCTCCTTGTTCGCACATGCTTTTTCAGTTCTGCCCACAAATTTTCTATTGGATTGAGGTCAGGGCTTTGTGATGACCACTCCAATACCTTGACTTTGTTGTCCTTAAGCCATTTTACCACAACTTTGGAGGTATGCTTGGGGTCATTGTCCATTTGGAAGACCCATTTGGACAACCTTCCTGGCTGATGTCTTGAGATGTTGCTTCAATATATCCAAATAATTTTCCTTCCTCATGATGCCATCTATTTTGTGAAGTGCACCAGTCCCTCCTGCAGCAAAGCACCCCCACAACATGATGCTGCCACCCCCATGCTTCACGGTTGGTGTTCTTTGGCTTGCAAGCCTCACCCTTTTTCTTCCATATATAATGATGGTCATTATATCCAAACAGTTAAATATTTGTTTCATCAGACCAGAGGACATTTCTCTAAAAAGAAAGATCTTTGTCCCCATGTGTACTTGCAAACTGTTGTCTGGCTTTTTTATGAATGTTTTGGAGCATTGGCTTCTTCCTTGCTGAGCAGCCTTTCAGGTTATGTCGATATAGGACTCGTTTTACTGTGGATATAGATACTTGTCTACCTGTTTCTTCCAGCATCTTCACAAGGTCCTTTGCTGTTGTTCTGGGATTGATTTGCCATTTTTGCAACAAACTATGTTCATCTCTAGGAGACAGAATGTGTCTCCTTCCTGAGCAGTATGATGGCTGTGTGGTCCCATGGTGTTTATACTTGCATGCTATTGTTTGTACAGATGAACATGGTACCTTCAGGCATTTGGAAATTGCTCCAATGGATGAACCAGACTTGTGGAGGTCCACAATTGGCTGATTTATTTGTATTTTCCCATGATGTCAAACTCCTTGATGTCAAACAAGGAGGCACTGCATTTGAAGGTAGGCCTTAAAATACATCCACAGGTACACCTCCAATTGACTCAAATTAGCCTATCGAAATTAGGCTTGACATCATTTTCTTGAATTTTCCAAGCTGCTTATAGTTCTGATCCACTGGAATTCTGATATAGTCAATTAAAAGTGAAACAGTCTGTCTGTAAACTATTGTGTCATGCACAAAGTAGATGTCTTAACTTGCCAAAACTATAGTTTGCAAATAGGAAATCTGTGGAGTGGTTAAAAAATTTGATTAAATGACTTTAAGTGAAATGAAATGATTAAATGAAGTTTAAGCATATGTACACTTCTGACTTCAACTGTATGTGTATATATATATATATATATATATATATATATATATATATATATATATATATCTATCCAGTCAACATTGCTCTGATGGGGTAAATTAGTGGAATTGTAAGTGTTTTTTTCTAGTGCTGATGGAAATAACATTTGGTGTAGTCCCCCACTTAAAGCTATATGCGTTTACCCCCGCTACAAGCTTCCCCGTTACAAACCTGGAAATGTGAAAAGGGATTCATAAGCATTTAGGCTCTTTCAGACAATAAGAGAGCAAATAAATAAAAACAGCAGATCTTTTCAAATAGGTCAGTGCACTCATATTTTTCTCACCTTCTGGAAACGTGAGACGATGTCACCTGCAATGGTGCTAACCAGAGCGGTGATGTCATCCATGAAGCGCTCGGGGAAGCGGTTCTTTCTGGGAGATTCTAATCGGTCAGTAAAGTATAAGTGATGGATGATGCTTTTAACCTGAAAAAAGACAAAAACAAAATGAAAGAATATCTTGTTCTTCTCTGAACCTCAAAAGCAAATATTACTCTTTTGATCATGAAAGAAGCATCTCTTCTTATGGAGTGTGGTAGTTCTTACCATGAGTTCAAAAAAGAACCAGGCCTGTTGTAGAGCTCCCTCCCTCACGCTGCCACTGCTAACCACCCACTGCAGGGCAAGCTCCTCATGAAAGAGCTGAGAACAGGAAGAAACCATCAGAGAACCACTCATTATTCAATAAAGATGCATTTCCAATGGGTAAATTTTGTCTTAGCTCTACTATGGGATAAGAAACAGTCCTTTGACATAAGGTCCATTGTGTTGCTGCAAGAGTGGGGAGGATACGTTATTCTATGGATCAAACACAGATAAACAGCAAAAGTCCCTGCTGCTGGAGCAAGACCAACAGGGTGCTCCATACTACTTCAGGTGGCATTCAAACCAAAGAGAAGTACTTGTACCCAACTTCCACAAGAACATGACTAACACAACAACAAAAAACAATAATCAGCCATTCAAAGACAGACAAGCGAAGGTGAGACGAGGAGAGGTTTGGCTCCTGGCTTCCAGGTATTGGGTCTCTACCTTTTTGGTTGGCAAGCGTCCTGTTAATGTTTGCAAGAAACTGGCACTCTCAGTGTGCGATGACATGCGATTGCCACTGCGCTCCATGGCCTACGGGTGGGGATGAATGGAAGGGTGACAATAGATTAGTGTGGAGGACAGGAGCACGTGGTGTCATTCACTACTCATATCCACACACTAACAGACACATACACATTCTCTCTCACACACACACACACTGTCAATGAACATAAAAACATAATACGGCACAAACCGTAGATACAATTTTAAAATTACTATTACTTAAAATTTGTAACCGTAAGACAAACTATTTTTTTGTGTGATTCTGATACATTTATATTGCTTCAACTGTAATTCTTCTAGACTTCTAATTATTCTGAGGGAGATAGTGGCAGTACACAGACTGAGGTGATTAAAAGAATATTATGTTTTGGTGAGCTGATGCTTAAAATAAATAATAATAATAATATAAAATAACACTTTAAGGGATAGTTCACCCAAAAATGAAAATTCTCTCATCATTTACTCACGTTCATGCCATCCCAGATGTGTATGACTTTCTTTCTTCTGCTAAATACAAACAAAGATTATCTCAGCTCTGTAGGGCCATACAATGCAAGTGAATGGTAGCCAGAACATTGAATCTCCAAAAATCACATAAAGGCAGCATAAACGTAATCCACACAACTCCAGTGGTTTAATATATGTCTTCTGAAGAGATGCAATCACTTTGGGTGAAAAACAGATTAATATTTAAGTCCTTTTTTACTATAAATCCCTCACTTTCACTTTCAAAATGTGAAAGAATGTGAAAGTGAAGATTTTAAGTAAAAAGGAGATAAATATTGATCTGTTTTTCACACACACCTATCATATCATTTCTGAAGACATGGATTTAGTCAAATAGATTACTTTTGTGCTGCCTTTATGTGATTTTTGGAGCTTGAAATGTCTGGTCACCATTCACTTACAGAGCTGAAATATTCTTCATAAAAATCTCTCTTTTTGTTTTTGTTCAGCAAAAGAAAAAGTCAGACACATCTGGGATGGTATGAGGGTGAGTAAATGATGAAATAATTTTCATTTTGGGGGGACTATCTCTATAAGTATGTATGTGTTAATGAATTTGACTATTGCAGGTGCCGAGTAATGAAAAGAGAAAAATATTAGCCTTCACCAGGTGCCAGTTGTTACAAAAAAGAAAAAGTAAAACAAAACACTCATACACACATATATGGACATGCAGCGAACAGTATGACATGCCAAAGTGAAATTGAAAGTGCGTGAAAGTGGAATGTGGTTAATTATGCCCATGTAATGCTTGTGTGAAAATGGTGAGAGGAGATAAGTGGGTTCTAGAAATGAACGATTAATGGATTGTGAATAGGACTGAAAAAAAAAAGTAATTGAGGGTCTACTGGTATTTTGTCTAAGAATGTGTGAATTAAGAAAGCAGGAGCTTCTAGGAGAGAAGTGATTAATGTAACTAATGCACATTGTGGTTTTAGTGGTATTGGGAGAGACTTAGTGAGGGGGGATTTTGCTTTGTATTAAATTAAGGGGTTTGGGATATTCGGAATGACCTGCTTAGCATCAGATGTTGCACCAGGGCTGGTCCCCCAGGGGGCGCTTTTGCACCCCATGGTATGCACCCAAGAGTTGGAGCGATCTAAGCCCTGCGAGCCAAGGGTGGCATCAAAAGGGTCACGGGCAGGAGCAAGCAAGGGAACAGTGAAAGATCAAAAGGTTACAGGTCAATGAAACAAATGGAATAAGGGAGTAAAGTTAGTTTATATTAATTTCTCATTTTTGAAAAGCAACAGGTAAGAGTATCCACTAATAACTTCATATTAATTGATTAACAGGATAAAGAAGGCTTAGTTTGACAACACAGGAGCAAGATTGGGAAATCAGGAGATTTCATTCACTGCAACAGGAAAAAGAAAGTCAGCTCACAAATAGATATCTGCATTGATGTCACATTATTAAGTTTTAAAATATATGAAAAACATCTTGATGTTATCCATGTATGTTTCTTCAGAAATCACCATTAGAATATTCAACAGCACATTTGTTTCTTATGTAATATTTCAGCAAAAACAGTGCAGAAGTCATTGTAATTATCCCGATTTCCCATTGAATGGTTATTTAACTCCATGTTTGAGGGTTTTTGTAACATTAAAGGGTTAGTTCACCATAAAATAATAATTCTGTCATCATTTACTTACCCTCATGTTGTTCCAAACTGTATGACATTCTCTCTTCTGTGGAACACAAAAGCTTACATTATGCCAAACTACATCTCCTTTTGTGTTCCACAGAGGAAAAAAGTAATACGGATCTGGACAATCTGTGGGATGCGTAAACGACAGTGGTGATTTCTCAGGGCCAACAAAGCCTTCTCTGCTGGCGTAACATGCCTAATAAATAAATATTTTTTCATCCTTTTATTCTCATTGACCTTTTTGCCTATGTATTTTCAATCGCTTTCAACTCCAAATTAATCTACAAACAAATAGCAAAAAACTAAAAAAATTATCCAATCAGAATTTATTCCTCAATGCTTACAAGCAAAGTGTGACAACTGTTTCACAAATCGCATGCCTGAAGCAGCGCGTGAGTCTGAGCTCCACCCCGTCAGGCCTTCAGAATTTCCACAGAATCCCTCAACAGTGCAGTGAATAGGCATCTAAAGTCAGATTCATCAGCTAATCAGATTGATTTATTTGTTCTTGTGGGTGTGGTCTTTAGGTTATGTCCCAGTCCAGGCCTTCTAGCTGGCCTTGAGTGAGGCAATCATGCTTTAAGTGATGTACGTAATTTGAAAGCAAAGATCTTGCTGACGAGTCAGCTGTCATCACTGCTGGTATTACCGTTGAGAAAGAGATCCTTATGGATTTAAAAACCTGAGATGTTCTGCATGATCGTGCGACTGATTAATTAAACAGGAAAGGAGGGCTGATTTTCACTTCAAGCAAATTGGTAAGTGCTTTTTGCATTGATATAGCAACATCAGGAGTTTTGTAAGTGTAAATTAGGCTGCTTGAGCATTCAGTGTCGGATCAAGTTCTGAAAAGTAACCGTGTACCCTGACGAAACAAAATTTTTTGCAAACAAAATTTAAATCGCATATATTATTAGATTTTTCTTGGTATTAGACCTCCTTGGGCTTTCATTCGTGGATGTGTTTTTAATATGTCAATTGGTATTATTAGTTAACTGCCATGTAATGTATGATGGGCATACGGCGTATTATTCATTGTGAAACTGTGTTTTCTTAATGGCATGCATCGCACTGAAGGCCTAGACTTAAATTGCACGGGCCGCGGCTGGTAAACATGTTTTTTTTTTGTTTTTTTTTGAGTGAACAATCCCTTTAATGGTTCCCTAGCATAGAAGACTATCTCCAAGTACAATGTCTTATATTCATATGCTAATTTTGATTAAGTTTATTGTAAGTCAAATCAGAACTTGCCTAGGCACTAAAGTAGTGACACAGAGCTAACGAAAGCTTTGAACACAATAACCAGAGTTAATTTATATTTCTAGGATCTTAAAACCTTTTGTTCTAAAGGACTGTGCTTAAATTCTTGAAATTACCTTTGTAGACAAATATAAATTGTGCGTATGTATTCATTTCTTTACAACACTAAAATTTTAATTAAAGGTGCTGTAAGCAATTTTTTCATGGAAAGATATGCAAAAAATGTTCCTACTCTCTGAAAGATATGAATGAAATACGTGTCGTGAGATATCTCATTGGTCTCTGTGACAGCACTAGACTCTGTAAATAACAAACAAAAATGTGTCAGCGGGCTGCGGTCTCTGACGCTTTCTGCCTGTCAATCATTTTGCGTGTTCTCATAGTATTGTAGTTGCAGCTAATTATTGAGGATTATTGCCATTTTTATGCCATGTTGCTCATAACAATTGTCAGTTGAGGCCACTATTTTGCTGCTGTTGTTTTTGACAACCGTTTCTGCTCAATAGGAGTCTCATTTGATATCTTTGGAGTGCTGGGTTTTTACAAAAGTGGGGAAGTGGCTAATCCAACGGCTCTGGAAATGCTCCAGCACCATTAATTCAATGTTTGTTTGTTTTTTTGTGTTTTTTTTTAAATGGATGAGTTTGCATACTTGACATACTTTCATTTGTGTTAATTTATAGTTTTAATAGTTTAATTTATAGTGCTAATATTCTAAAATGTGGAAAATAGCGAAGAATGGGTAGGTGTGTCCAAACTTTTGAATTGTAATGTAAATACTATAATGTATAACTTTTAATTATTTATTATAAACCAATTTCATTATTGGTTGAATTATTCAATTACTAACTATCCTGACCAGAGTACAGAAAATAAATACATTCAATGTCTTACTTTTTACTGTATACATTACTTAAAAGCAAACTGTTGACTAATTTAGAAGCTCGATGGAATCTGGCCTCCAATCTCAACCACACATTCATTTTGCTGCATTCATTTGTGTTTTCTTTTTGCGAGATGGTGTAACAAGGGTTATGTACGTAAAATGTTCCAGCTAAAGTTTGCATTGCTGGAGAACTATAAATTGAAGAACTGTAACACTGAGACATGTTCAGTCAGCAATTGAGAGGAGAAAGTCAATGACCTCTTCTAATAATAATAATAATAATAATAATAATAATGAACGCAATGATTCATGTCCAGTGGAAGCAATCAATGCATGCCTCAACAACAGCACTAATAAAATGTATTTGGACCTTTATGTAAACTATATAGGCATGCCGCTGTGTTCCAAGTATTTAGAGCAAAATACCGCAGCCTCTAAGCAGTATAGTTAAACATAACCCATAACCAACTGTTACTTAATGTAATAGACAACATACAATAGATTGCTACTGAAATTTGTCTACCTAGTACCTTACCTTACTGCCAATGATGGAGCGTACTTCATCATCTGGGGAAGTTGGAGTGCCAGAGATGTCTGGGTTACTATTGCTAAGGCTACGAGAGCGGTTGAGATTGAGGCTTGCAGGTCTAACTACAGAACGGGCCATGGTGGCATAATGCACCGAGCAGCCCAATCCTCCCGGACCTATTACGCAGAACATGACAAATTAGACCAGACATTCACAGCATTCCCCACTAATTAAAAAAAAAAAATGTAAGGGCTAAAAGGCAACCGTTTAGAGATCGATATAAAATATAGACTACTGAAAAAAAAAAAAACAGACCTGGAGAGGGGGAGTTGGGATCCATGTTAGGTAGGCGGAAGACGTAGTGAATATACGAAGAGAGGAGGCTGTTTCGGCCGTGCATATCCTGACTGGTGTCCAAATACTTATGCAGCCGGTTCACTATGGAAGCCATCACTTCAAAAGAAGCCTGACCGAGATTCACTATAGTAGAGATTAATTAAAAAAAAAAGCATAATTAAGAAACAGCCAGTCTCAGCAGACTAGCAATGGATTGATGCGATTTAAAAAAAAAAAAAAAAAAAAAAAAAAAAAGATTAATTAAAGGGTTAGTTTACCCAAAAATGGAAATTCTCTCATCATTTACTCAGCCTCATGCCATCCCAGATATGTAAGACTTTCTGTCTTCTGCTGAACACATACGAAGAATTTTTAGAAAAATATCTTAGCTCTGTTGGCCCATACAATGCAAGTGAATGGTGGCCAGACATTTGAAGTTCCAAAAATCACATAAAGGCCACCTCATATTGCTTCTGAAGACATGGATTTAACCACTGGAGTCTTATCTATTCATTTTATGTGGCCTTAATGTGATTTGTGGAGCTTCAAAAGGTCTGGGGAGCATTCACTTGCATTGTAAGGATCTACAGAGCTGAAATATTCTTCTTAAAATCTTTGTTTGTGTTCTGCAGAAGAAAGAAAGTCATACACCTCTAAGATGGCATGAGGGTGAGTAAACGATGAGAGAATTTTCATTTTTGGGTGAACTATCCCTTTAATAAATGAGGGAAACAATTAAGTTGTATGCTATTATTTATTGTTAAAGGGATAGTTCACCCAAAAGCAAATCCTGTAATTCTTTCATCATTTCCTCAGGTATTGTTTTCTTCTTGTGACTGATCACATTTTTTTTTTTCTTGTGACAGATCATGATAATTTTCAGCATCTTAAATTTCAGTCTGTTCCTCAACAAAGGGTATGGCTTGTGGCTGAACTACTCCTTTAATGTCAGATGATATGGTTGCAGAAACACTGCAAGTTCCAATAGAAACCCTGTATCCTAGTAAGTACCAAAAGTGTGGGAAGCATATTACACATATTTTTATGTGTATGAATCTGGGAGGTCTTATACCTATCTGGCCAGCTATAACAGGTGGTCGCACCATCAACAGCACCAGTTTGTCCAGCAGTAGGTGGAGGAAGCGCACCACAGGCTCCAGCTGAGAGGAATTCAAAGCTGCAATACTTGACTTCAACTCAGCCTCTAGATTATTCTCCATAATGCGCATGTCTCCTATCCTCACTGGGAACATGTGCTCATCCAGAGCATGCACCAGAGCAAAGAACTTATCTAAATACTGGTCCTGTGTAGAGGAAAGTAACGCAATGATGCATTTGTTGATGAGGTGGAGGAGATCTTTAAAAAAAAAAGACAAAATCAGTGCTTTTGACAAAAGTTATCCACCAATTACCTGTGTGTGGATGGTGGATACAGCCACAACTTCAACATTGAAAACCCCTCTGTGGTTATCCACCCATTTCATGCCAGGAAGAGGAACCTAGACATCATGAATGCATCAACAATGAGGCAACTTTCAGAATAATTTCTTTCAGAAACAAATAATTGCTACATTAAAGCAATTGTAAGCAATAAAGCTAACACTACACATAGACACTACACATACAGTAACTCCGGTCAACCGTGTCATCAAACCAGTTCATCTTTACCAATGTATATGACAGAAATGGCCTTACATCAGGAGAGAGAACAGAGTAAGACTGAGGAGGTTTCTCCAGAGACACTGGGAGGCAGAAATGACCCGTTCTCAAGCGTCCATTCTGCAGCATAGGAATCCACTGAGAGAAAAAGAGACAAAATGTCCATAATGGGCCGATCATGAATACTCACGCTTAGCAGTTCAATTGTACATGGTTGATGCATGTATTCTCTATAAGCATAAGGTGAATGCTAATACTGCATGTACCGTGTATCCAACAGGCGTCTCCAGTGGAGTGTTCTGTTTCTGCTGACAACTGACGTGGTAGAAAGTAAAGAGGATGTGATGGTGGTCGGTCAGCGAGGCTGGTAGCTTGATTTTAACTTCATCATGGAAATCTGGCGATCTGAAGAAACAAAACTGAGGAATTTACTTGCAAGCACCACAAATAAAAAGGTCAACAAGCTATTTCCTATGAAATAGAAGCAAAGCAAAAAGCTTAAACTTATTTAACTATTGTTCAAAAGTCAACTAGAACTACTGCAACCCAGTCTCTCCATGAGCTGATGTTTATTTAATGTAGATACACTAAGCCAGGTAAGCACAGATTTATGATGTCAGTGAGGTCTTAATAGTAGTAAACAGTCAATCTAGTCGTGAACTCACCTATTATGATAGACTACAGCGGTGTACGCCTCTCTGGAATACTCTGCACAGCTGGATTTACCGTAGATTACCTATGAGACCAATGAGAGAAGAACTGTAGGTAGCTGATGTCGTGTAGCCAAGAAGAGTATGCAGACACCCCTTCAAAAGAGCCCTTTCCAATGCAACTTTTGGCCACTTTTTGTGTGAGTTTGTTATTTTTTGTTGTGCATCAGAAAATTGATGTGGATTATTCCATCCTAACTTACAGGCATAGCGTTGCTGGGATCTTCTCCATTCATGAACTGTACTTTCACTGTAATGTTGCGTGCAGAACCTTGACGATTAGCAAAGTTCAGGCTCTGTGGGTTCACATACAGGAGGTTCCTACAGACACAAGTAGACAGAGATAGGTAAAATGTTTATACACATGAAACATTGAACACTTACTGCTTTTTTAATGAAATGCAAGAAAACTGGAGCAATGTAAATAAAACTGGAAATATGGAGCAGAACGCAAAAAGTATGGTTGGAAGATTGATTTGCATCCTGAATAGAAACACTATTTTAATTTACAGACTGAAACCAGAAAACAAAAAATGCTTTTTGACAACAGACCAGATCTTGGTTTATTTTACTATAACTTTATATTAGTAAAGAGAATTTCCTGAATTTGTCTACTGTATATTTTGCCCTTTCAGCGCCAACAGCTGATACAACCCTCACACATTCCAACAAAACTTTGCACAGTAAGAACAAACGGTCTGATGATCTGCACATTTGAAATCATTAGTGCATTTAGAAGCCCAATCAGTCCTTCACAAACTTGGCTATCATTTGTCATTTATTGGTACCACTTGACCTAAATCTTTTGTCACACACCATGCAACCAATCCTATCTACCTGAGGAGGAAGTGAGAAGCAATATATTTTCAGATTAATAACAGGTAAATTAAATTATAATCCATAAAAACAAAATGAAAATACTGTATAACTCTTACTGCCCTTACAAATAAAGTACTTTGGCGGTACCATGGTACCCTGATAGTGAGAGAACGTAATACCATGATACTGAATGAAATTAATTTACCAGTGCTTACATGGAACTCTATATAACTTATATTAACCCTCATGTTGTCTTCTGGTCATTTTGACCCGAAGAGGATTTTCTTTTGCCTGAAAATGCTAGTTAATGTTATCCTACTGGACTAAAACTTTCTGACTTTGTTCACACAGGGTATCTAAATGTCCCCCCCCAAAAACTGCTTTTTTTCACTTTGTTACACTTTTGGTGTTCCCAGTCAAAAATGACCAGCCAATAAAAATTGCTTATAAATCTCTCATTATGCTATATTATCACCAAAAATTGGATTAGATCTTTTTGTCAACTTGTTTTTTTTTTTTTCTTCAATTAGCACAGGTTTTGTATTTCTTTTTGGAACTAACTGATCATAGGCCTCACTGACCTGAGCGTATGCACCTAATTTTTTAGTGAAAAAAAGCATTATTTGTGGATAATTTAGGCAATATTAAATAAAATATTTAAAAAAAATTCCATACTATTCATCACAATAGTGTGCTTTAATTTTTAACCTTGCAGTTTGTTTTGAATTGCTTTTCTTTTGTACAAAATGGCACAAAGTCACATTTGTGGTGTTCCAAGTCAAAAATGACTAGCCAATGAAAATTAATGGGGGAGATCAAAAATATGAGAAAAATTGAGTGTTCAGGAGAATGTTCATCCTTTAGATGAGCACATATGTGCATGTGTGCTTGCAAACACAAAAGGGCTCGAACCTGTTCACGTGCACCTACACACACACGTGCACACACACATGCACACATGTGCGCACACGAACTCACACGTGCACACGTACACACAATCAAAACTCTGAGTATTACATGCTTTCTTTTTCACAGAGATTAACTTTATCCTACCCTGAACTGCATCCAAAATCCATCCAACACTATCACACACACACGAGTAGTACATCCTTTCTTTTTAGGATTTTTATCCTACCCTGAACTTTAAACCAACATCCATTTATCCATCCAACATTATCACAGACACAGACAAACCTGAACTTTCTTTGCCCCACAGTGACCCCTCTCCAATAGAATCTTTCTTTCATGATCATAGGTAGTTGATGTCATGTAGGTAGTTGATGTCATGTAGCCAAGAAAAGTATGCACACACCCCTTCAAAAGAGCCCTTTCCAATGCAACTTTTCATCACACCTTTCAGACAAAATATTATGACAATGTGTTTTGGAATTTTCATGCTCTCACAAAGCAGCAGATCAATAGCCCGTTTCCAATATAGGGCCAGTGCAAGCCAGGGCTATCAACTGACCTAACGGGGCAAAAAGCAGTTGCCAACGTCTCACACTTCACCCATTTCACTAGCAAAAGGGGAGGTCAAGCTGAGGTATCATGTTATCTATACTGAATGTAAACATAAGCTAGCTAGCCAGATAAATTAGCAATAACAACTCACCAACTGTAACTGCCATGAGTGGTCTCTCCACTAACAGCTGGACGGAGTCCCAGCACACCATCTATGAAAGTTCACCGAACCATGGAAAGTAATTTCTTTGGGCACTGCTTTGTCCATTGTGCGTTTTAATGGATTTGTAACGTGCCCGCATTTTATTTATTTTTTCCCGAATCTGTACCGTTGTGCACTGGATACATATCCTGACAAGTTCGCCTTTGACACTGTACACACCACAATCCCCGGTTGGCCTTGTTTGGCCCGAGGGTAATGGGTGGGCAAAAGGCCATTGGATGTTGGCCCAGATAAAGCCCCAAAGAGGCACGATAAATCCCCGGAAGTGTCGGTGGGAACTCAACTGGCCCTGGCGCGCACTAGCACGCCCTCATTTGGCCCGATTGTGGAAACGTGGCTAATGTTTACTAATATACAGAAACTTTCCCACAGCTAAGCTATATAAAGCCTCATAGGGCCTTGCTCATCATTCACTTTGTGGCAGCACAATGACCAAGCGGTTCACTGTGCATGAGGTTCTTGATCACATCCTTGACCATGACACTAGACCACTTGCCCTGGTTAGTTTCAAAATAAAAGTCTTGTTTTTTGTGATCTTCCCCATTCATTTTCAATGGCACCACCACAAGTGTGACTTTCTGCCAATTTGTTTTACAAATAAAAGTGCTTAAAAACAAACTTCCCTGTTAAACATTAAAACAAACTAGTGCGTAGTTTTTATAGCACAAATGTTTTCTTATGGTATTTAATTTAGTCAAAATAACCCATAAAGAATGCTTTTTTCACTCAAAATCCGAGTCTATTATTTCATAAGAGTAATTGAAATGTCTCTTTTCTAATGATTCTATCAGCATTCCATCAGTTTAACTAAATATTTTATGTTTCCATTCAAGTTGCATTTGAAGAGATTCATTAAAAAAATATATATGGTGCAATTCCAGCCAAAAAAAAAAGTTTTTTAGTTCAGTTCTAGCTGGTTATGCACACTCATCAGATTAAAATGCAGGTTAATAATTTTCTATTTAGCACAGGGTGAATGAAGGGACATTGGGGAGGATATTTCTATCAACCATCGGCACACATGCTCCTACACCCTGAATGGCCTCTGGGTACACAAAGGGAGCCTGACCATGTTTGCTGTGTGCACAAACATGGATTGAGGCCAAACTGTCCACAACTGTCTGAACAGGACCAGTTAACATGGGCATGTGGTGGGGCAATGATAATATATGGTCAGAACTGCCATGCTGACAGAGACT
The DNA here is from genome assembly GCF_019703515.2 of Myxocyprinus asiaticus. NCBI lineage: Eukaryota > Metazoa > Chordata > Actinopteri > Cypriniformes > Catostomidae > Myxocyprinus > Myxocyprinus asiaticus. The sequence continues at coordinate 23,772,533 of NC_059352.1, forward strand.
GCTAATGTATGCAATGCTTAAACAACTGCTATAGCATAGGGGACACAAAACAAGTTAGATGGCAAGCAAATGAAAATGATAAGTTGTTTTTCACCACAATTTGTAAATGTTAAGTTAACGACTTTCCCAGATAGTTTAAAACAGCCATTGTCATCACTAAATTGGTCACTTATAGTTTATAAACAGCTAGTTTATAAACTATAAAAAGCAAATCTGAGAAAGACGCAATTTCAGACATGATGTTTTAGAGTTAAGATATTTTTGTTTCAACATTCCAAGGTAACAGAACAACTAGCAATCAAGTGATATACTGGTGGCAAGTAGTATACTCAACAAAAATGACAATAATATTAATATGTCCTTAAAATTCGACAAAAAATATAAAAAATACTTTATTCCTGCCCAAAAATATTTGACTGTACAATGATGCTAGGCTAAATGCATTTCAGCTTTCCTTTTACAATACACAATCTTGCTGTAAATGTGTTGAATGACCTAGATTTGTCTACAATCAGAGTAGCAAAAGAAAAATTCCAAAAGCTTAAAAATAGTAATAGGTTAAATACTTTATCAATAAAGTCAAAAATGTAGGGGGTTCACAAAATCCTGGCCATGACTGAATATCTGACAGATAAGTTTTCTGCCTACAGAGCTATGCCTATTAAGAGTTGCTAAGTTTTAGGATTTCATCACTGCACAAACATGAACTGATAAACTTGTCATACATCTGATCACAGTTAAAACACATGAACTCAAGAATGGCTTAAAACATATGTAGCTATTAAAGCATTAGTAAAAACTAGACAGAAAACAGTCACAGAAGTTTCCAGCGACAAGTAATTTGTCTGTCCGCAATGAAGGCAAAAATGTTGGGCAACTTAACACGTTCACAGCTAATCAGAGCATCTATGGTGTTTAATATACAGCTATTTGGATTGCCATTTTGGACAGCTGGTTAGGACAAAAAGTCCTACTTACAAGAAATACATTTTCATTGTTGGTTGCTTTATTGTGTCGCACAAAGTTTGGACATAATGCTGTGTAATAGCATAACACTGGCACAGTTGAAAATCATATGGAAATCTTGAGGTTTTCAGTTGAAGCAGGGTTATTTTTCCAGACTAGCAACACTGCAGACAATGCGGTAAGGAAGATTAATATGAAGCAGTAAATAATAATCTGGTACATATCAGTCCACTGGCCCAAACTCTGCCAACTTCAGTCATCACTCATTTCTATTACTGCCTCAAATGAGCAGTCCTGAGCTCAAGTGACAATTCTGCTGGTACATGCAGACCATCTCAGTGGCACCAGGAGTGATGCTTCGCTGATTCAGGGAACTGTTAAATCAAACGCGGAACCATAAATTGCATGCTTTTATTATAAATTCCCAACCAGCAGTACATAAAGAGTGCACCAAGTGACCGCAGTGATGACATGATCAATTGATGGGATGATTCATCTGCCTGCCAGTAGAATCGTTCATCTTCGCTTATCAGTTGTGACCAAGGGGCCAGGTTATGGATGTGTGGCGAGAGGGGGGCAGTGTATGTGTGTGTGCGATACTGTAAATTGATTGCACCAAGTAAACCTTCCACAAATTAGGGGGAGGATACTCAGGCTCAAGCACAACCTGCTTAATAATAACCAAATACTCCCTCCCCTCTTAGTGCAGCCATATATATTTGGGGAATCTCTGCTGCCTTTTGCGTTGTGATCATATTAGTAGATGAGAAAGGAGTAGAGAGAAAAGGAAGCTAGAGCCTGCAGGCACTGGGAACAAAACAGACGCAGTTAAGCAAAGTTGATGCAAACACCACCAAACCGGCTATAATGAAGTTCATCTTTCTGTTTTTGTTGCTCAGCTTGTCCATGACAAGTGTGGTCCCTAATCCCAGGAAAGCACCTTCGGAGGCACCCATTTTAACCACCCTGACACCAACCGAAGCTAAGTCCCACTTTGCCATGTTAGATGATGTACGACTGTTGGCTAACGGACTGCTCCAGCTCGGTCAGAGTCTCCGGGAGTTCGTGCACAAGACCAAGGCTCAGATCAATGACATCTTCCAGAAGCTCAACATATTTGACCGGTCCTTCTACCAGCTCAAGGTGGTTACTAGTGAGATCAAAGAGGAAGAGGAGAAGCTGAAGAAGACAACCACATTTTTGAAGGCTAACAACGAGGAGATCAAGAACTTGTCGCTCGAGATCAACTCCAAAATCAACAACATTCTACAGGAGCGAAGCCAGCTGCACAGCAAGGTTGGTGGACTGGAGGAAAAGCTGAAGGGCTTATCTCAGAGCATGATGCCCATGGAGCAACTTCAGGAGATCTCTGCCTTGAAGGTGAGTGAGTTCTTTAGCAGAATGGGTCTAGAATTTTATGCTAGTTTGTACCAAGTCCTTCGAAAACCATTCAGTTGGAACGTTTCAGCTGTACAGAAGTCTTTTCAAGCTGCATCCAGTTTTTTATGTACTGCAACTTTTTTTGTTGCAGGATGTGATTGAAACACAAGAAAAGACCATTACAGATCTGCTTAAATCTGTGAAAGAGCAACATGAACAGCTCAACTACCAGAAGACCAAAATTAAAAGTCTTGAAGATAAGGTAATCCATCCCTTACTTTAAAATCTTACATTTCAGATTAGGGATGCATTTTCAGTCAAGTTCAAAGGAGTTTCAGTAAAGTTCTAATTATCAGTGTAACCATTTTGGCTTTTTTTCCTTCTCATTTATTGCAAATTAATTGTAATTTATTGCAGCTGAATAATGACACTTTTCAAGAGACAACTGAAAAAACTATGGATTTAAGTCCAGAGATGCCTGACCATTTTGGGTACTTGACAAACCCAACAAATGGAACTACAGACTCAACTGGTAAGAACAGCAGGAAAGCCATCATCTTTCAATTGTTTAAATTGTTGCTTTAATAATTCCGAAATCATCAGCTGTGTTTTTTTTGCACAGACTTTCCAATGGATTGCAGTGATGTGTTCAAAAGAGGCCAGAGGAACAGTGGAATTTACCCAATCAAACCCAATCAATCTGAACCTTTCAGTGTGTACTGTGAGATAAGTTCTGGTAAGGAAACAATAACTTAATCTAATCAGACTTCCTAGTGATTTCACCTAGAAAACAAAGATTTGGTTTATTTTCTTGACCAAATATATAGCCAGTTCCATTTTTATTAATTTGAATAGAAGACTCCCTTTAAGAGATTAACAACACTCTTTATTTGGAAGATGGAGCCGCCACAGTCATCCAGAGGAGGGAGGATGGTTCTGTTGATTTTGACCAGTCGTGGGAAAGATATGAACATGGATTTGGCAATCTGGAAAGTAGGTATACCTCTTCATGTAATGTGGAATGTCTACTTAAAAACATAAAGTCTTCAATATCTATGGAATAATTCAGGTCTCAGTTTCCACAGACAAACAAAACAAAAACGTTTGCTTCCATTTATCAATTTTGCTTCCATTTGTTTTGCTGCTTCCAAAAAAAGTTCCATTTGACACTGCTTTAATGCTACTGTAAATTTATGGACAGCAATAAGACTTTGTGCTTCTGTAGTCTAATGTGTCTGTAGCCAGGGACAATTATGAAAGGAAACTATGCTGTACACTTAGTGTTAGCAAAAGCAGTCCGACTGCATTACAAAAAACTGCCATAAGCTTCAAAAAGTTCAGAATCTTTTACAATTCTAATATCAGATCTTTTGTCTGACTGGATTTCAGTCATGCCTCAAGGTCAAGTAAAAACATGTAGGTTTATTAAATAACTGGGAAATTTTACAGTAAAGTGTGCACATCCAACTCATGTTGGGTACAAGTGCTTGTTCAAACAAAAGTTTTCCTGACGAAGACCTGAGCGGACAAAATGTTGAAACATGAACGTTTCTGAATAAAATTTGGGAGCAATGGACCTAAGTCAGGGTAGACGCCATATTTAAATGTATAATTAATTTTACATTAGAAATAAACCGAGCAAAAACAAACAATCCACATTCTTGCTTTACCATGAGTCACTACGGTAAGCCTATAATGATTTTACATTCAGAGCTGTTGGATTCGAAGTGGCGGGAAATTTCAGGCTTCAGTCATTTGTCCTTGCGTGTTTACATGATGTCCATAAACAAAGACAAGATGGTCCGTCAGCTGATATGCTACTTGCTCAGACAATATATTTTTCAGACACACGTCTTGTATAACTTTCTTGTACGACTCTTGGTGTAGCTTGTCAGATCTGACAGTGTTCCTCCACAAGTAACTTGCAATTTTATGTTTCAACCACAGATGTCGATAGAGAGCCCAGAATTTAGCAGTGTATCTTTAATAATTTACTAATGAAAATTAACCTGTGAGGGATACATGTACACTGTTCAATAGGTTGTACAGTTTCATACCTTCGTGCTGGTCGCTAAGCCAAGAAAACAATGAAAAATTCCCAGTGACAAAAACCCTGGAAAACCTGGGTTCCCTATCTGTCACTCACTCGACGTTGTGTCAATGTAGTGACAATAGGGGTCACTCTTGGGAGCCCGAGACACCTCTGGTCTTTGATAAAAGGCCAATGAAAATTGGTGAGTGGTTTTTGCATGCCACTCCCCCGGACATACGGGTATAAAAGGAGCTGGTATGCAACCACTCATTCAGATTTTCTCTTCGGAGCCGAACGGTCATGCTCATTGAGCTGAATTCCCACGACTGTTCATTCACCTCTGCTGGATCTGATGGCGCATTTCAGCGGCTTCTCCCTCCTCTGCATGGGTGCACTGCAGAGAATGCCCCTGGGCGCTTCGGCAGAAATAAAGAGTATATTTCTCTAAAAGAGCGGCACACACGAAACATCTTTTTAAAGACGCATCTTTTTAAAGATGCCTTTCCTTTGTGTGTTATTCCTGGTTGCGCTCGTTATCTCTCGCCTTCTGATGATCACGATCGCAGCTTTCCTTCGTAAGAAAGCAAGCCACCCCAGAGGCTCCCCGCCTCGGTCCTTCTACCCATGGGTATGAGGCCATCGTGGCTAGCACTGGGGGCGATTTGGGGAACCCAATGGGACCGACTCTGCCGAGTATCCACCCGTGGACCTTCCATTCCTCAGCATGCTCGTCTGTCCCGATCGGGCTTCCGGATGAGTCCGCCGGCTCGTCTCACAGCGAGTTCGACCTCTTATTCGGAGCCCGCAAAAGTGATGAGCTCTCGAGCGCAGCATCGGAGAGCGGGCTCGTTCACTTGGACGCAGAAGCCTCAGCTGGGCTCCTCCCTTCGGGTGCGGTCACCCTGTCACAGGCTGACGCGGAGATGACGACATGCTTTTCCGGGCAGCCGCGAGTGTCGGGCTAGAGTGGAACCCTCCGCTCTTCCCTGAACCTTCGCGGCTCAATGATTGGTTCCTGGGCTCGCGGCACCCCTCAAAGCCACGCCCCGCCCCCGTTCCTTACTTCCCGGAAGTGCATGAAGAGCTGACAAGGTCGTGGGAGGCACTTTTTACTGCCCGGTCCCGATCTTTCAGCTTCCCCGCCCTCACTACCCTCGATGGTGGGGCGGCCAAGGGCTATTCGGCAATCCCCCCGTGGATAAAGGCGACACCACCTGGCATGGGCGCCCAAAGCTCCCGTCCAAGGCCTGTAGGTTTATATCGTCTCTGATGCTAAGGCCTACGGTTCCGCTGGACAAGCCGCCTCCGCCCTGCACGCCATGGCTCTCCTGCAAGTCCGCCAAGGCGCTAAAGGAACTGCACAAGGGTAGATCCACCCCGGAATTGATGCAGGAGCTGCGCTCGGTGACCGACCTCGCTCTCCGGGCGACGAAGGTCACGGCGCAGTCTCTCGGGCGGGCGATATCCACCTTGGTGGTACAGGAGCGCCACCTTTGGTGCAACCTGGTTGAGATGGGAGAGGCCGACAAGGCACGGTTCCTTGCTGCCCCCATTTCCCAAGTTGGCCAGTCCGGTGACACAGAGGACTTTGCCCAGCAGTTCTCAGCGGTGAAGCAGCAGACAGAGGTTATCCGGCACATCCTGCCCCCCGTCTGCTCATCGCCAAGGGCGTCCCCCTGCGGTGACTGTACCGGCTCTGCCGCAGGAAGCAGACGCCACCTGTCTTGCAGCCGCAAAGAACCCGCGAAAGGCTTCGAAGCGCCCCTGAGAAGGGCGACCCAGGGACGACGAAACCCGCTGTTCTGGAGCTGGTAAGCAGACCACTCCATCCCCCGGTCGAGTGCCGGGAGAAGAATCTTTTGTTACCTTTGCATTTAATAGTGCTGCATGCCCAAGTGGCTGCAGTACCCAAGAGTTCAGAAAGAGCAGTTTCCTTGTTCCCTGGGTCACGTATCCGGTGTGCACGGCCGTCATCACGACCAATGTCCACCACTCTATTTGGCAGGTTTGGCGCTCCAGCGGCGGTCTCCCCGCCCCTGAGTGCCGAGCTGTGGCACAAATCCTCCCCCGATGTGACAGTCTCCAAGGGTCACGAAGACAGGCCTCTTCCTCCCCCGTCCCAGTCTGTTCCGGGGGTGGTTACAAGGAACCAGGTAAGTACTTCAATGTCCCTGAACTCAGTACGGCCACGACACGTGTGGCACCTCAGGCTCCACCCCGCCGCGAGGCCCCACCCACCGGTACGTCTGACGAGATTGTCCCTCCGGCCGAGATGAAGAAGGGGTTTTACAGCCCCTACTTCACTGTACCGAAAAAAGGCGGTGGGTTGCGGCCAATCTTGGACATGCGATTACTGAACCGGGCTTTACACAGACTCCCATCCTAGATGCTGACGCAAAAACTCACACTAGCGAGCGTCCGGCATCAAGATTGGTTCGCGGCAGTAGACCTGAAGGACGCGTACTTCCACGTCTCGATTCTACCTCGACACACCCTTCCTGCGGTTTGCATTTGAGGGTTGGGCATATCAGTACAAGGTCCTCCCTTCCGGTCTGTCCTTGTTCCCTTGCGTCTTGATGAAGGTCGCAGAGGCAGCCCTTGCCCCGCTAAGGGAAGTTTGCATCCTCAACTAGCCCGACGGCTGGCTAATCCTAGCTCACTCTCAGGATGTGTGGTGTGCACACAAGGTAATGGTGCTCTTGCACCTCAGCCGACAAGGGCTTCGAGTCAACTGGGAAAAGAGCAAGCTCCTCCCGGTTCAGAGCATCCCTTTTCTTGGTTTGGAGTTGGACTCAGTCTCGTTGATGGCGTGCCTCACGAATGAGCGCGCACAGTCAGTGTTGACCTGTTTGAAGGCATTCAAACAGAAAACAACGGTTCCACTGAAACTCTTTCAGAGGCTCCTGGGGCATATGGCATCCTCAGCGGTGGCCACCCCGCTTGGGTTAACGCATATGAGACCGCTTCAGCACTGGCTTCAGACTCTAGTCCCGAGATGGGCATGGCACCGCAGGGCACATCGCATGGTCATCACGCCGGTCTGTCACCGCCTCTTCAGCCCTCGGACCAACCTCACTTTCTACGGGCAGGCGTAGAAGCAGTCCCTAGTCCCTAGAGCAGATCTCCAGGTGCGTCGTGGTCATGACAGACACCTCCAAAACGGGTTGGGGTGTTGTTTGCAACGGGCATGCTGCCGACTTATGGATGGACCCACGGCTGCGTAAGCACATCAACTGCCTCGAGATGCTGGCAATTCTGCTCGCCCTGCGGAGGTTCCGACCGTTGATCTAGGACAAGCACGTGTTAGTTCGGACAGACAACACGGCAATGGTAGCATATGTCAACCGCCAAGGTGGTCTGCGCTCTCATTGTATGTCACAACTCGCCCACTGTCTACTCCTCTGGAATCAGTAGCACCTCAAGTCGCTGCGAGCCACTCACATCCCGGGCGACCTCAACACTGCAGCGGACGCGCTGTCTTGGCAGGTTACCCTCAGGGGAGAGTGGAGACTCCACCCTCAGGTGGTCTAGCTGATCTGGAGTCGATTCGGACAGGCACAGGTAGACCTGTTCGCCTCCCAAGAGTCCTCCCACTGCCTGCTCTGGTACGCCCTGACCGAGGCACATCTCGGCATAGACGCGCTGGCACACAGCTGGCCCCCTGGCCTGCACAAATATGCGTTTCCCCCAGTGAGCCTACTTGCACAGACTCTGTGCAAGGTCAGGGAGGACGAGGAGAAGGTCGTCCTGGTAGCACTCTACTGGCCCACCCAGACATGGTTCTCGGACCACACGCTCCTCGCAACAGCCCCCCCCCCCAGCGAATTCCCCTGAGGAAGGACCTTCTTTCTCAGGGACGGGGCACCATCTGGCACCCGCGACCAGACATCTGGAATCTCCATGTCTGACCCCTGGACGGGACGTGGAAGATCTAAGTGGTCTACCACCCGCGGTGGTAGACACGATCACTCAGGCTAGGGCTCCCTCTACGAGGCGCCTGTATGCCTTGAAGTGGCGTCTGTTCGCTAAGTGGTGTTCTTCCCAATGGGAAGACCCCCAGAGATGCGCAGTCAGATTGGTGCTTTCCTTCCTGCAGGAGAGGTTGGAAAGGCGGCTGTCTCCTTCCACCTTGAAGGTGTACGTTGCTGCTATAGCAGCACACAACAACACAGTGGACGGTAAGTCCTTAGGGAAGCACGACCTGATCATCAGGTTCTTGAGAGGCACCAGGAGGCTGAACCCCTCCAGACCGCGCCTCGTTCCCTTATGGGACCTCTCTGTAGTTCTTCAGGGTCTACAGAGAGCCCCCTTTGAGCCTTTGCAGTCAGCTGAGCTTAAGGCACTCTCCTTGAAGACTGCCCTCCTGACTGCGCTCACTTCCATCAAGAGGGTAGGAGTCCTGCAAGCATTCTCTGTCAGCGAAACGTGCCTGTAGTTCGGTCCGAGCTACACTCACGTGATTTTGAGACCCCGACCGGGCTATGTGCCCAAGGTTCCCACCACCCCTTTTAGGGACCAGGTGGTGAACCTGCGAGCACTGCCCCAGGAGGAGGCAGACCCAGCCCTGTCGTTGCTGTGTCCGGTGCACGCTTTACACATTTATTTGGATCGCGTGCAGGGGTGCCTCTCTAACAGACATTTGCAGAGCAGCGGGCTGGGCAACACCCAACAACTTGTGAGGTTCTACATCCTCCGGGTGGAACCGGTTTCGTCCCGGGTAGTGGCACGCAATACAAGCGGATAAGCCCGGGATAGCCGGCTGGTGTATCGCTTGCACATAGCGCCTTTCACCTCCTCTGAGCTGAAGACGTGTGCCATTAATTCCCAGTAGTGTTCACAAACTATGTTCCCTGGTTGACTTCCTCCGAGCCCTGTGGCAGTCGAGTTTTCAGAGAGACTCGCTGCCGGCCCAGTACACATGCTAACTAAGAGCCCTGTTCTGGGGTAGGTGCTCCGCATGTGGCGGTTCCCTGTAAGGTAACCCCATGCGATGTATATCTTCTGCTAATTCGTTTCCCTGTTGGCAAATTGCATCTTCCTTGGGCAGAGCCCCCTCTGCCACAGTCTCCATGTTTGTAGTAACTCCTCCCCCGTTGGGTAGGATCTACCATGAGACTTCTCCACATGATCGGCAAGACCATGTGATGTATTTTCCACTTAAATATCCCCCCCTCTCTCTGGGCAAGGTGTGGTCTACGTGGTGTCCTCCCGACTAGACCTGGTCGGCCCAGTCGGATAATCCCCCTTTTTTTTAGGGAGTGAAAAAAAAAGAAGGGGAAAAGAGGCCACGACTGGGCTAGCCTGTCTCTATTTTTTGGGTAGTCGACTTGTCAATGGCCCCAAAGGGCCGTTTGACACTCATAACTATGTTGGGGGAGGTTACGTGTCATCCTGGTGCTCTGGCTACGAGGCACACAGTTGTCTGCCCGTCACACACCGCCAGTTCACGTAACACAGTTCAGCCAGTTGCAGTGTTTTGTATAGGGACCCCTAGTGTCACTACATCGATACAACGTAGAGTGAGTGACAGATAGAGAACGTCATGGTTACTTGCATAACCTCCGTTCCCTGATGGAGGGAACGAGACATTGTGTCCCTCATGCCACAACGCTGAACTACCCGCTGAAATGGCTGGACCTTGTCTCAGCTTCTCAGCATAAAACCTGAATGAGTGGTTGCATACCAGCTCCTTTTATACCCATATGTCCGGGGGAATGGCATGCAAATACCACTCGGCAATTTTCATTGGCCTTTTATCAAAGACCAGAAGGTGTCTCGGGCTCCCAAGAGTGACCCCTAGTGTCACTACATCGACACGTCTCGTTCCCTCCATCAGGGAACGGAGGTTACGCAAGTAACCATGACGTTTTAAAAATAAGACGTGATGAGTCCTTAAAGAAATATTCCGGGTTCAGTACAAGTTAAGCTAAATCAACAGCATTTGTGACACAATGTTGATTACCACAAAAATTTAATATTCTTTAAAAAAGCTAAAATACTCACCGTTTGAAAAGTATAGCCACAAAATGTAAACAATGCACGTTAACATGATTTTAGTGTGATAAAATCGCTTGCTAACCTATTATTTGTGAAGTTATATCCAGTTGTACAACTTCATCGCCATGACAACGTAACGCCATAAACACTAAAACCCTAAAATGACTACAAAAATGATGATTTAAACAACTTAAGTTAAAATATCACAAGTTTTAATATAATTAATTTAATTATTTTTTTGTCAAATTATAAACTTCACATTTATGTGTTTTAAATCTTAAAAAATTCATCCATTCACTTCCGTTGTAAGTGCCTCATTGTAACCTCCATTTTTTTTTTTTTTTTTTTTTTTTTTTTTAAGAAAAGGAGAAACAAGTCAAGATTAATTTTTGTGGTAATCAACAATATGCCACATATGCTGTTGATTGAGCTTAACTTGCATTGAACCCAGAATATTCCTTTAAGACAGAATAACCTATTCCCATGTATATATATATATATATATATATATATATATATATATATATATATATATATATCCCTTTAAGCCTATGTGAAAATGTGAAAATGTATTTTTGTTAAAGAGGAGTTTTGGCTTGGCTTGGAGAAGATCCATTCCATTGCTCAACAAGGAGAATACATTTTACACATCGAACTGGAAGACTGGAAAGAGGAAAAGAGTTTTATAGAGTACACGTTCACCCTGGATGGCACTGCATCTGATTACACCCTTCATCTGGCACCTTTATCTGGAAATCTGCCTGATGCCATGAGCAACCACACAGGCATGAAGTTCTCAACCAAGGACAAAGACAATGATAATCTTGATGAGTCCAACTGCGCCCACAACTACACAGGTATCAAATGGTCATATAAAAAATTAACTGTGCACGTTTAGTCTAATGTAATTCAATGGCGGTCTACACTATTCTAGTATTCATCATAAAATGTTTGTTGTTTTCAGGTGGTTGGTGGTTTAATGCATGCGGGGACACCAACTTAAATGGGAGATATGCCTGGATGAGATCAAAATCTCATCCCCAGCGCAGGAAAGAGATCTACTGGAGGCCAGCCAAAGGAAGCTCCTATAGCCTCAAATCCACAAAGATCACCATCAGGCCATCAGCCCAGTTTCAATAATCCCTGACCCTGTTCTCCATTGGGCAATTCAAGATCAATCAGTGGGGTCACAATGGCAGTAGACACTAGCCAACAAAGCTTTCCCCTTTCTCTATAGACAGTCCAAAACTGCTGATTTTTCACCATAGGCTGATGCAATTACAACAGGTCATTGACTCTGGTAGAGAGTAGAAACCAAGTCAAAGGGGTATTGCAACATGCATGTGTTAGTTCAGAATCTTCATAGGTCATTGGATTACAACCTTGCAGCTTGTTGAGGAAGAATAATTGGTTTTTAAAAAAACATCATAAAACCACAGATTCAAATAGCAAGATTCACCTATGGAACATCTGGTGCATGATATTATTAAAAGTGGACTAGATTTAGCAATAAGTGTGTTGACAATGCACACACTATTATAGAACTACATTGCATTCAACTATAAAGCTTCTCAATGCATTGGTTTTATTGTATTTTAACTTAAAGATTGTATTTAAGCAATGTTCTAAAATGTGCAAAACAAGAAAATCAATGGGTAACACTTTTAAATAGTCTAACTTTTGTCTTGAACAAACATATAATTCTAAACAGATAAGTTGTTTATGTACATACAAATTTTAATATATGAAAATACACAAATCAATCATTTCTTTGCAACCTCTGTTATTGGACACTTTCACTCAGAATAAATCATGGATGATTGCAAATAAGACATTTCTACAACAGCTAAACTTTTGCTTTTATGTGATGCCACAGCGTAACAAACACAAATGACTGAGTGCACATTTAAGCAATATATAATGTTTGTTAAATGTTATTAATTGAAGTTATTATAAAGTGTTACCAAGAAATGTGCCATTATGGTGGTTAAAGTTTGATCTGCTGCATGTCTCTTTCTGTTACTGAGTCATATTGACTCCTGGTTATGCTTTGTGCATACTCAGCTGTACTGTATATATTTAGTTTACAGAATGTTCCTTAGTGATGGTCTGGTACATCATATTTATAGCAAAACAATTAAACATTAAGACAAAAATAAAAGCCAATTTAATTTTCATGAGTGCAATAAATGGCTAAAATACCCAAACTTACATGGTAAGCATTTATGGCAATGTTGTGTAATAAAACAAATTTCAATAACAGAGAACAACGATTTCACTGGTTTAATTCAAAACTCTGAACTACAGTTTGAGAAAAATCTTGGCAGAGTGGCAGAGCATAAATTACAGAACTATTATAATTAACAGATTTTTAACAGATCATATTTGTCCAGCAGTAGGATCAAGCTTAATCTGCATGTGAACCCAGCCCTTCATAATTAAAATCTTGTATGACCTTCACATATGACAGACCTGACCAGTTTGATAAATCTAGCATAATAATGTTGTTGGCAGTAAACTATATCAGAATAGAGGCATGTCCTAAACTGTCCAGTCAGCATCACCCAAATCAAGGCTGACTATGATGTGAGCATGTCCACTAGAAGATAACAAAGTAGGCAGAGGCTGAGAGTGAGCAAACATGTCTTCTGAATGACAGGTTATGTCAACATATGCAGATGATAAGCATCTTTGTCTGACTGACCTTGTCTGAAACAGAAACCTTAAATAGGGGGGTCAGGTGTTAGGTCATTCAGTGAGGATGAATGCTTGCAAAGAAAGAGGCCTGGCTATTTAGCAATTCATAATTTAGACAACACCTTTCTAACAGGCAAAAAACAAGGCATGTGTTGGTGTTTACGATCTAGACAAGGGGTTATTAACCTTTTCAGGCCAAGGACCCCTTGTTGTAGAGAGATGAGCAGGGACCCCCTGTTACATCTTGTAAAAAACTGAGTGTGGAATTTCTATAAAGGTCAATAATAACATGCGTATAGTACAATAATAATTAGGGGTGTCCTGATAATGATACTGGTATCGGAATCGGGTCCGATACTGCGCTCATGTACTTGTATTCATGCTCGTAAAATGCTTCGATACCAAAAACCGATACCATCTGACGTATGGCTGTCATTACGTAAACAATCAGCGCACAAATTAAAATCACGTCATGAGCTAGTGAAATTATTTAACAGCAAAAGATGCAATTTAAAGAGATACAGTGCATCCGGAAAGTATTCAATTTTCCACATTTTGTTATGTTACAGCCTTATTCCAAAATGGATTAAATTCATTATTTTCCTCAAAATTCTACAAACAATACCCCATAATGACAACGTGAAAGAAGTTTGTTTGAAATCTTTGCAAATTTATTAAAAAGAAAAAAAAAAAAAAAAAAAAAAAAAATCACATGTACATAAGTATTCACAGCCTTTGCTTAATACTTTGTTGAAGCACCTTTGGCACCAATTACAGCCTCAAGTCTTTTTGAGTATGATGCTACAAGCTTGGCACACCTATTTTTGGGCAGTTTCTCCCATTCTTCTTTGCAGGACCTCTCAAGCTCCATCAGGTTGGATGGGGAGCGTCGGTGCACAGCCATTTTCAGATCTCTCCAGAGATGTTCAATCGGGTTCAAGTCAGGGCTCTGGCTGGGCCACTCAAGGACATTCACAGAGTTGTCCCGGAGCCACTCCTTTGTTATCTTGGCTGTGTGCTTAGGGTCGTTGTCCTGTTGGAAGATGAACCTTCGCCGCAGTCTGAGGTCCAGAGTGCTCTGGAGCAGGTTTTCATCAAGAATGTCTCTGTACATTGCTGCATTCATCTTTCCCTCGATCCTGACTAGTCTCCCAGTTCCTGCCGCTGAAAAACATCCCCACAGCATGATGCTGCCACCACCATGCTTCACTGTAGGGATGGTATTGGCCAGGTGATGAGCAGTGCCTGGTTTCCTCCAGACATGACGCTTGCCATTCAGGCCAAAGAGTTCAATCTTTGTTTCTCATGGTCTGACAGTCCTTCAGGTGCCTTTTGACAAACTCCAGGCGGGCTGTCATGTGCCTTTTACTGAGGAATGGCTTCCGTCTGGCCACTCTACCATACAGGCCTGATTGGTAGAGTGCTGCAGAGATGGTTGTTCTTCCGGAAGGTTCTCCTCTCTCCACAGAGAAACGCTGGAGCTCTGTCAGAGTGACCATCAGGTTTTTGGTCACCTCCCTGACTAAGGCCCTTCTCCCCCGATTGCTCAGTTTGGCCGGGCGGCCAGCTCTAGGAAGAGTCCTGGTGGTTCCAAACTTCTTCCATTTACAGATGATGGAGGCCACTGTGCTCATTGGGACCTTCAATGCTGCAGAAACTTTTCTGTACCCTTCCCCAGATCTGTGCCTCGATACAATCCTGTCTCGGAGGTCTACAGACAATTGCTTGGACTTCATGGCTTGGTTTGTGCTCTGACATGCACTGTTAACTGTGGGACCTTATATAGACAGGTGTGTGCCTTTCCAAATCATGTCCAATCATCTGAATTTACCACAGGTGGACTCCAATCAAGTTGTAGAAACATCTCAAGGATGATCAGTGGAAACAGGATGCACCTGAACTCAATTTTGAGTGTCATGGCAAAGGCTGTGAAGACTTATGTACATGTGATTTTTTTTTTCATTTTTTATTTTTAATAAATTTGCAAAGATTTCAAACAAACTTCTTTCACATTGTCATTATGGGGTATTGTTTGTAGAATTTTGAGGAAAATAATGAATTTAATCCATTTTGGAATAAGGCTGTAACATAACAAAATGTGGAAAAAGTGAAGCGCTGTGAATACTTTCCGGATGCACTGTAAATATATAGTTTTCATGTGCAGCACTTTAAATGTGAGTGCTTGTGAATGTGTGGAGCCGGTGTTGTGCAGACATAAAGACACAAAGTGCTCATGCCTTTTAGAGATCCTTGGCTCATACACGGAAAACACCATCATAAGCATCGCTCACTCTGTTTGAAGTAGATGACAGCAGGCAGAGCGCTTATTCACTGTGTAGCGTGAGGTACATACAGACTACATATTTATGTAATTAAATAGCAGCCTTTTGCGGTTTAATAATCACTTTGATTCACGTAGCTACCGGCTTTTCCAGAATGGAAAGCCGCGGTCATAACGTCAGAGTTCCTTGGTCATAACAATACAGAAGCACATCAAAATAAAAGATACACCAAAAAAAAAAAAAAAGCTCAATTAAGGGAAAAAGTATGACAGAAATAGATCACTACTGTGTAGTTATATAATATTCACTGTAATACTACAAATAATAATCATTATAAATCAGTAGTAATTGAATTATATTTAAGCAACATCTCACATCTGTGATGCTCTGTTATGCAGCACTTTATTTGACAAAAATAACTCTAATGCTGTATTTTTGATTGTGCTGTGGGGTTCTGTATAAAATCATTTCATTTGATAAAAATAATACAATATCTTGTATAAAATTAATTGTTATACTTTCATTTGATTAAAGTTTTAATTAACTATTTTATTTAAACACCATTTTGATGATAAAATTTAAATAAATTGTTGATATGGAATTCAGAAAAAATAAAACAAAAAAACAGGTATCAGACCCAGTATCGGCGAGTACCAAAAAGAAAGTAGCGGTACTCATAATTGTTCTCAAAAAAATAGTATTGGGACATCCGTAATAATAATGTATTTACATTAGGCTTGGGATTGTTGTGTTTTCAAATATATTTCTCATCACAACTTAGGTAAAGTGTGAGCGGCAGGGTATATTTAAAGGTGTTGTGCACCGGATGTGTCTGGCGGACGACATAGCGCAATCTAAAATTTGAAATAATAATTTTCTATGACGGTACATACACAGCATGGGATAAAATAAATAAATAATAATAAATAAAAACAAATACTGCAGAGTAGATCCTATGTTGTGATACCTGTGCCTCACGACCTGCTTCAGTAAATGTTGTATCACCCTCTTGTGGTCTCCCAATGCTATTACGCCAACTGACAGTGAATTGCAAAGCAAGCAAATTAGGCTTCTAATTTGAATGTTGGCTAATTGTAATATATCGATGCCTTTAAAAAATAAATTGATAAATTAGCATGCCGATCAATAATCGATACATTGATATTTTATGACATGCCTAATTTACATACTTTGCTATGATGCTTGCATTGAAAATCCATTAAAATAATAGTTATTGATGTTCATTATAATTTAATATACCTTCTGCAGTACCGCTGCAAAATCCCTGTTAAATTCCCCGCTCTAGACTTTAATCAAAAGTGATACAGACCCGCTCTAGAGGTGATACCTGTATGTGGTGTTGGGCACATAGATGTCCCTTGCGGGGAACTCCAGGATCTCTTTTGTTGGACGCACACGGCTGTCTGGATAAGGCTTAACTTGGAGCAGTTCAGGGGTCAGGCAATAGTGAGGGTTCTCAGGGGCTGGAGAGATGTCGATCTTTAACTGGGCTAAGATCATAAAGAAAATGAGTTATTACATAAACCTCAACCAAAACAAAAAAAGGAGAATTAATTAAATTGACTACAAATTCTGTACATAAATAGTTACTACAATTGCGAACTACCACTAAATATGTCATAAGTTATCTACCTGTGATAGGCCTCAGTCTACGCAGCACAGAGGATGGACGCCGCATGTCAGCTAAGAACTTGAATAGGTCTTCATCGCTGAGCCGATCTCCCTCCTAATACAAAAATAAAGAAGTACATTTTTCTTCAGATCAGATATTCAAAGGCTATGGGAAAACAACAGTGACACAATCAAAAGAAGAAAATATGAAGCTGTTAAAAACAGGGGATTGTGTAAACTTTGGTGGTCTGCATTATGTAATGACCGGTAACTGGAGGACAGTCAGCTTTCTATTAATGAGATCAATATTTAAATCAATTGTGGTCTGCTTTTTGAGAATAACAGTGTGACCTGTTTGAAGAAGTTGGTGACTGTCAGGGTGGCAGGTCTGAAGCTGGTCAGACTGCACGACTCATCTCCACTGGTGGTCCTCTCCAGAGAGCGGCGCCCCACAATACTTGAATTCCTACGCTCTGACCACGAGCCTTTGCGCTCTACATGATGGTACATAGTCGGTAGTTACACACTTCAATACTATTAGATCAAATGCTGTGCTGTGGTATAAAGATCTGCATGCACATTTTTAACATAAGGAAAACTTGTTCACAACCATCTGTGTCTTTTTACAACCCCAAACATATGTGTCAAAATGACTTACCTGACAGCCCCATCTCAAGCTCTGTGTCTCTCTCCAGACTGCCTGCACTGTTGACTATATTCATGAGGTGTATGGCCGTCCAGGCAAAGGGCATTCGGTAGCGCCCCAGTCGCTGGCAGAACTGTTCTGACTGACTGCGCAACTTTTCAAGCTTTTCCTTATTCTATGAGTCCCAGGATAAAAGTATCAGAAAATAAATGTCAGTCACCATGTTGTTTATGAATATACAGACAGAAATGTGGACAAAATGGTTAGAACCCAAAAAAAACAATTATGAATCTGAACGTCAGGTGTAGTGATATACTGTTATTATGGCAAGGCTGATTATTTGGACAATTTTTGGCCATTTGGCCAATAGCTCATTGCTGTGCCCAATTGGGCAATTAAAGGAATATTTTGGTTTCAATACAAGTTAAGCTCAACCGACAGCATTTGTGACATATTGTTGACTACTACTACAAAAATGTTTTGACTCGTCCTTCTTTTTCTTTAAAAAGTGTGTAAAAAAAAAAAATTACAGTGAGCCACTTACATGAAAGTGAATGGGGCTAATTTTTGGTGGGTTAAAAAGGCAGTGAATGTGAATCTTATAATTTTATAAAAGCACTTATATTAATTCTTCTTTTAAAACTTGTGTATTATTTGAGCTGTAAAGTTGTAAAAAGTTTCATATTTCCGGGATTACAGGGTTTACTGCATTGTCATGGAAACTAAGTTGTAAAATTTTATATAATAAAGTTAGTAAGCAATTTTACCAGGCTAAAATCATGTCAACACTCATACTGTTTACATCTTATGGCTATAATTTTAAAACAATAAGTATTTTAACATTTACGGATTGGCTCCATTCACTTCCATTATAAGTGCCTCAATGGAACCCAGATTTTTGTTTTTCTTTTTTTAAGAAAAGGAGGGAAAAGTCAAAAATATTTTTTGTGGTAATTAACATAATGTCACAAATGCTGTTGATTGAGCTTAACTTGTATCCCAGAATATTCCTTTAACAGAAGTCATCATTCAGCCTTGTGTTAGCTCCAAAATCTACCAACAGCCATGTCAATAAATAGTGTAAATTTTTTGTTTTCAAATATTATGTGAATTTTCAGCAAATATTGTTAATACGTGTTCATTCAATTTCAGCAATTTAGTGTACATGTATTTCTTATGAACTGCAATTTTCCTACATACAAGTATATAGAATATTATATACAGATATATACAGTATATTTACACACACCGATCAGCCACAACATTAAAACCACCTGTCTAATATGGTGTAGGTCCCCCTCGTGCCGCCAAAACAGCGCCAACTCGCATCTCAGAATAGCATTCTGAGATTCTATTCTTCTCACCACAATTGTACAGAGTGGTTATCTGAGTTACCATAGACTTGTCAGTTCGAATCAGTCTGGCCATTCATTGTTGACCTCTCTCATCAACAAGGCGTTTCCGTCCACAGAACTGCTGCTCACTGGATGTTTTGTGTTTTTGGCACCTGTAACAGGTTCGTTCAGTCATGTGAAGAGGAAATGGGAGTCGGGTGAACAATCCGGGGATTGTAATTATTATAACACTCTAATGTCAAACTTCTTGTTAACAGAAAAGATCACTTTTCAGCTATAAGTACCAACTCAAATATTTGCTTTTCAGAACACACGCACAGCTTCAAACTCTGCTTTCTCTCTCCCCTCTGGCGGTCTGGATTGTCTGGATTTAAATCCCTCTCCGCTCTTACTGCAAACACAAAACAGCTGCTAGAGGTGATTTTACTCAGCCACGCCCCCACCACCACATGCCCCCATCGCCCGACTCAGGCCGGGGAACCATCCGGCCTGTCACTTACTACCCACCCCCCCCAATTCCTAGAGAGGAAATCCACAATAGCCATCAGCGCCCCCGGCCTGTGGACCACCTCAAACTTAAACACTGGAAAGCTAGATACCAACGGGTGATACGCGCATTGTATCCTTCATGCGATGGAGCCACTGGAGCGGGGCGTGGTCTGAACAGAGGGTGAAAGCACGTCCCAACAGATAGTACCGGAGTGTGAGGACCACCCACTTGATGGCCAAACACTCCTTCTCGATTGCGCTGTACTTAGTCTCTCTCATAGAGAGCTTGCGACTAATGTACAGCACGGGGCGCTCCTCCCCTCCACCATCTGGGACAGTACCGCTCCCAACCCCATTTCAGGAGAGTGCAATAACAGCCCGCCGCAAAGTGCAGCTTTCACTTGCGTGAACGCCTGCTGACACGGCTCCGACCACTGGACCCCTTTTTAATAAGATCAGATAGCAGGCTTGTGACGGTCGAATAATTAGGCACAAACCTACGATAATAACCAGCCAGCCCCAGGAACTTTCTCACCTCCTTTTTGGTCTAAGGTCTCGTGCAGGCTGCAATTGCCGCGGTCTTATCAGTTTGGGGCTGCACTGGTTCATGACCCAAGTGGAAGCCCAGATACTGTACTTCCACCCATCCAACTGCACACTTCTTAGGGTTTGCCGTGAATCCCGCAGTCTCAACGACTTCAGGACAGCTCTCAAATGCTACAGGTGCTGCTGCCAATCATTACTGTAAATAATGATGTCATCCAGATAGGCAGCGCCGTAAGCGCCGTGCGGTCTGAGGATTCTGTCAATGAGCCACTGAAACGTAGCTGGGGCCCCGAACAAACAGAAAGGAATGGTGACAAATTGGTGTAAGCCAAACTGTGTGGAAAATGCAGTTTTTCACCGGACATGGGAGTTAAGGGGATCTGACTGCAAATATCCCTTTGTCAAATCCAGTGTTGAATAAAAGCGAGCCACGCCAGCCGATCGAGCAGTTCATCAATCCGAGGCATCGGGTACACATCAAAATTAGACACCGCATGTACTTTTCTATAATCCACACAGAACCGGACCGAGCCGTCACTCTTCGGAACCAACACCACCCGGCTGGCCTAGTCACTGTGGGACTCTTCTATTACCCCCATATCCAGCATGGCCTTTAATTCTTCTCGAACCACATTTTTTGTGTTTGGGTAATCGGTAGGGACGACTGTGTACCACTACCCCTGGGGTTGTTTCGATATGGTGCTGTATGACAGTAGCTCTCAATCAGGGGGTCGGGACCCACTAGGAGGCCTCAGCACACTTCCAGGGGGGCCTCAAGATCTCTTACAATTATTTAAAATATTATAGATTATTATAATTTTTATATAATAATTATAATTCAACTTCCTGAAAATGCTAAAAATTTAATAACTCCCTTCAACAGCTTGCTTTTTATGAAGACTATACAGTTCTAGAATCACAAGTTAAGGAAATATCTTATAATAGAAATATCTTATAAATATCTAATAGCCTACATGGGGGTCCTTCAAATATTTTCTCCAACAATGGGGGGACTTGGAGTCAAAAAGGTTGAGAACCACTGCTCTATGAGATTCATACGACCGGGAAGAGAATTCTCTTTGCAACCTGGCAACCTCCGTGACTTGTGATAGTGAGAGGTGGTCTCCGCAAGTAACTGGGGTGACTCGATTGGTGGTTTTTAAGTTCACCTCAGGTCCGAGCTCCTCCCTCTCCGAAACCACCGTTGCTAAAGTCACGGGGACTGCCTCTCTCCATGGTTTTAGGAGATTGAGGTGGTAAATCTGATGTGCTCTGCCTCTATCCATTCATTTAGCCTCATAATCAATTTCCCAGACTCACCGTGTGACCTCAAAGGGCCCTTGTCAATTGCCGAGTAATTTAGAGCTAGATGTGGGGAGTAATACAAGAACTTTATCTCCCAGTGCAAATTCCCGTAGCCGAGTACCCCTATTATACAGCCGGCTTTGACATTCTTGAGCCTGGTGCAAATTCTCCTGTGTTAATTGCCCCAGTGTGTAGAGTTTTGCTCTTAGGTCAAGAACGTATTGAATTTCGTTTTTGCCGTTTGAAGGTCCCTCCACCAATTTTCCCGTAGAACGTTGACCATTCCATGCAGTCGATGCCCGTACAATAATTAAAATGGGGAGAACCCCATGGAGGCTCGCGGGACCTCTCAAACTGCAAATAATAGGGGCTCGAGCCACTTGTCCCAATTTTGAGCGTCTTCATGCACAAACTTATGAATCATATTTTTTAGTGTCTGATTAAATCATTCGACCAAGCCATCCTTTTGGGGATGATGCGATTTAATCCCCAATAATTCGTACAGTACGCATAGTGTGTGTGTGACATAAACATAGTGCTTTGATCAGTGAGGATTTCTTTCGGAATCCCCACTCGGGAGATTATTCTGAAGAGTGCCTCCGCAACATTACGTGCTGAGATTACCTGATACCGGATATCGCATTGCGTAGTCCACCGGAACCAACACAAAGCGATGCCCATGTGCTGTCTGCTCTAATGGCCCGATGAGGTCCATACCAATTCGTTCGAAGGGGACCTCGATCAACGGAAGGGGCCGCAATGGCACTCTTGGGGTGGCTGGCGGATTCACCAGCTGACATTCATGGCATGCCGCACACCATCTGCAAACATCCCCATGAATTCCCGGTCAATAGAAACGGGCCATTAGACGGTTCAGTGTCTTTTCTTGCCCTAAGTGGCCCACCATCGGATTATGATGTGCCGTCTGGAATTCCAGACGGCTCTTCAGGATTAATAATTGGGTTGTATCTTCCTTTGTCTGAGTGTGCTGTATCACTCGATACAACCGATTCTAGATCATTGAAAAACACGGATATGCAAGTGCAATGGCTGGAGGCGTTGACCATCAATCACTTTCACTTGATCTAAGGTGTCTCTGAGGGTCTCGTCTCACATCTGCTCCAGAGGGAAATCCCCTGCAGGGAATCCTCTAAGGGCTGGGGAAGTCGAGACTTGCCCCTCCCTTATGTCTTCCTGACGCGGAGCTGACGTAGATGGTCCTGGCTCTGCCTCCCCTGCCAGTGAATTACAAACCACACAACGACACATTTTGTTACAGGACCCATCTACACAAATTTCCCTCAATAAAGTGGTAAATGCCGGCCAATTCGTAACCAAGATTAGTAGATGTGTGAGGCGGGGACTATCCACAGCCTCGACACTGTGCTTTTGTCCTCGAAATTGAATGATGACAGTCACTCACCTTACCTTCACCCGCCACCTTGTACCCAAAGCCTCGGATTGAACAAAGCTTTGGTGAATCTGGTGGCCCAGACTTCACCCCCACACCCACGGCAGTGGATTTACCCGCCTGTGGGGGAAAGCAGAGAGTGTTAGGGGAAGCCAGAAGGATGAATGGCCCATGGGACCGGGGAACAGGTTTTGATAAAGGAATTCCCCGTTTCCGGGGAACAGGAACGGGATGAGGGGGAGGGCAGTGGGAGCGAGAGAGAAAAGGGCTCGCCAGCCCCCCGGATATGCTACTATATAGTCAGCCAACTGGATCGTCTCCTCTTGCGACACCGGACGGTGGCACTGGACCCACTCCGCTGTCCCCTTCGGTAGCCGGAAGACTAACTGCTCCAGCACCATGATGCTGATGATGTCGTCTGTGTTGCCCTCCTCTTCAGCCAGCAACCAACGCCGGCAGGCGTCGGGGAGCTGTTGAATTCTTGAATTTACTCAGAATGGTGCCAAAACCAAAAAACATCCAGTGAGTGGCAGTTCTATGGATGATAATGCCTTGTTGATGAGAGAGGTCAACAGAGAATGGCCAGACTGGTTCGAACTGACAAAGTCTACGGTAACTCAGATAACTGCTCTGTACACTTGTGGTGAGAAGAATAGCATCTCAGAATGCTATTCTGAGATGCGGGTTGGTGCTGTTTTGGCGGCACGAGGGGGACCTACACAATATTAGGCAGGTGGTTTTAATGTTGTGGCTGATTGGTGTATATGCAAATCCTTTGGAATTAGCTGGTTTTCTGCATTAATTGGCCATAAAATGCAATCTCATTTTCATCAAAGTCACAAGTACAAACAAACACAATGTGCTTAAGCTAACAACACACAAACAATTATAATCTTCCATGTCTTTATTGAACACATCGAATTAAACATTCATAGTGCTGTGGAAAAAAATAGGTGTACCCTTGGATTTAATAACTGGTCGACCCTCTTTTGGCAGCAATGACATCAACCAAGCATTTCCGGTATTCAGAGTACTGCACATGGGCGGGTAACCGACGAGTGAATCGATAATATTTGATGTAATGGGTGGAAAAATATTTACATTGCCATTTGTGGTGCAGGTCGGGAATCAATAGGCACAGGCGGGTCTGCGGGTCAGATAGCAATGGCTATTTTTTTAAATGTCAAATAATGTTCTCCTTTCCCATCTTTTTTTCTGTTAATTGTCACCACAACGTTAGGCTAAGTGTCTGTTTTAATTAAATGCTCCAACTCAGAGTGTCCAATGTTTGCTTGTGTGACATGAGCAAATAAACAATTTGCCTACCTGAAGTAGTTGATTTAATTGAATGCGGGTACGGTTCAGATCGCAGTCTTTATGTCGGGTCGGGTACGGGCTTAGGATATCTGGTGTGAATGGCTCTCCTGAGGTCATTCCACAGCAACTTGATAGGGTTAAGGTCTGGGCTCCTCCAAAAGGAGGATTTTCTTTTTTTATTTAAGCCATTCTGTAGTGGATTTCCTTCAATGTTTAGGGTAATTGTCCTGCTGCATTACCCAACTTCTACTGAGTTTCAGCTGGTGCACAGCCAACCTGACATTATCCTGTGGGATATCTTGATAAACTTGGGAACACATTTTTCCCTCAGTGATGGCAAGCGGTCCATGCCCCGAGGCAGCAAAGCAGCCCCAAATCAAGATGCTCCCTCCACCGTACTTCAACGTTGGGATGATATTTTCAGGTTGGCATGCAGTGCCCTTTTATCACCATACATAGTGCTGCGTGTTTTTCCCAAATAATTCAACCTTAGTTTCGTCAGTCCACAAAACATTTTCCCAGTAGTGTTGTGGAGTGTAAAGGTGGTCTTTGGCAAACTTCAGGCATGCAGCAATGTTTTTGTTGGAAAGCAGCTGCTTCCTGCATGGTGTTCTGTCATGGACACCATGCCTGTTTAAAGTTTTCTGAATAGTAGACTCATGAGCAGAGATGTTGACCAGTTCCAGTGATTCTTTCAAATCCTTACCTTTCTTTTCTTTTTTTACCTCATTGAGCATTCTGCTGTGTGCCTTTTGAGTCATCTTTGCTAGATGGCCACTTCTAGGGAGAGTAGCTGCAATACTAAATCATCTCCATTTATAGACAATTTATCTAACTTTGGACAGATGAATATCTAAGCTCTTCAAGATAACTTTGTAACACTTTCCAGCTTTATGCAAAGCAACAATTCTTGATCTTAGGTCTTCTGAGATCTCTTTTTTGCGAGGCATGGTCCACGTCAGCAGATGACAAGGTTTGCCAACTCCTGACTCTAATTAGCTTTTGTTGAAGTCATTAGCCTAGGGGTTCACATACTTTTTCCCAACCTATACTGTGAATGTTTGATGTATTCAATATGTACAAGAACAAAACAATAATTTGTGTGTTATTAGTTAAAACAGATTGAGTTTGTTCATTATTGTAACATAGATGAATATCAAACAAGATTTTAAGATACATTTATAGATAAACGCAGGTAATTCCAAAGGGTTCACATATTTTTTATATTTATGCATTATATCGTCATCTATCAACCTGCTCTCTAAAATGGATAAAAACCCATTTGGGTAGATCACTAGTAGAGCTGATGGCAGGTCTTACTTTGGCAGCATCAGACTCTTTGAAGACCATGTAAGGCTCTGCACACTCTCCAATATCTCCCTGTTGTAGCACCTTCTCAAGCTGCAAGCAAACACAGTCCAGATGACACTGATTAATGCACTGCTATAGCACGCTTTCGGTCAACACTACTCAAAATCAACAATGTAATCAACCAATAAATAATTAAAAACAACTGCAATAATCATCAAGCATTCAACTACCATAAAAAAGACAATGTCTTAGACAGGAGGTTGTTAGAAGAAAGATGTTAAATAAGGTAACCAGCCTTGATGACGAGGAAGACATCTTGGGAAGGGTAGGTGATGGAGAATACGGCAGAGCGGGCCAGGGTAGAAATAGCAGCAGATGGGATGTGTGGCCGCAGCATGGCCTTCGTTTGCTCTGAGTTTAAGTCAAAGTAAAAGTTCTCTGATATCTGAGGATGAAGACAAGAGAATGAAAATGTATGGTAGGTAATCGTGCAGAGGCACAACTAGCAACTGAACAGGTGACTACTACCCTCTAGTGTTCAAACCAGCCAAGGCTGTCATGGGATTTTCCCAAAAGGGTAAAATGCAACATTATTAACTATAATATTTGCTTCCTTTGGTTTTGGAAATCTGTGGGGAAACAGAATTTCCATCCAATTTTAAAATTCCTGCTATTTAAAAAAATAATAATAATAATTCTAGTGTCATGCAAGTTTATGTAATTTACAAGAATCTGCATGCATTATTAGCTCTGCTGTTATTTTCAGTCGCAACTACAGTGACAAAAGCTATTTTTATTTAAGAAATCCTAAACCACCTGTAATAGGGGCCACATATAATGTAATTAGAAATAGTGTATGGAAGCATAATACAATGAAAATGTACATGCTCTACACACTCAAACCTCACATTAGCCTTTTAATGAAATTTTTATTCAAGCAGTAAATTACTTGTATTATTTTGGATTGATTTGGTACTATGCTAGATTTCTACAGAATGTTTTGTGTGCTCCCAATGCACACAAGCTCACCTTTTTCTTTTCTTTGACATCATATAAGGCCAAACTTGCAAATATTGGCTCAATTTCTATCTCAAACCTTAAAAGGGAGACAGAAGCAAGTCAGCAAAATTGCAGCCATTACTATTACATTTCAGTACACGAAAAGGTTGTTCCCCACTTACTTCAAGGACAAACACTTGACAAGAAGCCTCTGGCCAAAATGCTCTTTAGGAACATCAGGCACACAGTGGCGCTCAATCGGCTCTTCCTACAGGTGGAAAAAATAACGACTGATGCAAAAAGAGTACGGACATCTTGAATAGTCTGAACTTGACTGAACCATAGTACTCTTTGCTGACAATTAAGCATTCAAAAACATCTAATCTACATAAACCACTAAAAGCAAAAGTCATCCTGTACCTCATCCAAAGCAGGATGCAGTGCAAAGAGTTCTCGATGACGATTGGATTTGCGAAGGTCCTCATTGTGCCGATCGATCTCTTCGTTGGGTACTCGATCCAAAAGGTGAGGCAGCAGAGCATCAGGCTGAGAGTTCTTCAGGTCAAATATACTGCAGGCCCAGCTACCACGTGGAGTATCATCTATTGACATGGACCTCCGCTTCAGATCATCCTGCAAAACACAATACAGTTCTCAGTTATATTCAGAGAGGAACTCCAAGGCATACAGGGGTATTGTGCTACAAGGCTTAGAAAAAATCATACGATAACACATAACTGCAGAACAATCAAGAGTTTTACCTGATCGTCCTGATAGTTGCTGTGATCTGGTAACTCATCAGACTCAAAAACCTGTTTTGGTAAACCTCTCTGCCTCTCCTTCTGCTTATCCAAAGTATTGGGGTTAAACGCAGTGCCCAATTTGTGGTACCTGTGCATCCAAAATATTTCAGTTATGGCCTGTATGCCCTGTATTTAAAAGCCCCAGTCAAAATTAACATGTAAAAGCACCATGAGCATTAGAGAAATTTACCAAGGTAATCCTAGGATTTCTTCACACAGCAATTTCATCCGCAGAACTCCCCATAAAGTTTGCAGAACTGAAATACTCACCATACACAAAGTTCTACACATATCCTGCCCTTTTGCCCTTTTCGTGTTCATTTATGCTTTCAGCTACCGAATAGTGTGTAGTTCACTTTGCTCCATATAATACAAAATTCTATTTTGCAGACTCCCCCAAATCAATAAGTGAACAGCTATTTCACATTTAATTTAATTTCATAGTTATAATAAAACCTGAAATGCATAAAGTAAAAGGTAAAAAAGCAAACTAGGAGCTTAAAGAGATAGTTCACCCAAAAATGAAAATTCTCTCATCATTTACTCACCTCATGCCATCCCAGATGTGTATTACTTTCTTTCTTCTGCTAAACACAAACAAAGATTTTTAGAAGAATGTCTCAGCTCTGTTGGTCCTTACAATACAAGTAAATGGTGACCAGACCTTTGAAGCTCCAAAAATCACGTAAAGGCCACATAAAATCCATAAGACTCCAGTGGTTAAATCCATATCTTCAGAAGCGTTATGATAAGTGTGGGTGAGAAACAGATCAATATTTAAGTCCTTTTTAACTTTCACATTCTTTTACATTTTGAAAGTGAAAGTGGAACTTAAAAATTTATCTGTTTCTCACCCAAAACGATTGCATTGCTTCAGAAGACATATATTAAACCACTGGAGTCTTATGGGTTACTTTTATGTGGCCTTTATGTGATTTTTGGAGCTTCAAAGGTCTGTTCACCATTCACTTGCATTGTAAGGACCAACAGAGCTGAAATATTCTTTAAAAATCATTGTTTGTGTCCTGCTGAAGAAAGAAAGTCATACACATCTAGGATGGCATGAGTGTGAGTAAATGATGAGAATTTAAATTTTTTGGGTGAACTATACCTTTAACCACATGTAAAAATGAAAGCCTGAATGGATTCTGAATGAAAAGAGCAAACAGAGACCAGGAGGAAATGTAGTAAAGCATTTAAAACTCTCTGAATGTCATACTTGCGGTTAACGACAGCCCAGTCCTCAGTGTAAGATCGGATGCAGTCTCTGACGTGTGAGTCACTGTCACTGTAAAATTATTTAAGAGGAACACAAATATGCTTAATCAATATGTCTGCGCACCAAAAGAATGCAATGACAAGAAAGTATTGACAGCTTTGAGGAATTGCACAGATCTCTAGACAAAATTAAAAGCAATCATGAAAGAGAGAAAAATTGGTTACCTACTATTAGAAGAACAAAGTCAAAAAAAAAAAAAAAAAACTCTATATGGTCTATAATCAAGACATATCTACAAAATCATTTTTATGCAAAAAAACCCAAAACTTTTCTGACCTATGCTAAATGAAGTGGAAAGCAAGTGGCTTTACAACAGTTCAATTTACTTCAAATTCTGTTTAGCGAACACTGACAATAGCTATGTTTCCATCCATGTTGCAAATTTAATATATGCGAAAAACCATAATATCGCAAAAACAATGTGCGAATAAAGCTGCATTTCCATCCCATGTATTCAAAAGAACAAAATCTTCACTTCCGGAAACATTGTAGCCACTGTGACTCATTTATTAATGAAATACTCATGGTTTAGAGCACGCAGACAAAAACAGTCTAGAAGAACTTTGTCTCATGTCTGGGAGCGACAAAGGCACACAGTTCTGGGAGCACTGTATGTGTGCGTTCCTCCTCCTTTGCCATGTGGATATATAATATATTTTTCAAAAGTGTCAATAAACCTGCTCTTCAGCACAGTTCAAGTTTGTATTCACCTTATTTGCTCTGCAAACTCTTTTTTTCAGCACACCATTATTTCAGGATAACCAGAGCAATATTTTAGATGCGATAATAGTAGTCCAAAAACCCAGCAGAGAATTCGCAATGGGTTCCCTCTGGATTTTCCTATGGGTTTTTAAACTTATGAGTAAAATAAGGTCTGTGGTAAACATTACTTGACGAACCATGGACGTTTTGTTCTACAACAAAAATAACACACAGTCATACCTCAAACGTGAGATTTGAAGCCGCCTTGCGTTTAAAAAAAAAAAAAAAACGTATTTTATTTAATACGGCTTCAAAATTCATGTCTGAGGTATGAATGTGAGTAATTTATGTTGTAGAACAAATGTCCACGTATCATCAAGTAATGGTTACCACAGACCTTATTTTTCTCATAAGTTCAAAAACCCCATTATAAAAACCCATACAAAAATCCAGAGGGAACCCATGGCGAATTAGATTTCCGGGTTCACCTACAAATTGACGACACGGCTGAACAGCTCTACTGGCCCGCAGTTTAGTCCAGTTATGAATTAATTATTCAGTCATATGAAATTTTTTATGCACATCTTGTATTCCTAATAAATTCAATAGGAGTTTATTCAGTAAATGTGTTTCCATCATAGTTTATGCTCATTTCTTCTTATCGAATAAAAAATGTATCCACCTCAAGCAAGCGTCTACGTATTTTATGCGTATTTTGGAGATTTTATTCGCATCTTGGCGTTTCATTCCAGCTGTTTTTAAGCGATATCCCAAAATGTGCATAACAATACATGGATGGAAACACAGAAAAACACTCTACAGAAAGATATGAGTAGAGTAGATACAGTTTAGTGTAGTAATCTAAATAAATTGTCCTGGAGAAGAAAATATTAATACCATGAAGCGGAGGATAAATGCACCAACTAATGTGCATATGTTATGATTTCCACTAAGAAACAGAAAGGGCAGTGTGTGAAACACACACAAGCAATGAAAACACATAGATTACCTGCACTGATTCCATTATATTAAATAATACCTCTTGTATTAAGTATATTTTTGATTCAAGGAGACTGCCTCAAGTCTATGAAACCAATCTACACTAAACACACACTCACCCCTCCTCGGGTACAGCCTGGCCAAGGGTCCGGCAATCTCTTGCCGTGTATATCACTTCAATGTCATCTGGAGGAAACTCAATCAGATCTCTCAGAGGTCCTGACTCAATAATGGATGGATGTGTGATCAAATACTCTTCAAAATCCACTGGCTCTACAGCCTCTGTCAGGGGAATCTGTAGGGAGATATCCAAAAGGAACAGTGAGAAAGAGAATGTGAAAAAGGTTGCATTATCCTGAGGTTATAGTGGCATATGGTGACTTTTTTTTATAGCACATTTTTTGTAACTAACATCTCAAATGTCAATTACTCAGATCTAATAGAGAAAATGCAAATTCTCCTTAAAATGTAGTACTTACAGTGTTGCTAGTTGCATTGCCACCCACACTAAGGTTTTTGAGAAGCTGAGGAGAGCCTCCATATTGACCATGAATCTGCTTCCTGACCTCAGCTGCTACAGTCCTGAAGAATAAAGAGAGAGAGAGAGGGAGTCAATCAAGCATGAGTGCATGGATGTGTGTGAGTCTCTATGTGTCTGAGAGCATGGATAGTATAATGCAGGGGTTTTAAAACTTTATGATGTCAAGGACCCCCAAATATGATAATCACCTTGCGAGGCACCCTCTGTGTGAAAAAAGTGTTAGCATGATATAACAACTGGCTTTTATAGTGCCATTGTACTAAAGCAAAATAATTATTTACATTTTAATTTGGCAGTCTTGTTTTTATTATAGTAATGTAAATGTACTTTCTTTTAATTAAATTTTTAATTTAAAATGAAGAAAAACAATTTCAATTAAAATCTAATTTATTAATATAGCACTTTTCATCATAAATATTGTTTCAAAGCAGCTTTAAAGAGAATAGTGAAGTACAACAATTATTTCTTACAAATAAGAAATGTTTTTTAATAATATATGAAATTATATTCAGATTTGTTTTTATTTCTGATGGTTTAAAACTATGACTGTCAATAGAATAAAATACTTCTGATCAATCCAATGTTTTCAGAATGCAATATTTATCATTTCAAATAATGCATTTTTTTTTTTTTTTTACTTTTTACTATTTTTTTTCTCTCTAAATTTGTTCGCGGACCTCATGGCACCCCCTTGAGGCCCACTGAGGGTCTCCAGACCCCAGTTTGAAAACCTCTGGTGTAATGCATATAGGCAGGCCAGACAAGGATCCCATGACCTGACAGTCATCTCGCATTAAGAAAAGCACAAAACAAAGACTATGTTCAGAATGGAATAATAGCGTACTGCCTTATGTATAGTGCTTAGTAGTTGTCAAATAACATGTCCATGCGCTTTCATGGTTCAACATCAAGATTTTATTTTCAATCATACATAATTTACATTTATGTACACTATATTGCCAAAAGTATTCGCTCACCCATCCAAATAATTGAATTCAGGTGTTCCAATCACTTCCATGGCCACATGTGTATAAAATGAAGCACCTAGGCATGCAGACTGCTTCTACAAACATTTGTGAAAGAATGGGCCGCTCTCAGGAGCTCAGTGAATTCCAGCGTGGTACTGTGATAGGATGCCACCTGTGCAACAAGTCCAGTCGTGAAATTTCCTCGCTACTAAATATTCCACAGTCAACTGTCAGTGGTATTATAACAAAGTGGAAGCGATTGGGAATGACAGCAACTCAGCCACGAAGTGGTAGGCCACGTAAAATGACAGAGCGGGGTCAGCGGATGCTGAGGTGCATAGTGCGCCAACTTTCTGCAGAGTCAATCGCTACAGACCTCCAAAGTTCATGTGGCCTTCAGATTAGCTCAAGAACAGTGCGTAGAGAGCTTCAAGGAATGGGTTTCCATGGCCGAGCAGCTGCATCCAAGCCATACATCACCAAGTGCAATGCAAAGCGTCAGATGCAGTGGTGTAAAGCACGCCGCCACTGGACTCTAGAGCAGTGGAGACGCGTTCTCTGGAGTGACGAATCACGCTTCTCCATCTGGCAATCTGGTGGACGGGTCTGCGTTTGGCGGTTGCCAGGAGAACGGTACTTGTCTGACTGCATTGTGCCAACTGTGAAGTTTGGTGGAGGGGGGATTATGGTGTGGGGTTGTTTTTCAGGAGCTGGGCTTGGCCCCTTAGTTCCAGTGAAAGGAACTCTGAATGCTTCAGCATACCAAGAGATTTTGGACAATTCCATGCTCCCAACTTTGTGGGAACAGTTTGGGGATGGCCCCTTCCTGTTCCAACATGACTGCGCACCAGTGCACAAAGCAAGGTCCATAAAGACATGGATGAGCGAGTTTGGTGTTGAAGAAATTGACTGGCCTGCACAGAGTCCTGACCTCAACCCGATAGAGCACCTTTGTGATGAATTAGAGCGAAGACTGCGAGCCAGGTCTTCTCGTCCAACATCAGTGTCTGACCTCACAAATGCGCTTCTGGAAGAATGGTCAAAAATTCCCATAAACACACTCCTAAACCTTGTGGAAAGCCTTCCCAGAAGAGTTGAAGCTGTTACAGCTGCAAAGGGTGGGCCGACGTCATATTAAACCCTATGGATTAAGAATGGGATGTCACTTAAATTCATATGCGTCTAAAGGCAGATGAGCGAATACTTTTGGCAATATAGTGTATATGAGAGTGTATATTTTAGATGTTGTAACTTGCTTTTCCACAGTTTTTTCAATGGAGGGTCAAGTCAAGTGCATTGCATTGTGGCATACATTTTCCCACAGAGTGTGCTCTGCTGTATCATATATAAGTCATCCAGATATTCCATGCATATAGAAAATATGTATACCGTCAACAGTATACTGCATACTTCTTAAAATGTACATGCAGTATGGCACTATAATATTTTAGATACAGCAAAAATCTTGTAA
This sequence comes from Myxocyprinus asiaticus, assembly GCF_019703515.2. Taxonomy (NCBI): domain Eukaryota; kingdom Metazoa; phylum Chordata; class Actinopteri; order Cypriniformes; family Catostomidae; genus Myxocyprinus; species Myxocyprinus asiaticus. Next base: position 23,805,661 of record NC_059352.1, read on the forward strand.
TTCTTTTTTCTTATATGTCTTTTACTTTTTCTTATATAATTTATTCTTATATGTAAGTCACATTAGACAAAAACATCTGCTAGATAAACAGCTAAATCTTAAGATTTAAAAATACATTATTAAACTGTAGCATTTCGCAGTTTAATCGTACTACGCCATAGACCTGTGCACTAAATAGAAGTTGACTGAAAGAAAAATGTAAGAAATTCTGACACAACAGAAATGTATTACTAATGTATAGCAAAATAATATTCAATGTAATAACAATAATAATGGTAATAACAATAAATCAATAATAATTACATTTAAGCAATAGCATTCTCATAAGAGTGCTGTTGTACTGACTTCTGACTAAGTTTTCATCAATGTTTTCATGTATCTCAATATTTTAAATTGTTTATCTTTTGCAGAGCACTTTATTTGTTAAAAAAAAATTACACCAATGTTGTGATTTGCATTATGCTTTGAGGATCTGTATAGAAGCACTTCATTTGATAAAAATAACGTAATGTAATGTTGAAAATTAATTGTTCTATTTCCATTTGATTCAAGTTTTATGGATTAATTTGATTACACACCCTTTAAAATTGAATTAAACATTAAAACATGGAATTAAAAAAACAAAAACAGAATAAAAAAAGGAATTTGCAGAAAAATAAAACCCTAGGATATTTTATTTTATTTTTTGACCCAGGAATAGTCAAATAGCACACACAAATAAGAGTAATATGTTGTGTGACTAGGCAAGCTCGTTAAAATACTCTAAGACCCTGCTGCTGTGACTTCCAATAGGTTAATGATGAAGAGTCATTACTATTGGGGAAAAACATAGGATTGTAACTTATGTTTTATTTTAAGGTAAGAGATTTTAGGTCTGCAAGGTACGAGCAGAAATTAAACTTTCAAGCTTTGATTCAAACCAATGTTCTGCAGGTCAGCAGTAAAAGTCTAATTTACAGCATTATCAGAATGCCTGTTTAGCATAGTGTTGGTTTGGGAAGGGAAAAAAACCATCATGGGGCATCATGAAGGTTCCATGTAAAATGATGTAAAGAAAATAAAAATAATGATTTATTCAGAACCTCAAATCAGAATACTCCTCTAATCATTGGAGGATGACGTGCACTGAAACAACAACCCATCCCTAGTGCCCTTGTTGATTCTGGAGGGACCTTTATTTAGGCTGGACATTCCTGAAGAGCTAGCAGATGATTAGACTACATATGTGTTGTTTACCAAGGCATTGGGTACCTACTATCATGACTTTCAGTGCATACTTCACATCTTCTCTGAAAATGTCTTTCAGTGATTGTTCATTTAAGTAAACAGGGCTGTGAGAAACAATTTCTGTGATTTACAAGAGGAACTTTAAGATATCAAGTGATTCGATGAAAAAAAAAATAGTTGCATTGTCAGTAGTGCTTTCAGTTTTGATTTGACTGTGAAAACAGAAATTACCTTAAATTACAACCATTTATAATGGTCTTTTCTGTGGCCTTCTGTATCCTGTACTGTGGTTATTAGCTTTCCTGTCTTTTACCTCAATGAATAAAACAAAACAGTGTGCAATTTCTTCAGCATATGATTTCTCAATCAGGTTATGTAAGAAATAGCGATTAGAATCAGTGCAGCAGGTGCCACCAAGTCTCTCTTTAACTGATGCATTCATCCTATTACATTCACATCATTGACAAGACAAGGCAAAGGCATTCAAGCATCTGGGAAATGCCAAGAAGTGCATAGCAACCACAGGGGAGACTAAAAGGTCATTTCTTTTTTTAAATACATGTGAGGTCTAATCTGTGACTTCACATCCCAAAAAAATAAATAAATAAATAAATAAATCTCCATTTAAAAGAGATTCTTTTGTAATCCAATGATGAGACTTAATTATAGTCTATTATGATAACACATGGCTCTATTCCCCATAGTATGGGCCACTAGCCAAAATTGGAGTAAATCAAATGTGATGACAAAGCAACTAAACATCTATCACATAACATGAAAGAGTGCCAACAATGGTTAAAGTATCTTCTTGTGTTTTAATCATGCATTCTATTTAACATTGTTCTGGATCTCAGTCTGAAATGGCTGGGGGTAAAAAAATAGATGTATAATAGCTGCAAAACTACTACATCAATCCAACCATAGCCTAAATGCATTAAAAAATAAATAAAAAAATAAAAAATAAAAAAATAATATCTCGATAATTGTCACTTTGTGGTGTTAGATCGTAGATCAGAAGTAATACACTTCTCCATAATTTGCATTGGCGATCTCCAGGCTTAAAGTCATTGTTTACATTTACACAAAACATTCTTAATGCATGCATATTTTTAAGTCTCAATCACTTTGTTCCACACCAGAGTTTGTCAATCATTATGCTTGTATTCAAACCCCAAATCCAGAATGCACTGTACATTTACGATTCTAAGCACGCTCTGTGCACTGACTGCATAACAACATTTCACGATCATGCCGATGTGTCAGTATGTCTAGCCACCGACTTACAAACCCCAAACACTGCATTTCATTGACTGCCCCAATCCAGGCCGTCTGCATCATTAAATCTCTACATGGACTAAACAAAAGGCGCATCTATGAATTATAAACCCAACGACAAAGACTAATTTGAATGCATTGAGGCACAAAGGCATCATACTGCTGTCTTGCAGCTTAGGGTGGGTCACTCGGGCATCTCGATGGATTTGTGTCAAAATATAGTGAGCTACCAACCTCGGCAGCATTTCGAAAGCGCATTTGACGTCCAAGTATGCTGTCTAGGTTGGCAGCTCACTTGGTTTTGAGACAGAGCCTATAACTCATCGTCTGCTCCAGCTAACTCAAAGCCTAGGCCTTATTTGGGAAAGAGTGGCACGCTTACCAACTGCATCAGGCAGCAGCCAGTGAATGACTGCATGGCTCAGGGTGAACAAGTGTTAAAAATAAATAAATAAAAAAAAAAAAAAATTGCAATGAAGTTTTGGTTTTAAAATGTGTTAGATATCCTTACCTGCTGATTTTCTGGGCAAAGGCGCGGCGCTCAGCCATGACTATAGCCGCTGGGTGCTCGAAAAAACTCCAGCGCTCCAGCCGCCCGTATTCCAATAAGTCCCGCCCCCTGCGGCAGGAGTAGAGAGTAGGATACTCATAAGACGTCTGTGATTGGACGGTTGAGAAGTCGTTCATAAAGCCGTAGTAACCATAATAGGTGAGTAATACAGGGCGGGGTTTGAGAGAAAAACGTACCGTAAAAGTAGAAAAATAAACGCACGTAATCTTTTACGCCTCAAATGTCACTCATCCGCATAACAACTGCTAATATCCAGCCATTAATATTAAAAGAGTGAAAAGCTGAGATGTTTTAAGTATTATTTTTGTCTATTTGGATGCAGTTCTTCAGGTTTTTTTTTTTAGAAGCATCAACTTTTTATGGGACTCAGACAGTACTTCACAGTATTTTGCAGTTGGGATTGTGTGTTGGAGTTTTCCCAACGTGATTCATTTCCTGTGTGCACAATAGAGGGCTCTTTTTCAGGAAACTATCGGTTTTGCCTAAAGTGTGAAATGCATCCGTTTCCACTTCCATAAGTCATGCGTAATATGAAGTCACTGGCATTTTTATGTACATAAAATCGCATCATGTTTATGAAATAATGGGTGGCACTTGAAGCTTCTGCTTATGAATAATAATATGACTATAAAGAGCTAAATATTGCTTTAATATGAACTAAAGAAAATAATAATACAACGCTTCAACAATACACATTTTCGTTTTATTATTTCAAATGTAAAAAAAATTAAAAAAAATAAAACAACTTTTATTAAATTGGTACAAATATAGCAATCTTTCAAAAGACAAAATACATCAGTGTCCATCAAGAAATAAAGGTAGACAGTCGTCGTCCCAAATGCGTCCAGCAAGAATTTGTTTTTCCATTTCTGAAATACCGCGAGACCGCACGAGATCGCCACTTCCTCAAAGTGTAAACAGAAGTGAGTAGTTGCTCTGCGAGATCTTCAATACAAGAAGACATGTGAGCAAGTACGATTTAAACTATATAATTTCATTTTTATATCGTTTATTTGTTCTTTTTGCAAAGTATTTGCCGCTTGTTTGCATTTAGGTTTATTGTTGGTAACTTCGTAACGTTTAGAAAGAAGTACAAGTTTACTGATTAACTATCATGCTAGTCAGCCAACAACAAACTGAGCTGTATTTATGTAACTCTATTCTGACCAGTGCATATATCATTTTATTGTACTGTTAACTATTACTTAACATAGGTGATAGAAATGTAAGCTTAATAATAATATGTGAGTGAGCAAGTTCATATCATCTTTCCAGGAGAATACAACTTGTTTTGTTCGTATTAGAAACATTTCACAAAAACTCCAGCGTTTGTGCTGTGATGGGTTCTGCTCCGCGTTTGATGAAATGGAGACTAAAGGGACCGACGAGGTGGAGAAACTGAAGTCCAAGTTCATGTCAGCATGGCACAATGTGAAATACAGTATGTCAAGACAGATCTCACATGTCACTGTTAGGATGTTGATATTCCTTTTACCTGACACTGGAAGTCTTTCATTTTCTTCTCGCTAAAATGATGTCTTTGTTCACACATGCTTGCATTTCACTAAACATGAATGTTTGTTTAATACATCAATTGTAGGTTGGGCTCTTAAAACAAAAACTGCCTTCAGTCGTAATTCTCCTGTTTTCTTGTTGGGGAAATGCTACCACTTCAAGGCTGTGGGTAAGAGAGCCATTTTACACGCACAATATTTTGCACTGATTGCATAACCTGTTGTAATTTAATAATTGCTTTAGGCAGTTTTAAAAGAAACATTGCTGTTTCTATTTCTCATACACAAATATTCTTAACTGTTGTCCTCAGATGATGAAAGCCCTACTGAGAGTAGTACTGCTGATGCACTAGATGATGATGTCGTCGTCATGGGTAACGTTGATGGATTTCGAAGGGACTTCACCTCACGAGTTTGGCTGACCTATCGAGAAGAACTTCCTGCCCTTCCAGGCTCCACCCTCACTTCAGACTGTGGGTGGGGTTGTACACTCCGAGCTGGGCAGATGGTTTTGTCCCAGGCTCTCTTGCTTCACATTTTGGGTAGAGGTGAGATCGAGTTGTGAGTGAATGATGAGTAGACACACACTGAATCTGCCTAAATCACTTTTTCTGTAAACATTTCGGGGGGGGGATGAATTACAGTATAATGGGTCAAATCAAATAAACACATGCAGGAGATCTGTAGAATTTTGTGAATGACTAGCGTTCCAATTCTGTGGCAATCTGCAAATCTTTCTTCTGAGTACTGCCAGGCACCAAATTTGGCATACACCCCTTAAGTACCACAGATTAAGTTGTTGATTCTAATAACTGTCCAGGTAAGAGTTACGGTTCTGATGCTGCAGCATATCCCAAGAAAAACAGTTCTTAGGTGTGTGTTGTTTAAATAGATTTTGCCACAGTTTTAGAACTGAAGGGGTTGAAGCATTCTTTTGACTGTTCAATTTAAGAAGAAATTATAGTGAAAAAATAATTCTGTTTAAAGTTTTCATTGCAGAGGTTGGATATTTCAATATCAGAGGTTGTCACTTTCTAATGAATGAGCTCTCATGATTGACTGAGGGCAGTTTTTTGCAGTAAGGTGAACAGGCCCCAGCATTTGCCAGTTTAATACCATCATTCAAAAACAACATTGAAGTGTCACCATTGGCCATGTCTGTAATGAAATGTCATTATAGAAATGTCTACCTATAAAGAGGTTAATGGCTAATAAAATATACTTATTGGCCAATTACAGGCCTTGACACTTTGCAAGGTCATTATCTAAGGGCCCCACACACTGGTCAGCACCTTTATGACCCTCAGCACTCCTACACACACCATTTCAGACACCTACCCTGTTTTTGAGGATAAAATGTTGTAAAAGTGAAATACGTACTTCGTTGAATATTGTAATTGAACTTTTGTTCGTAGAGATCTAGCCCCACTGTCTCAATAAAAGTCAAATTTAAATATGTCTGTGAAATAGCTCAAAGAAATTTAGGAAAAACTTTCAGAACTTCTGAAAGACATCTGTTCCTCTATTTCTTAGTGCACTGGATGTTAACCCTTTGGAATTAACTGCATTTACAGTATGTATACATTTGTCTTAAAATCTGGTTTGATCTTCATCTTAGTCACAATAATGAACAAACAATATTTTAACTAATAACAAATTATTTTATTGTTCTTGTATATATTGAATATATCACACCAACATTCACAGTGTAGGTTGGAAAGAGTATGTGAACCCCTAGGCCAATGATGTCAACAAAAGCTAATTAGAGTCAGGAGTTAGCAAACCTGGCATCAAACAAGAATGGATGTGTGGTTTAGAGCTACTTTGACTTAAAAAAAAAAAAAAGCACTCAAACATTTTGAGTTTGCTATTCACAAGTAGTATCTGTTGACATGGACCATACCTCGCAAAAAAAAAGTGATTTTAGAAGACCTTAGATCAAGAATTGTTGCTTTGCGTGAAGCTGGAAAGGGTTACAAAGTTATCTAGAAGAGCTTAGATATTCATCTGTCCACATTTAGACAAACTGTCTATAAATGGAGATGATTTAGTACTGTGGCTACTCTCCCTAGAAGTAGCCGTCCAGCCAAGATGACTCAAAGGGCACACAGCAGAATGCTCAATGAGTGACACCACGAAGGAAGCCGCTGCTTTCCAACAAAAACATTTCTGCATGCCTGAATTATCCAAAGACCACCTTGACACTCCACAACGCTACTGGGAAAATGTTTTGTGGACTGATAAAACTAAGGTTGAATTGTTTGAGAATAACACACAGCACTACGTATGCCGTAAAAAGGGCACCACATACCAACAAAAATATAATCCAACAGTGAAGTACGGCGGAGGGAGCATCATGAATTGGGGCTGCTTCGGGACCTGGACCGCTTGCCATCAAGGAAAAAATGAATTCCTAAGTTTATCAAGATATTCTACATGATAACATCAGGGTGGCTGTGCGCCAACGGAAGCTCAGTAAATGTTGGGTGATGCAGCAGTACAATGACCCTAAACAAAGTAAATCCACTACAGAATAAAAAAAAAAATAAAAATAAAAATAAAAAAATCCACCTTTTGGAGTGGCCCAGTCAGAGCCCAGAACTTAACCCAATAGAGATGCTGTGGAATGACCTCAAGAGAGCCGTTCACACCAGACATCCTTAGAATATGGCTGAGCCGAAGCAGTTCTGTAAGGAAGAGTCATCCAAAATTCCTTCTGAATGTTGTGCAGATCTAATCCGCAACTACTGGAAACGCTTGGTTGAGGTTATTGCTGCCACTGACCAGTTATTAAATCAAGGGTTCACTTTTTCCACTGCACTGTGAATGTTTAAGGGGATGTGTTCAATAAAGACATTAAAGATTGTAATTTTTTGTGTGTTGTTAGCTTAAGCACCTTGTGTTTGTCTAAACTTGTGACTTTAAAGATGAGATCACATTGTATGACCAATTTATGCAGAAAATCAGCTAATTCCAAAGGGTTCACATACTTTTTCTTGCCGGTGTAAATATTGTAATTTCTGAGCTTGTTAACAAAATTAAGAATATAACTAATTGGTGTGCGTATAGTTAAGGCTGATTTTAAACTATGAAAGCAAAATTATTCAGACCTCTCAAGAAATATGCATATGTTATGTTCATTAAAAGCCCAAATATATTGTGCACAAGCTAACTTTGAACATATGTAGTGTGATCTGTTAAATAAAAGCCCACAGACAAGATATCAAAAATATTTTAACATGAGCAAAAAAACAAAAAAGTCCCTTACCCTTTTAAGTGGCTGAATGGCTGTTACTGGTAGTACTGTACAACCATAAATGCATCTTTAACGTTTGAAGGAAGTACGAAAGCAGGATCTAGGTGCATCGTAAGGTTTAATAAGAACTAAATCAAAAGTACAAAAACAACACTGGAACAAGGCAAAACTAGCAACTAGGAAAATAAAACAAACGTTACAACCACGATAGGAACCGGTACATGAAATGGAGAAAACACAACAACTGACAAAGTCTGAACAGAAATCAGGGCATTATATACACAAGGACTAACGAGGGAATGGAACACAGGTGAGAACAATTGGGAACAGCTGACAGAGATGAGGACAGTGCATTTTGGGAAGTGTAGTCCAAGGAAAACAGAAGACAGAGGATAAACACAAAGAAACAACAGTGAATCATGACAGAACCCCCCCCCCCCCAATGGGTGGCTCCTGATGTCCAAGGAAGGCTGATAAGGGAGGCAGGGCCAAGATGGAGCCAGAGACCAAAGAGACCAGAGCAGATCAGGCAGAAGGCCGGCAGACCAAAGAGACCAGGCGGATGACCAGGGGACCCAGGAGACCAGAGCAGATCAGGTGGACGGCCAAGAGTCCAAGGAGACCAGAGCAGATTAGGTGGACGGCTAGGAGACCAAGGAAACCAGAGCAGATCAGGCGGATGGCCAAGGGACCCAGGAGACCAGAGCAGATCAGGCAGACGGCCAGGAGACCAAGGAGACCAGAGCAGATCAGGCGGATGGCCAGGGTACCCAGGAGACCAGAGCAGATCAGGCAGATGGCCAGGGTACCCAGGAGACCAGAGCAGATCAGGCAGATGGCCAGGAGACCAAGGAGACCAGAGCAGATCAGGCGGATGGTCAGGAGACCCAGAAGACCAGAGCAGATCAGGCGGACGGCCATGAGACCAAGGAGACCAGAGCAGATCAGGCGGACGGCAAGGAGAACAGGGCAGATCAGGCGGACAGCCATGAGACCAAGAAGACCAGAGCAGATCAGGCGGACGGCCGGGAGACCACCTCAGGGTAAGGACTGGATCAGGAGGCCTGGTTGGTGGCCACAGGGCTGAAACAGGGTCAGGAGGCCTGGGTGGCGACTACAGACTAGAGACTGGAGCCGTGGGAGGCTCGAGGGGCGAAAACAGGCAGAGACTCGGGAATGACCTCCGTGGTCGTGAACACGGGCGGAGACTCGGGGACGACCTCCGTGGTCGTGAACACGGGCGGAGACTCGGGGACGACCTCCGTGGTCGTGAACACGGGCGGAGACTCGGGGACGACCTCCGTGGTCGTGAACACGGGCGGAGACTCGGGGACGACCTCCGTGGTCGTGAACACGGGCGGAGACTCGGGGACGACCTCCGTGGTCGTGAACACGGGCGGGGACTCGGGGACGACCTCCGTGGTCGTGAACACGGGCGGAGACTCGGGGACGACCTCCGTGGTCGTGAACACGGGCGGAGACTCGGGGACGACCTCCGTGGTCGTGAACACGGGCGGAGACTCGGGGACGACCTCCGTGGTCGTGAACACGGGCGGAGACTCGGGGACGACCTCCGTGGTCGTGAACACGGGCGGGGACTCGGGGACGACCTCCGTGGTCGTGAACACGGGCGGGGACTCGGGGACGTCCTCCGTGGTCGTGAACACGGGCGGGGACTCGGGGGACGACCTCCGTGGTCGTGAACACGGGCGGGGACTCGGGGGACGACCTCCGTGGTCGTGAGCACGGGCGGGGACTCGAGGGGAGCACGGGCAGGGACTCGGGGGACGACCTCCGTGGTCGTGAGCACGGGCAGGGACTCGGGGGACAACCTCCGTGGTCGTGAGCACGGGCAGGGACTCGGGGGACGACCTCCGTGGTCGTGAGCACGGGCAGGGACTCGGGGGACGACCTCCGTGGTCGTGAGCACGGGCAGAGACTTGGAAATTACCTCCATGGTCATGTACACTGGAAGAGACTTGATAGCAGAAGCCCTTCTTTTCCTCCTTCGCTTCCGGGCGGCTGTGAACACTGACTCCAGGAAGGACGAGGCTGGCAACGCTGGCTCTGGGACAGACGAGGCTTCAAGCTCGTTGGCCGTGACAGGCGTGTGTGTTGGCTCATTGGCTGTGGCAGGCGTGGGAACTGAATTTGTAGGGAAGGGTCATCATGGCCCTACGCACCGACCTCACTGGGGGAATCATTCAACTTGGAGAGAGGTTGTGGAAGGCTTGTAGACAGGGGCCACGGGAGGCTGGGCTGTGACATAGCGTGGAACAGACTTAAATTTGGCTGTGACCTGGCATGGAGCAGACTCAGGCGTGGAAGGCTTGGAAGCTGGGATCAGGGTAGGGAGAGGAGTATCCTCTGAAGCCAGAGTTTCTAGTGTCAATTTCACGTATTCCTCCCACGTGTAGTCTCCCGTCTCCGGCAATTCCCTCCACCGGTGAGCTGTTAAACCGATCCGGTAAATTGATTTAAGGTGGGAATCAGCAAATCAAGTGAAGCTGGCAGTGGTGCTGAAACAATGGGAGTATTCCCTTATGGGTAAATCCTCCCAGCTCAACTGGACGAACATAGCCGCTAGATCCATTTGGTCAGTTGTTCTGTAACGTTTGAAGGAAGTATGAAAGCAGGATCTAGGTGCAGCTTGAAGTTTAATAAGAACTAAATAAAAGTGCAAAAACAAGGAAAACACTGGAACAAGGCAAAACTAGGAACTAGGAAAATAAAACAAATGTTACAACCACAGTAGGAACTGGTACATGAAATGGAGAAAACACAACAACTGACAAAGACAACAGAAATCAGGGCATTATATACACAAGGACTAATGAGGGAATGGAACACTGGTGAGAACAATTGGGAACAGCTGACAGAGATGAGGGCAGTGCATTTAGGGAAGTGTAGTCCAGGGAAAACAGAAGACAGAGGATAAACACAAGGCAACACAACAGTGAATCATGACAGCATCAAGCAACAGTAATGCCCATGTACATTTTAACCTCCTTAGACCCCTGCGTGACTTCTGTGTGCTTTTTTGATGTGTAACTAGTAGCACCTAATAAACAAGCTAGAAAGATGAATACATAATTCTGAGTAAAAGTAATGGCCAGCATCATCAAATCACTGCCAATCATGTAAAAACAAAATGTTGAATTATAAAATTCTGAATCTATACTGCCTGGCCAAAAAAAAAAAAAGGTCACCATTTGGATTTAAATAAGCAGGTACTTAAGAGCCTATGACTGGATCATTATTGCAGTGATTAATATGTTTCAGCTGGCAACAATTCTTTTAAACCTAACTGATGCAGTGTGTAGCTTCTCATTTCTTAAACTACCATGTCGGAAGACGTATCCCGTGGTCGTGGAAAAGATGTTACTGTGTTTCAGAAGGGGCAAATTATTGGCAAAGAAAACAACTAAGGAGATTGCTGAAATTACTGAAACTGGTTTAAGAACTGTCCAACGCATTATTAAAACCTGGAAGGATGGTGGTGAACCATCAGCTTCGTGGAAGAAATTTGGTCGGAAAAAAATCTTGAACGATCGTGATCAGAGATCACTAAAACGCATGATGAAGTCACATCATAAAAAAAAAAATTGACAGTAGAACTCACGGCTATGTGAAAGTAGTGAAAGTAAGAGCATTTCCACACACACAATGCAAGGAGAATTTACAGGATTGGGATTAAACAGCTGTGTGGCCACAATAAAGTCACTTGTTAGTGAGGCTAATCAGATAAAAACTACTTCAATTTGCTAGGGAGCATAAAGATTGCTTAAAATAAATGTTGTGACGTTGCATAAGATTGTCGAAATAATGCCACGACGAATATGCACCGTAATCAAAGCTAAAAACGGTCCAACGAGATATTAGAGTATGCAACTTTATTTTTTTGGTCAGGTAGTGTATGTACTGATTATCTGTCCCATGTCTGCCAAACATGTTGAGTGATCCATACATCATCTGCTGCCTGAAACTGAAATTTTGGTCGGATTTTAGAAGTGAATGCACTTAGCTGCACCGGAAAGCTATAGGATGCACCCTTGCTCCCTATTTAGTGAATGACTTAACCTCCAGTGTGCTGTCTGTCTGCACTGGTCTCAGAACAGTTTGTAATGCATCTTATTTTCATCCTAACTCCATATAAATCCTCTGAAAGCAAAATTTTTCAGCTTTTGGACGAATACATTTATTCTCAATGTGAAAATGCAGAGTAAATATATAGGAATGCTTTTACTAATGTTAATGAATAGCACCTTATTGTACAGTGTTAACAAACAAAAATATAACAAAATTTTGATTCAAATGAAGCGAAATGACCCACAGATTTGTTTCTGTGAAAAGTTATTCAAAATAACAAACATGTTTTTGGAACGTCTGTCAAAACACCGTTCCATAGTCTCATCCGAGTACTTCATGTTTATCAGCGTGCCAAAGCGCAATAAATGAATGAAATATTTAAAGCAGCATATCAAACGAAACTAGAGAACCAAATAGGTTTCAGTTAATTTTTTTTACGAGGTTTCTTATCAGAGGCACTTTTGTTGGAACTGCACCCATAGAAGCAGTTCACGGAAATCGACGCCATGGTGTTTGGTCACGTGAATCCGTGCATCAGAAGTTTAACCCTTAAATGACTCCTTAGAGTGTCCTGAACACTATGCAATGGGTTTAAAGGGATATTTCACCCAAAAATGAAAATTCTCTCATTATTCACTTACCCTGATACCATCCCAGATGTGTATGACTGTCTTTCTTCAGCAGAACACAAATGAAGATTTTTAGCAGAAGAAAAAGCTCTGTCATTTCATTATAATAGAAGTGCATGGGTGCCAGAACTTTGATGGTCCAAAAGTCATATTTAGGCAGCAATATGTAAATGTGTTCTAAATCAAATCGATACGTTTGTGTAAAAAATAAATAAATCGATAATTAAAATGCTATTAACTTTTAAAAAAGCGCTTTCGACCAGCAGCTGACGCAAAGTGTGACGTAAGCGTGTCAGCAAGTTCACGCGAGAATTCAAAAGTGGTGCTTATTTACAATAGAAGAATGAATGTCACGCAAGTGTTCGGCCATTTCAAACTACATCAGAGCCCTGGGTGGAAGCACCGATTTAAAGTTAAAAACATTTTATTTATCGACTTGTTTCTGACATAAACCTATCGATTCGCTACAGAAGACATTCATTGATCGACTGGAGTCGCATGGATTACTTTTATGCTGCCTAAATATGACTTTTGGACCGTCAAATTGCTGGCACCCATGTACTTATATTATAAGGACCTGACAGAGGTCTATCTTCTAAAAATCTTCATTTGTGTTCTGCTGAAGACAGACAGTCATACACATCTGAGATGGCATCAGGGTAAGTGAATAATGAGAGAATTGTCATTTTTGGGTGAACTATTCCTTTAAATGAATTTTAATTATGCATTGCATATAGCGAAGTCAAAATAGTGAGTCCTCGCATGAGGCTGCGGGGTCGCACAAGGTTAAACACAAAGCTGAGAAGCTGTTGGAATGATTGGGTTTCTTGAATTACAGATGTAATTTTAAATTTATCTGATTATCTCTGATCAAATAAATTATGGAGCATTGATTTATAGATTTTTTTTATTTATATATATATAATATATATATACTGTATATACAGTGGTGTGAAAAAGTGTTTGCCCCCTTCCTGATTTCTTATTTTTTTGCATGTTTGTCACACTTAAATGTTTCAGATCATCAAACAAGTTTAAATATTAGTCAAAGATAACACAAGTAAACACAAAATGAAGTTTTTAAATGAAGGTTGTTATTATTAAGGGAAAACAAAATCCAAACCTACATGGCCCTGTGTGAAAAAGTGTTTGCCCCACCTGTTAAAACATAACTGTGGTTTATCACACCTGAGTTCAATTTCTCTAGCCACACCCAGGCCTGATTACTGCCACACCTGTTCTCAATCAAGAAATCACTTAAATAGGACCTGCCTGACAAAGTGAAGTAGACCAAAAGATCTTCAAAAGCTAGACATCATGCCGAGATCCAAAGAAATTCAGGAACAAATGAGAAAGAAAGTAATTGAGATCTATCAGTCTGGAAAAGGTTATAAAGCCATTTATAAAGCTTTGGGACTCCAGAGAACCACAGTGAGAGCCATTATCCACAAATGGCGAAAACATGGAACAGTGGTGAACCTTCCCAGGAGTGGCCGGCCGACCAAAATTACCCCAAGAGCGCAGCGACGACTCATCCAAGAGGTCACAAAAGACCCCACAACAACATCCAAAGAACTGCAGGCCTCACTTGCCTCAGTGAAGGTCAGTGTTCATGACTCCACCATAAGAAAGAGACTGGGCAAAAATGGCCTGCATGCCAGAGTTCCAAGACGAAAACCACTGCTGAGCAAAAAGAACATTAAGGCTCATCTCATTTTTGCCAGAAAACATCTTGATGATCCCCAAGACCTTTAGGAAAATACTCTGTGGACTGACGAGACAAAAGTTGAAGTTTTTGGAAGGTGTGCATCCCATTACATCTGGGGTAAAAGTAACACCGCATTTCAGAAAAAGAACATCATACCAACAGTAAAATATGGTGGTGGTAGTGTGATGGTCTGGGGCTGTTTTGCTGCTTCAGGACCTGGAAGACTTGCTGTGATAAATGGAACCATGAATTCTGCTGTCTAACAAAAAATCCTGAAGGAGAATGTCCGGCCATCTGTTCGTGACCTCAAGCTGAAACGAACTTGGGTTCTGCAGCAGGACAATGATCCAAAACACACCAGCAAGTCCACCTCTGAATGGCTGAAGAAAAACAAAATGAAGACTTTGGAGTGGCCTAGTCAAAGTCCTGACCTGAATCCTATTGAGATGCTGTGGCATGACCTTAAAAAGGCAGTTCATGCTCAAAAACCCTCCAATGTGGCTGAATTACAACAATTCTGCAAAGATGAGTGGGCCAAAATTCCTCCACAGCGCTGTAAAAGACTCATTGCAAGTTATTGCAAACGCTTGATTGCAGTTGTTGCTGCTAAGGGTGGCCCAACCAGTTATTAGGTTTAGGGGGCAATCACTTTTTCACACAGGGCCATGTAGGTTTGGATTTTGTTTTCCCTTAATAATAACAACCTTCATTTAAAAACTGCATTTTGTGTTTACTTGTGTTATCTTTGACTAATATTTAAACTTGTTTGATGATCTGAAACATTTAAGTGTGACAAACATGCAAAAAAATAAGAAATCAGGAAGGGGGCAAACACTTTTTCTTTTTAATATATATATTATATGTATGTATGTATGTTCTTAAAATCTGTTAAATTCTTTGTCACCAGACTGGACCTGGGCAGAGGCACTGACCTTGGAACCACTGGATACAGAGACATGGACCAGCAGTGCAGCACGGAAACTTGTGGCCACATTAGAGGCCTCCGTTCAGGGAGAAAGAGCACAGGTCACACAGCCTCACTGCTCTTCTCAGGGAAGGGCTGAGGAGGCTGACTCCTACCTGAAAGAGGCTTATCACCGCACCATTGTGTCCTGGTTTGGAGACGGACCTTTAGCCCAGCTGGGCATCCACAGACTAGTGCAGCTAGGGTTGACATCAGGAAAACAGGCAGGAGATTGGTATGGCCCAGCAGTGGTGGCACACATACTCAGGTATGATGGCTTATAGATACAATTGTATGTGTATAACAGTCTGCCTTAATAATCACCCAGTCCTCACTGATGTAACATTACATAGTGATGTTTGGATGTTTCACTTAAATGTTTCATCAGCACTGGACAAGCAAATGTCCAGACCCAGAAATGGTGATTCTTTCACATTGATTTGGAAGTAATTTTGCAGCAAATTAAAAATGAAAAAAAGGGTGTTATGAATGTTATAAAAATTTCTCACTCTGTCATTCTCACTTCTCCTTCAGAAAAGCTGTTGATGGGGCCACAGACCCAATGCTAAAAGGCTTAAGTGTTTATGTAGCACAGGACTGCACAGGTATGATATTTATAGAGAAATTAGCCCTCTGCCAATATTTCCTAACATTCAGCATAATCTTTATTATTTGCTAAGGATGAGATTATATTAGTACTTCATTTACTGTTAAAAATTGAATGGAGCAAAACATTGTTTTAAGTGTTGTTGACAAAAGGTTGTATGAGTTGATAAAAATAAGAAACACATGTATCTAGTTAATAGAAATGTCATCTTTGTGTATATGTTAGTTTCTTACATTTTCGAAAAATATTTTTTTATAGCATTTTCTACAAAAACATTTATTTAGTGGCTTAAAAAATGTCAAGTGGTGTAACCATCAAGTAAAAAAGTGTTAATATACACTGCCTGGCCAAAAAAAAAGTCGCCGTTTTGATTTAGATAATGGTTATGATCTGGGGTTGCTTCAGTTGGTCAAGTCTAGGCTCAGCAACGTTATGCGGCAATAAAATGAAGTCAGCTGACTACTTGAATGACCAGGTTATCCCATCAGTAGATTTTTTTTCTTCCCTGACGGCATGGGCATATTCCAGGACGATAATGCCAAGATTCATCGTGCTCAAATAGTGAAAGTGTGATTCAGGGAGCATGAGGAATCATTTTCACACTTGAATTGGCCACCACAGAGTCCTGACCTTAACGTGCTTGAAGACTTTGAGGAGTGGTTCGAATCTCCCGTCGTCAATACCACCTTTAGCTTTGATTACGGCGTACATTTGTCGTGGAATTGTTTTGACAACCTTATGCAATGTCACAACATTATTTTCGTCCAGAGTTGCATAAATTTTTGGCCGAGATCTTGTATTGATGACGGGAGAGTCGTACCACTCTGTAAAGTCTTCTCCAGCACATCCCAATGACTTTCAGTGGTCAGGACTCTGTGGTGGCCAATTCATGTGTGAAAATGATTCCTCATGCTCCCTGAACCACCCTTTCACAATTTGAGCCTGATGAATCTTGGCATTGTCGTCCTGGAAAATGCCCGTTCTGTCAGGGGAGAAGAAATCCATTGATGGGATAACCTGGCTGTGAAAATGTTCTTAGTTCGGGGCACAAGACAACGAAGCAGGTTCAAGGTTAGCTCTTTAATTTTCAGTTTTCACACACATGACAGTAACTGTCCTTATAAACATAAAGGCAATGTAGCACACTCTCAGGCACTCTGATTGTTGTGCTTTCTGGTCATTCTTTCCCCTCTCTGATGCTCTGGCATGCCTTTTAAGTCTCCCTCCGCCATCACTGTAATGAGAGACAGGTGTTAGAGAGAGTTATGAACCAGGTGACGAGCCTTACCGCTCTCTCTCTCCCGCAGACCGACACATGACCACGCACCCCATGCCACACTGGCCATTCAGTACATTTAGATACTCAGCTAACTTAATTTTATTGCTGCATAACGTTTGCTGAGCCTAGACTTGACCAATTAAAGCAACCCTAGATCATAACCATTATTTAAATCCAAACGGCGACTTTTTTGTTTGGCCAGGCAGTGTACTTTCTTTGCACCTTGAATACACGTGAGTGTACAAAATGTATTAATTAAAAAATTACTTGTATTTAAACGTATTTTTCAACGTTTTTACAAATACCATTAATGTTTAAGTCATGAATATCAATACGTTTTCTCAGGGATACTCCATTTGTCCCTAACAAAGTGTGTATTAAAAAATGTCAAAATATCTTATATATACAGTACTGTGCAAAAGTTTTAGGCACTTAAGATCTTTCACAAAAACATTTGACTTAAGATAGTTATTTATATATTCAGATTTTGTGTGTTAATAGGAAATATGCATTTTAGACTTCCAAACAAATTTTACAAATAGAATAGATTAGAACAGAAGAACAGGGAACCCTGCAACAGATGGCATGGCCCACACAGATCCCCCCACTGAACATTGAGTCAGTCTGGGATTACATGAAGAGACAGAAGCAACTGAGACAGACTGAATAGATAGAAGAACTGTGGTGAATTCTCCAAGAATCTTGGAACATCATATCGCCAAAAAACAATAAAAACTATGTCCAGGTGTACCTAGGAGAATTGGTGCTGTTTTGAAGGCAAAGTGTCACACCAAATATTGATTTAGTTGTTTTGTTTTTGTTTACTGGACTTTGTATGAAGTTAATTGATAAATTAAAATTATTTATGGCATTATTTTTGAAGAAATCGTCACTATGCAGCATTTTTCACAAGTGCCTAAAACTTTTGCACAGTATTGTGTGTGTATATACACCGATCAGCCACAACATTAAAACCACCTGCCTAGTAATGTGTAGGTCCCCCTCGTGCCACCAAAACAGTGGCAACCAGCATTTCAGAATAGCATTCTGAGATGCTATTCTTCTCACCACAATTGTACAGAGCGGTTATCTGAGTTACCGTAGACTTGCCAGTTCGAACCAGTCTGGCCATTCTCTGTTGACCTCTCTCATCACCAAGGCATTTCCGTCCACAGAACTGCTGCTCACTGGATGTTTTTTGTTTTTGGCACCATTCGGAGTAAATTCTAGAGACTGTTGTGGGTGAAAATCCCAGGAGATCAGCAGTTACAGAAATGCTCAAACCAGCCCATCTGGCACCAACAATCATGCCACGGTCCAAATCACTGAGATCATATTTTTTTTCCCCCATTCTGATGGTTGATAACATTAACTGAAGCTCCTGACCCCTATCTGCATGATTTTATGCACGATCACAAAGTATAGTCAGGACATTACTGATGTAAAAAACAGCACCATCACTATTAGAAAAAATTAATTTATGATCAAATCTAGACAGGCCCCACTTCCAGCAACCATCACAACAACACCTTATCCTTGAGTAAACATGCTAAATTGCTAATTTGGTACTAGAAAATTACTTGCCATTATATCAAACACAGTTGAAAGCTATTTGGTTCATTAAATGAAGCTTAACATTGTCTTTGTGTTGGTTTTTGAGTTGCCACAGTATGTAATAGACTGGCATGTCTCAATATTAGGATAAAAAATGGCAAAAAAAGAAACGGCTTTCTCTAGAAACTTGTAAGTCAGTCATTGTTTTGAGGAATGAAGGCTATACAAAGCTTGAAATTGCCAAAAAAAACTGAAGATTTCATACAAAGGTGTAGACTACAGTCTTAAAAGACAAAGGACAACTGGCTCTAACAAGGACAGAAAGAGATGTGGAAGGCCAGATGTACAACTAAACAAGAGGATAAGTACATCAGAGCCTCTAGTTTGAGAAAAAGACGTCTCACATGCCTTTAGCTGACAGCTTCATTGAATTCTACCCGCTCAACACCAGTTTCATGTACAATAGTAAAGAGAAGACTCAGGGGTGCAGGCCTTATGGGAAGAATTGCAAAGAAAAGTCGCTTTTGAAACAGAAATCAAAAAGAAATGGTTAGAGTGGGCAAAGAAAAACAGACATTGGACAGCAGATAATTGGAAAAGAGTGTTATGTATCTTAACCCCATTGAGCTTTTGTGGGATCAGCTAGACTGTAAGGTGCGTGAGAAGTGGCCGAAAAGACAGCCACATCTATGGCAAGTGCTTCAGGAAGTGTGGGGTGAAATGTCACCTGAGTATCTGGACAAACTGACAACTAGAATGCCAAGGATCTGCAAAGCTGTCATTGCTGCTCTTGGAGGATTTCTTGATGAGAACACTTTGAAGTAGTTTAAGAAGTTTTGAACATTTTGTTCAAATTGTAATAGTAATTTTTCACGTGATTAATGTCCTGACTATACATTGTGATCAGTTGAATGCCACTTTGGTGAATAAAAGTACCAATTTCTTTCCATAAGAGCAAAATCTGTACATTATTCCAAACTTTTGGCCGCCAGTGTATATATTTAAAACTTTGTATTAAAAATCTTTAAAAAAATGTCAATGCTTTATTTTAGAAATAGTAATAAAAGATTCTTACAAAATATTGTGCCAATATTTATTTATTTTTCAAGAATTTCAGCTTTTAATTAGATTGTTTTTTTTTTGTTGTTTTTTTTTACTGTCTCTGGATTTTTTTAATTTTTTTATTTACTTTAAGACCCAGGATAAATATTTTAGTTTCTAGGAGATATTTTAAATTCCAATACTGAACCTAATAACAATTGTAGCTGAATCATTTTATAGTTAGGGTAAGAGGAACACAATTAGATTGAGTATGAGCTCTATTTGTACCACTTGACAGTGAGAGAGATAGACAGCGGACCCGGTTTTGACCTCTGTTATTGATTTGTCTGCAGTGTACAGTGCTGATGTTATTGATAGCCATTTGGGGCAGACGGGCAGCCACAGTAATCCTCAGGGACTCAATACTGGAGCTGCTCCTGGTAGTAGGGCTGTCATCATCCTCATTCCTGTGAGACTGGGTGGAGAGAAGATCAACACAGAATACTTCAGCTTTGTCAAGGTGAGCCTTTTTTCTCTAGAACTGCTTTAATAACTAACTAGCACATACTGATGGTTATGTATTCAAGTATAGCTAGATACATGTTGCTGTAGAAGACATGGTCATAGATGGCAATAACTAATTTTGTTATTTCTGCATGATTTTCAAAAACTTAATCTAGATCATTTCAGTTTCTAGTTTATCTACAAACCAGAACATATGATGAGAAAGAGATAAATATTTGTTAATGATGTGGCTATTGACTTAAAACTGTGACCTTAACTGCTCTCTTCCTCTCTCCTCCAGAGTATATTGAGCTTAGAGTACTGTATCGGTATCATTGGCGGAAAGCCTAAACAGGCCTACTATTTTGTTGGTTTTCAAGGTTAGTCTTTTATTCAGAAGTAATTTTGCATACTCTGTGATGGTTAAAAATAGACAAAGTAAATTAATGCATACATATAGAAGGCCAGCACCATCAGGGAAGCTTCTTTTATTTTTCCCAAACCCATCAAAATGCTACACCATTCATCATGCAAGGATATCCCAAGTAGCAGACATTTTACATGTCCATAAACAACTTGCATAGATTTCAGAGCTCTCCAGTGGCCCCACTCTCCATCACCTTCAGCAGCCAGTGGAAACCTTCAGTTGTACATGTTGGTAGTCAATATTTACCCATTTACATTTTAGCAATTTGAAATACACTCCACAATGATGTCTAAATGACAAGCAATACATTCTCTTTGCTGGGCTCAGCCTATTGCATGCATTCATCATATGCAAATTATGTAATATAATTGCATGTTTGTAAAAGTAATTTCTTCACACCAAAATTAAATGACAGCCCCTTTTGCAGCATAACAAATGTGCTTGTACAACTGGATTTGATTATACAGAGTTTTATCCATCCAAGCTTAAGAAGGGCCAAGAAAAAATACTTGAGTTTGATTGTTAGAAGCCCAACTGAGGTGGTTGACTTTGATCTGTTCTGCATAGAAATATGGAAAGGATATGCATTAAAATAATCACTGTATTTTTTGAATAACTTGTCTTTTGTTTTGTCCTTGCAGATGACAGCTTGATTTACCTGGACCCTCATTACTGTCAGTCTTTTGTGGATGTCAGCACAAGCAATTTCCCTCTGCAGGTAATGTGAAATTACAAAAAGCTGACCGCCGCACAGTGATGTGAATTTAATAGTTTCTGTACTTAAGGGTATGAATCTCAAAGTAGTCCTCCATGCTCAATTACTGAATGCAAGAGATTTACACATTATTCTGTACTTTGTATCCGCTCCAACATATTATATTTAGCTCCAACGATTTTATATTTCAGCATCATAACTTATTTTTACGCTTTTTGTGTGCTGTAAGAGACTTGACAAAAGACAGAAATATTGTTCCATACTTTTAGCTCAGCTGTCTAAGCCATTCAGATCTCAGGCAGAATCCATAATTTGTCTAAAACAGTATGTCAGAAAGTAAAAAACTTTCATATCTGCTATCTGATGGTTTCACATGAACACACAAATGACCAATTTGGAACAGTATTGCACCAATCTGTATTACAAGCTTATTACACTGTATATGGATATTAAGAATTAATATTTATAATGCAGTTTAGTTGTGCAAATGGATCACAAATGGCTTCTTTTGACTCCTTTTAATCATTGATAATTTTTCTTGGTTAAAGTCTTATCATTGCCCATCACCTAAGAAAATGGCTTTCAATAAAATGGACCCAAGCTGTACAATTGGATTCTACTCCAAAAACATTGAACACTATGAAAGAATTAGCAGCCAACTTTCAAAGGTGGGTAAACAAATCCAAAACCATATTTGTAAGGATGTACAGCTGTTAAGAACTTATGTTGCATATTTGTTGTTTTGATATGCATGAAGACATGTTAAGTGTTTTCTTTTGTTGAAATAGAGCCAATTTTCCAATTTCACCACACTTTAACCAGAGTAAATATCAATTTTCCCTTAAGCAGTAACAAGGCAGTTCTTTTAGATTTCTGTCAGCAGATGGCAGCATTTAACTGTGTAATTGGGAACTGTCACTTCATCCTTGTATAGACTACTTTTAGGGGCAAATCTTGTAAATTCCTTTGTCCTTCTTTATAATGATTGAGATTTATTTAAATTATATTTAACTTAATTTAAGATTAAAAATCCACATTTTATCAGTGTTAGGTCTATAACAAACTGTGTTTTTGTATGCCAGATATTACAGCCTTCATCGAAAGAAAAATACCCTGCATTCACCTTTATGAAAGGACATGGGAAAGATTATGAGCTTTCGGTTTCTGTTGAAAAGAGAGAATGGCCTTTCATCAAGGACACAAGAAAAGCAGGGGCAACATCAGGAGACTTTGTTCTGCTCTGAGAGAACCCTTTGAGCCATCAACTCACAGCCCAAGTATTACACTACAAATTAGGACTACTGTTGTACATCTGGATCAGTCTTTCTTTAACACTTTGGACCTAAAATGTAGGACCCTATGCCACCTTGATTATTCATGTCAAAAAGCCAAGTTGAAAGACTGGATGCATGCACTAGCTTCACAAAGTTGAACACTTAAGTGAACCTATGTACTGTATCAATACTGATGTCACTACATTGTCCTTATCTAGTTCTTGGCAATATGTGCTTGTAAGCAAACATGATGTACAGATTTTTTTATATAGTCTAGACTCTGGAGTGCTCCATAACCCATCACAGATCATGGCCTCTGTCACACACTATATTGAAGTTCCGATCCCTTTACTACCTAAACCTGCAAATATTGCAGTGCTTTTTGTATAAATGCAATGGACATGTTTGTTTGATACATACATTTCGTAATTCAACTAGAATCACATTTTTCTCTCTGGGTTAATATAGCTATTAAAAAACATTCAAAAAAATAAACAAATCAAATAGTAGATGTAGTTTCTTATTTGAAAGGTGCACATCATTATCAGATGAAGGTTGATTAATCACTGACTTGTGTTTTATGTTGAATGGAAGGATAATGTGCCTTCACTGTGGAGTAGAAAACACTGTATCACATAAGCCTGCATACACAGCCAAAATAAACATGTCATAGTGCTTGTTTAGCAGTAGCAGTAGTAGCTAGATTAAAAAAGGGGGGGTTGGGAGGCTTCATACAACATTAATTTTTTTTTATAATTTATTAACAGTCGAATGGTTTAATGCCAATGTGTGAAATGAAGAATTTCAGAGCTGCTATGTTCTCATAAGTCTTCACGGGTCTCTATTATTTTCATAAGTTATGATGCAGGACATGAATTAGTATGAATCAAATGCATAATTTTTTATATAACTTGACTGTTTAATTTTAATCCCCCTTTTGTAGTGATCATTTCAGCAAAATTGTCAACATAAAAGAAGATATTTTACTTCCATATCCAGTTGTTGTGAATAACTTGGAAACACATTGGAACCAAAGCATTTGACATGGAACAGAACTTTAACACTAGCTCTAGCACACAGTGTTAAAACATTGTATTTAATCACCCTAATTTTTTAATTTTTTTTCTGTTATTTATGCAGACCTACTAATTCTACCATTTCAATGTTAGAGATTAGATTTTATAACCTTTAATACCACAGTGTATTTTAATATCGGTTGCTAAATCCATTTTGCACAATGAGCATTTCAGTTGTATAATTTGTTGATCTCAGTGTACAATAAATCTTAAATGGTTGATCAGTTAAAAAAAAAAAAAAAAATGGAGTACATTTTATTGTAAATGCCAACATGAAAGTGTTTTTCTTTTTTCTTTTTTTACATTCTTTATTAAACCTCAAACTTGCTATTGAGTTCTTGTGAATCTATTAACTCATTTTCCCCAACAAACGGGCAAGACTGCAAATGAAAATGACTTGCACTTGTTAACTGCAACCCATTCAACCAAATGGAAAAAATCTGTATCCGTTAATTATGGCATTTTCCAGAGGAAAGAAAATATCCTTCTATGGGACTCAATGTTGCCATGGTTAATTCCTCTGTTTCTTTTCCGTTTGAGCAATGCTTGTGCTATTTTCATGTTAAATACAAATTCTTATATTAATAAGGTCATGGCCTGCAATTATAGGCCCTGGTTGGGGGAACAAGATACCCTTCTGTAGTACAGAGCAAAAGAATCCACTGCCTGTTTTACCAGTGCATGTCAGGAAGACAGAAGCAGACGAGTACAATAAGCCCATCGTTTAACACTGTTTTCCAGAGCTTGTGTCTGTGATCAGTAAATTCATGCTGGGCTGTTTTTAGGAAATAAGGCACAGAGGAGAGAGGAAAAGGGGGAAGTTCAGGACATCAGGGGTGAGGCAACATGCTGGCCTTTCTGTCAGAGTTACATGAAAGGGCACTTGTGCTGGGATGCATGGCAGCTTTAAGGAGACTTTGTGTTCTGCTCGTATTTACGATGCTGCCTGTATGAATATTTGATTAATGAGTCATGCTTTCCAAGGGGGAGAACGTTATATCCCAGCAGCAGCTACAGCACCATAGCAGACCTCAGCGCTCTGCTGCCAATAGAGGCATTGATTCCTGCACATTCCTTTAAATCTAATCTGCTCTGCCGAGCGAATTCCACAGATGAAAGCAGCGGAATTCTACGAGAGCTTCATTTCTGCAGGCCTTTTGGACTGAATAAAGTTTCTATCTCTTTTGTGATACCCGTTTTGACAAGAAATGATACGACAAGGGTTTGCTGCAGGCTATAAGGGAGAGTGCACAGCCATCCATGCTGAATGGACTAAAAACAATCAGTTCAGTGTTTATTCCGTTGTGCCTTCATTTCATTCTTTATATTTCTAAGACCAACTATTGTTGAAGACTGAGCAAAATGAGGCCATGTTCCTGATTGTTTTCTGCAGATTTCTGAGGAAATGGATGGCAGCATAGCAGCATTCACACATTTTACACACTACTCAAAGTCTTTTAAAGAGTCTTTAAAGTCTGTGTTTAATACAAGTTAAGCCAGAGACTGTTTAGCCCAAGACAGACCATTTGTATTACAATGAATGAGAGAAACTGGAACACCTAATAGGGCAGACATAGAAAAGGAAGTCTCACCTTACAGGTAAAAGAGCCATTCACCTTTTAGATACAGACATCGCCTGTCAATTAACTTGAGAATGTCCTGAAAAATAGCGTTTATTGTTTTTGTTTTTTTCTTGATCTGAACAAGACAAGCACAATTTATGATATTACTGTTGTCAGATTTTATGACTAATTTAAAATATGTTATTTGATCGTTATCTTGACCAACCATTTTGGAGATTTCTGTCTTTTTCCATTCAAGTAGATTGTAGAAGATTGTGTAAGTACTAACTGTACATTTTTGTTGCTTGTTTCCATATAGAAAGTAGCTGCCCCGGGGCTTTCTCAAGATGGCAGCCAAGTGGACTGACTTGCTGAAACATGCTGAAAAGGGACTTTGGTTAAGTCAGTCGACAGCATTTGTGGCATAACGTTAATTACCACAGAAAATAATTTTGACTTGTCCCTTGTTTATTTTGAAATAAAATACCGCAGAACAGTAAGTCACATACAATGGAAGTAAATGGGGCCAGTCCATAGATGTTACAATACACACTGTTTCAAAAGTATAGCCACAAGACATGAACATTATAATTGTTAACATGATTTAAGTATAAAAACATCTTGTTCTACATGATTATAGTATGATCAAATCGCCTACCGAGATTACAGGGTTTACTGGCGTTATGTCGTAATGACAACATAGTTGTAATATTGGATATAACCAATATTAGGTTAGTAAGAAATTTTATCGCACTAAAATATGTTGATTAACCTTCACTTGTATTGAACCTGGTAATTGTTAAAACTTTTCATTTATATAGATTTAAATCCAAAATGTTACCAACTAGACCAGAGCACTAACAACTCCTTCCAAAGCATCTTGGTGCAGTGGAGCTTAGACTAGTTCATTTACTCTGAAGATTGCCACTTAATTACTTGTGACCATCTTGTGCTTCTTTTCTGCAGCACTAAAGGTTCCATCCAACAGAGACAAGGAGAAAGGTAGCTACACATGATGAATGACCTTGGACACATAAATGTGAATTTCATGCCACCAGCAGCAGATTACTAGAGCTAATCTTTGTCGGTCTCACAGTAACTGGTGTGCCAGAGTATTTAGCGTGGTACCAGTGTTTAGTGTGGTCCCATGTGACCCCACAGACTTCCAAACAAACCCTGTTCAGAGCTACATTTGGATTAACTCATTTAATAATGTCCACTTGTGTACACAAGTATTCTCAAATCACACATTTCCGTTCACATTTGGATTTACACTGACAGAGAGGTGTATATATGTTTCTTTGAGTAGAGGAGCATGTTTTGCCATGAGCTCAGGTGGCAGGGTAGGGCATCTTGCACCAGGTGACCTGCTCTGTGACTTATTCCTGTTCGAGATCTGTGGAATGCAGGGAATCTTCAAACAAGTACATGAAGTACATTATCATCCTGGCATTATAGGAGCAGTTAAATATATCAGCTTACACAAGTAAAGACTTCTGTGTCTGTGTTTGCATGTCTGTGTTCTGATGTCCTTCAACAAGTGCCAGTTTTCCATGACCAAGGAAATTCCTTAAAAAAATGGTTCTCAACTGGTGGGTCACAACCCCAAAATGGGTCGCTGGTCTGTTCTGATAGGGTTGAAATAAATATTGCTAAATGCAACCAAATAATCATAAATTGTAAGAACAGCAATATATCTTAAAAGGCTTATCAACCTTTAAAAAAGAGGAGAAATTGCTTCCCATAACTTTTGTTGCTTCCCAAAAGCCATTTGTCCAGTTCATCGCTACAGTATTTTGGTGAAAATTCATCTGTAACTTGGTAGAAGCTAGCAGAATTACAACATGACCACACAGGAAATCAACATGCTGGTCCGAATGTTCATGTACCCTGAAATCACCACATTCTGCCAATTTTCTGACAAGCGCCACCAGTGTTGGGTGTAGTGTCCCGTGGAAACCAGGAAGTAATCGCATTCACATAAACAATAGTGAGCGAAATTCTGAGGTTGCATTTTCGCTCTAATATTACCTATTTACTCCACTGATGGTTAGATTTAGGAATGAGGTTTGAGTTTATGCATTCTTGTTGACTATTACATCATTTAAAACTGAAACTACAAACTGATAAAAAATATATACCTTCAATGTACTGTCACTTTGGATAAAAGCATCTGCCAAATTCATACAATTAAATGTAAAATGTAAACCACCCTGTGGACAATTCACCTGGGAATTGGTCAACAACACTTCCAGCTTCGGCCACTGGGGGCAGCGGTTTAAATTTTGGTTAGCAGAGACCAATTTCAGCAGCAGAATTTTAGATCTCCTGTTGCTGAATTTAAAGTGTGATCAGTCTGCAAATTAGGTAAATGTCAATGTGGACAGGTTGCATGACTTGCCCTCATCTTCGAAAAACAAACAAAATTAAGCCAGGTAAAAGACAATTTGATCCAGACTACATTAAAGGAATAATTCGGGTTTAGTACAAGTTAAGCTCAGTCGACAGCATTTGTGGCAAAATGTTGATTACCTCAAAAATGTATTTTGACTCGTCCCTCATTTTCTTTAAAAAAATCAAAAATTTGGGTTACAGTGAGATACAGTGAATGGGGCTAATCCGTAAACACTAAAATACTCACTGTTTCAAAAGTATAGCAACAAAATTTAACAGTTTTAGTGTGATAAAAATCACTTGCTAATCTTTTCTGTGTACCATAAAAATGACGATTTAAACAACTTTACAGCTTGAATAATACACTAGTTTTTACAGAAGAATGAATGTAAGGGCTTTTATAAAATTACAAGCTTCACATTTTTACGTTTAAACAAAAATTGGCCCCATTCACTTCCACTGGAAGTGCCTCACTGTAACCCAGATTTTTGCTTATTTTTTAAGAAAAGGAAAAACAAGTCAAAATAAATGTTTGTGGTAATCAACATTATGCCACAAATGCTGCTGATTGAGACTAACTTGGAACCCGGAACATTCCTTTAAATATGGGTCCATGAGTAAATTACACCTATTCCTATTTCATTTTCAGCCAATGTCAATAATGTTAATGTTAATAATTTTGCATATTTTTGAGACTAAGCAGTTCATGGTAATTTTACTAAATTGCAATTTTTGATTTTAAGATTTTTTTATTGATGTCCAATATAAAATTGGAGTCCTGAAGCAAAACCAGTTATTATTATTATTAGTTATTTTAGCTACTATTAGCTCTGAAATCGTTATCAGCAACCGTGGCAAAATCTAACTCTTTGGGTTTTTCTTACCACTGAGCAGGGTGCCCAAGCCCTCCCTCAGGTAAAGCGCTCTTGTCTTTAGCCAGCCACAATCCCATTCCCCCTTCAACGTGACAACACGGGCCGCCTGAAGTTAACATTTGGATAACAGATGTGTGTGTCTGTTTTCATATGCCTTTCGGGTGACAGGACATCACAGCGGCTGTTTCTTGAATCTCTTGGGTGATACGGAGCAAACACTTGCTTCTCATTCCCCTCTCCTCTCAGGCATGGCCGACCCCCTGTCACGATTTACTAACCAAATCCATCCAGAGCAAAGGCTGGAAAGCAGGGGATATTGCCTGCTGTTGGGCCTGTCGAGTCAGCTATGTGTGAACCACAGTTGAGATGGAGGCTTTTGGGGGGGTTGGAGAGGATCACGAATGCACACACAGTCGTTCATTCCAATGAGAGGAGACACTTTCCACCACAGAAAGGCAGAACATCTATCTCACAGACACACTTTTGTCATCTAGTGTTTCTTTACACACATAAAAATATATCCAAGGTCTATTGTCTGCTGCACACTTTGGTCAAAGTTAGAACTGTTGCTAGAACAATTATAAAGACTTTTCCCAGACGCACAGATGAAATCATGTCGCTTGTCTCATTGTCTCAGGCTCCATAAGGAAACAAAGCACAGTAAAATGCTCTCATTAATTAACAGGAATATGACAGTAATTGCAAGAGTGAATAAACTTAATCAGTGGCTACCTTAAAAACTTGATGTCACAATGAAACCTCTGCAATAAAGGGAAAATGAAGTGAGATAAAGATATATTGTTCTTTTAGGAATCTTCGGTAATAGGAATGGTTGTAAACAGCAAATTTGAGATGCTAAAATCTGAAACATTTACATATGCTGTAGACCAAACCTTTTCCCAACCATTACATAGTATTTCTCATAGAGAATATCTATGGTAATATTGTGATTTCCAGTCCTAGAAAAGCCATTGAAATTAATAAAATCTTGAAAGTAATGGGAATTTCTAAAGTGAATATATAATTATTTGTATTTTATTTTCCTCTGCTCTAAAAATGTCTCATCAGCTGGACATTGCTCTTAAGTAGAGTTAATCTTTCTTGCAAGCCATAATGATGTCTGATTTGTGAGCGAATAGTTCTTTTGAGTCAGTCTGTTCAGTAAATAGGTATAAAAGGAATAACAAATTGGTCTGAATGATTTATGTAAATCGGTCTGAATTAAAATTATTTTTAAAAATCTTTATCTGGTAATCACAAATGCCCAGCAGCCATATCACCCTGGAGCACAAGGCTGGTTACCCACTGAAGTTAAGAACAGTTGAGCCTGGTCAGAACCTGGATGGGAGACCTCTTGGGGAAAACTAAGGTTGCTGCTGGAAGAGGTGTTAGTGAGGCCAGCAGGGGATGCTCACTCTGCAGTCTGTGTGGGTCCTAACACTCCAGTATAGTGATGGGGACACTATACTGTAAAAAGGCACTGTCCTTTGGATGAGACATGAAACTGAGGTCCTGACTCTCAGTCACTAAAAATACTAGGGCACTTCTTGCAGAGAGTAGGGGTGTAACCCTGGTGTCTTAGCAAAATTCCCCCCCATTGGCCTTTATCAATCATGGCCTCCTAATAAGTAATACCCATCTCTGAGTTGGCTATATAACTGTTCTCTCTCCTCTCCACAGCTGGTGAGTGTACTGGTGCACTATGGCTGCTGTTGCATCATCCAGGTGGAGGAGGGTTCCCTGTTCAGTAAGTAAAGTGCTTTGAGTGTAGAGTCAGAAAAGTGCTATAAAAATATAACATTAATTAATTTGTTCATGGAAAAGTCATTGGTTAAAAATGGTGGAAACCCTGGTTGTGATATAAGAATCTATTGGCATTTTTGTCATAATTAATCAGTCCTGGGTGCTAATTGGTCATTACAGCCATGCTAAAATATAAAACACTTGTGTTCCCACCCAGCTTACAAGTTTTGGTTCCAGAATGTTCTGGGAACAATTGTTATCCTTGATTAAAAAAAAAATAAAACCTAAAAAGAATGTTCCTAAAACATTCCCACCCATAAATAATCAAACGGGAACCATACACTAACATTGGGGGAATGTTTTGTGTTTGCTTGATACACTGTAAAAAAAAAAAAAAAAAAACTGGCAGCTGTTTTTACCAGAATAATTATGTAAAAAACTGCAGTGAAAATGTAAACAACTTTACAGAACAACCTGTAAATTGTACAGTTTAAAACTGTTGTAATTCACATGACCACGCTGGCACTGTAAAAAAAAAAAAAAAAAAAAAAAAAAAACCCATAAACTTGATCTTAACCTTCTGAAACTGTAAAAATCTGCTTTTTACTTTATAAGGTATTGTTAATCACTGTAAAAATTACAGAAGAACACATGATGACATGAAGTTCACCAATAGTTGCTCTTCCAGAAGCAATGACCAATAAACATGTAGAGACAGTGCTCAGTGTCACTCACACAAACACTAAACACCATCAGGGTAACACATGTGAAATTTAAATAATGCAGCAAACATCAGATATAACACAGAACACCCCAATGTATGTAACTGATATTAAAAATAAGAAGAAACATAACTATTCCCATAAAATATAATGAAATATGATGGGTCATGCAGGGAACTGTGGGAATGCCCGATTATTTATTTTTTTACTGTAATTTTAACAATAATTTCCTGTAAAAAGTACATGTACTCTCTTGTTAAACATAATGTAAATTTTTACCATTAATTATACAGGAAAATGATTATTTTTACATCTAAAAAAAATTACTTTTTAAAACATTTTATTGTAAAAACTACTGTATTGTCTTTTAAAATATATTACTTTTTTTTTTACTGTATATTTTACAGTTAATACTCATTAATCAATTTAAAAAAATTCTGTAGCATTTTGACAGTCTTTTAGTGTTTTACAGTGTAGTTACTGTGTATACCATTATGCAGATACCACAGAATAACATGCTATTGTTTACATGTAAGGGACAATAACTTTCAATAGAAGGATGGCACTTAATTTAAAAAAATCTATAAAATGGATAATGAGTTTTCATGAACATGAATAAAATAATGTTTTAATGATTTTTTTTTTTAAGCAAAAAAAAAAAAAAAAAAAGAAAAAGAAAAAAAAAGCCTTTTTTCGTGACTATGGTGTGGCCTCTCATACCTTATTGTTTAAAATATGTGAAAAAACAAATTTCTTAAAATTATTTTAACGCAGAATTATTTGTCATTTTAAATATGAATGTAAATACAGGATGGACACACTCAGTTGAATGCAAAATACCCTTTACTTTTCACAAAGGGGAATAAAATGGCATGCCACAACCAAAAGGGGGTAAAACAAAGGCACAAAAACATTTATCTATTAATGAGCCATTAGTCTGTGTGCAGCTGAAATATTGGCCTTCTCAACACATATACCTATGTACTAAAAAAGGCCATTAAAATTATTCAGTGGTCCTGTGTGGGGGCATTAATTTTCTGTACTAAAAATATATTTTTAAAGCAGGTCTTATTCGCTACTTTTTTGTGTGCAATGCATAATGGATTTTCATCTAATCCATTATGGCTGTGGCTCCTTTCCTCACCAAGGTTTTGTCTTTTTTAAATGAAGTTTTAATAAAGCACGACCGAGGGTGTCCAAGGTCAATAATAATCTGCCTCTCCCCAGGTATAGATACTTGTGCTTAGTTAAGCATAATATCTGTCAGTCATAGACCAGTCATCCATAATGTCTTAGGAGGCAAGTGAAGGCTGAAGTGATCTAACAGAAATGTTTTTGTGTGTCAGTGTGTGTGTGCTCAGTGTTGTTGACTATTTTTCCCTTTTGATTGGCATGTAAGGTCGACATTTCCTGTTAACAAGTGGACAAAGAGGCTCTCTTCATCCCCATCATTTACGGTGTGTGTCAGCTTTGAGGAAAATATCTCAATGCATCATGAATAGGTTGAGATTCAAAGAAAATGGGCAAGAGATTACTATTGTGGCAGAGAGGGTGTGTGTGGTGCCGTGTGGTCCAGCTCCTTCTTTGAGAAATACTGAATGTGATTTAGTAGTTTAAAGGCTCATGCCTGCACTTTAGAGTTCATTTGAACAATAAGTGTCTAAAACTGCACATCTAAAACAAACTGCTTTGTCCAGGACAGCAGTTTTGATAAATGTGTAGTACAATTTTTTTTTATGTTGTCCTGGTAGTTATGTCATCTTGGACTAATATTGATATCTAGTGCAATGAAAGAAAAAAAATATGAGTAAGATTTACTTAAACAAGTTTTTGCACACAGTTTTTCTAAGTAAATTTGAATGGTCTAAAATTAAGTTAAATGTACTTAACTTCATGACACAATATTGATTAAAGTAAGTTTAACTTAAACATTTCAGTTTATACAATAACTTTAACTTACAAATCTGATGTACATGGTACTTAAATAAAATAAAAACATTTTGTATGAACATCTCATATTTGGAACTTTCCTTATAAACACGTTTAATCATACATACGTCATCCATAAGGAAGCTTTTTGCACGCTATGTACAGTATTCTTCTATACAACATAGCCTTGCATTACTGGAGATAGAAAAAGAATACAGGGCTGTTCATGCAGACCTCAACACTTAGTGCAGGGGCGTAGATTCCAGAGGGGATGGGGGTAAGGTAACCCCCCCAACAATCAAAACAAGCAAGTACAACCCCCCCCCCCAATATTTATACCATGATCAATGGAAACATGTACATTCTTCACACTTTCCTATGTAAACATATGCTAGATGGACGTCTTTGACTATTGCGCCACGTCTCACTTTTTTCAGCATCTGTGCTTTTTAGATGCAATATCAAGTAAAGAACTTCAACTGTTAAAAACACGAGACTGCATTGTGAACACTGCATGCATATTCGGATGGGGGGTGGGGGGTGGTTGCAGCATGAAGCATTTACATATTTCCATTGATCATGGTATAAATAATGGGGGGGGGGGGGTTGTACTTGCTTGTTTTGATTATTGGGTGTGTTACCTCCTCCCCATCCCCCCTGGAATATATATGTCCCTATTCGTAGCACTGCGCGTCTAGCTTTTTTTGCACAAGGACTGTATCACAAGGTTCGTGCGTATGGCCCCTGTGGCTACTAATATGACTATACGAGTATGAGTGTTAAATACTAATATGAGTGTACATTATTTTATTTATTTATTTTTATTTAAAAGTGTTGTACATTTCTTTAAGGGTAAAATGTTTTAATGCGGTAAAAATGCAACTTTTGTTTGACAAATTTATGACTTTGCTCATTTGATGAGAGATCGGATAAAAGCCATTTCTATTTTTCTACAGCAAAACCACTTAGTGTGGGGCAAATAGTGAAGAGAAAAGGGTTTGTAGAATGAATTTGGATTGTGTGTGAGACTCCATGCATTTACATTTAAGCATTTGGCAGATGCTTTTATCCAAAGTGACTTACAGTGCACTTATTACAGGGACAATCCCCCCAGCACAACCTGGAGTTAAATGCCTTGCTCAAGGACACAATGGTGGTGGCTGTGAGGGTAGAACCAGCAACCGTCTGATTACCAGTTATGTGCTTTAGCCCACTACACTACACCACTCCATTTGTTCATATACTAGAGCTTATTTTATTAATGAATGCATTTTAATTTAAAATAAGTTTATTTTAGTAACACTATATGTTTTTATGTAGGTTAGCAGTGCAATATGCAATATTCTTAGCATTCAGGAAACTTATCCTCACCAAAGGATCCCTCTGCCTCTCTCTCTCTCTCTCTCCACCATCTCCTCACTCCCAGCTATGTACAGATGGGTCTTTGACAGGTCTACAGCTGTTCCCCTAATTGTTCATTAAGTGTTCTATTGATTCCCTGATTCGCAGTACATGTGTGTTTCAGACTGGCTCTTGTCTGAAGAGGCAGACCCACATATCCAGCCCCTGAGATGACAGAACCGGCTCAAGCCGAAAATGCAAGCTGTCACTTTCAATCCAGGCTGTTCCCCTCTGAGGGTGAGCCCAGGATTGCCTCTGATCACCTGCTAGCTTTTTATTAGCTAAACTTTTAGCATCAATCAATTAAAGTAGGAGCAGTAGCATGAAAAAATATTAAATTCCTTGTTAGTCCGGACTGTGCCTCAGATTGCACCTGGCTGATAGGAGAGAGTTTATGTGAGTGTTGTCAGTGCAGGGAATCAGTTGTGATTACATGGAGTTTACGTGACGCGTTCGGGGAGGGGTAAAGCAAAATTACATACATATGGCTTCCCCATGTAATCACCACTGATATAAGTGAGGATGGAGGACATGGAAAAGGAGAGAAAGAAAGAGAGAGAGAGAGAGTGAGAGAGAAAAAATAGCTCTCACTCGTCCCCGCCATCGACTCCAGGCAATTTTAAAAGAGATAAGATCATCTCCAATTGTGGATTGTGGCAGTCAAGTTGGTCTCTCCTCAGGCTGATCCAGATTTAATCTTGAGACAGGACAGATCAGAAACATGGTGCCCTCACAGGCTGACCATAAATCTCCTGCCTAACAAACAGACCATGATAAAACTGTAAAAGTTATTCAAATTCTCCTAATGGACAGATTTATCCATCATGGTGCTCTGGGCTTGCTGTGCTCAGTCAATGCCTGGCATGACTTTTTTGACAAAGTCATCCTTTCCTATTTCATCTGAGCAAATAAAAATATAGAGCAGGTGAACAAGATTAAAAACAGACACACACTCTGAAAAAAAAAAAAGGAGATGTATTTGCCTTATGCTGCTGAGATAAGACAGAGAACACATTGGACATAACAGCTCATCATTTTCCCCCCAAAGGGAGCATACGAGATAGCAATTGCCAATGTGGTCAAGAATAGAAATGAAAAACGGCCTGAACAGACAGCAAGCATTTACGTTTCAGCCTACAATTTGGCTTTGAGATTGAAAGTAACACTTCAGCAAGTCCTTCCCTGCATTTAGTGGTCTCTGTTTATCTGTATGTGCGGAGAGGACTCTAACGCCACTAAGGGACTGATAATGTTCTGAACACAATCACTCACACCACCTCCTCTTTAGATAAGTCTCCAAGACCTTAATCAATACTACACAGCTAGGTGGCTTATCACCTTGTTCTGTGTGACATGACCACACTTTGTTATAAAGGATTACCAGTGGAATGGTGGTTATCCAGTGGTTGAGGATCTGGGATTATAACACAAATATAATTGTTTGATCCTATGAAGAGACAAGGTACTTAACCTTAAATTGTTCCTTGGGGTATCAATAAAGCACCTGCAAAATGACAATTAAAGGAATATTCTAGGTTCAATACAATTTAAAATCAACTGACAGTATTTGTGGCATAATGTTGATTACCACAAAAATTTATTTGAAATCGTCAAATCGTGACATCGTGAGTTTACAGTGAGGCACATAAATGGGGCCAATTTTTGAAGGATTTAAAGACAGAAATGTGAAGCTAATAATTGTATAAAAGCACTTACATTAATTCTTCTGTTAAAACTCATGTATTATTTGGGCCGTAAACCTGTTTAAATCATTGTTTTTGCGGAATTACAGGGTTTATGGTGTAACGCCGTCATGGCAACAAAGTTGTAAAACTGCATGTAACTTTACACAGCAAAGGTTAGTAAGTGATTGTATCACACTAAAATCATGCTAACATGCATATTGTTTATGTCTTGTGGTTATTCATTTGAAACATTTTAACATTCACAGATTAGCCCTATTCACTTCCATTGTAAGTAGCTCACTGTAACCCAGATTTGTGCATTTTTATAGAAAAGGAGGGACAAGTCAAAATTAATAATTTTTTTTATGATTAACATTTTTATTGATTCCTGCATCGAACACAGAAAAGCAAAACATAAATACACAGAATCAACATTTAACTCCCACTACCACCACTACTACTAGAATCTATGTAAAATCTTAAATTGCATAAGGCGAACCCTTGCATCTCTAGATACAGACTTGACATTTTTTTGAATCCTAGCCCACACTCCTTCCTCTAATACCAAGTTTAAATCTATCTACCATAATCTCTTGATAGCAGTTAAAGCTCCGTCCCCAAGACTCTGAATTAACAGGGAGTAATACACTGATGCCTCATGACCTTTTCCAAAAGCAGTAATCACCTCTCTCAGAATATCTGCTGCTTTAGGGGGGTGTATGCTTCTCCCCAAAACAATACAGAGCAGGTGGCGCAGCTGTAAATACCCATAGAACTGAGATCTGGGAATCCCAAAATGTTGAACCAAATTTTCAAAAGATCTCAACACTCCCCTCTCATATAGGTCACTGAGTGTAGTAACCCCCCTCATGATCCACTCTGACCAGCAGAAAGGGGACTTATCAATACATAATTTAGGGTTCAGCCATATGCTTGAGGCAACATTTAAATAAATGTCCGAATTAAACACTCTGGACACCTTTGTCCATACCGAGTGCAAATGCGAGATAATGGGGTGTAACTTAACTTCTCCGGTTAGTCTGATAGAAAGGCTTGCAATGGCAAAATAGGGGCAAGAACTTCCTGTTCAGTACAAAACCAGGGAGGGGCTCTCTCAGGTGGAAGCGACCAAAGAGCCAAATGCCTGAGACCGAATGCATAATAATAAAACAAAATCTTGGGTAGGCCTAGCCCACCTTTGTCAATTGGTCTATGTAACTTATTAAAATGTAATCTAGGATGCTTACCATTCCAAATGAAAGTCTTCGCTATGCTATCAAATTGCTTGAAATAAGAGAGGGGGACATCTACAGGGAGAGATTGTAGCAGGTAGTTACATTTTGGAATACAATTCATTTTAGTAACATTAACCTTCCCAGTCATAGATAAATGTAATGAAGCCCACCTGCCCACATCGCTCGAAAACCTTTTTACTAAGGGATCAAAATCTAACTCTAACTAAGGGGCCGTTTACACAACTAATAACGGAAAACCTTTTTGAAAACGATGCCATTATCGTCTCTGTGTAAACATACAAAATGCGAATTTGTGAAAACTATGACGTCATGCGCACGTGTATTATGTGTTATATAAAGAATGATGGATTGATAGGCATCGATTTGAGATGTATAATTATCAGTATGAATACTGGTGTCTGTGCAAACAACAATAATCAACAATTTATTCATTTGAAGTGTTTTGTATGGAGTGTGAACATTGTAAAGTAGGCAGAACCTGCAATTTAAAAATCTTGAAATTAATGTATGGATTCAGATGGGAAAAATGTATTTGTATTTTAAATGTTATTTATTTATTTACTTAATTTTATTTGATGTACCTTTACCCTGCAATTCATTTACCCACTGCTTGTGTATGTAGCCTATAGACAGAGATGTGATTCCATGTACAGTATTCAGTGATATGCTTAGAATCTGAAAACATGAGGCAGTGAAAATGCATGTTAGATCCAGTGTACACAAGACCTCTCTCCGTCAGAAGATATCCATATATCAGAGTTCTGTCTGATATCCAAAACCAGTCAACATCAACAGCTTGTTATGTTAACTTACTCTCCTACCAGCCCAAGAGTCAGCAGGGGGAATACAGAAGAAGGCAGGAGATGAAGTGATGGTAAAATGAGCAGAGTTTATTGAATAATATTGAGAGTTCAGTCTATAGGCATGCGCGCGAGTACTTCAAAACAACGCGCGAGACATTAAAAACTACAATGGCGGACTACAGGACTGTGTTTGTGCTGCTTAAGATTTTGAGTTTATTGACGCTTCTCCAGCAAAGTAATTGTAGTAATAAAGCAACCTCATCGTCCGTCCAGACAAAACTGCTCGATGCTTTTGCCATCTTCATTGTTTGTATTCACCGCTCTGTGGAAGAATGCTTATGTGCGCAGGCGCATAGTGTTTCTTTACAGAGTGACATCGCCAACTACTGGCCTGGCATGCATAATACAGCGTTTTTAGTCGTTTTCGTGGATCCGTGTGAACGGGGATCATTCTGACAATGTTGTAGTCTGTAAGTGAAACTTTTAAAAAATGCAAAGGAAAAATGTTTCCATTTTTAGTACATCGTAGTCATGTAAACGTACCATAAATCAGACAGATTTGCTGGGAATAAGATGCCCAAATACTTAATGCCCTGTTTTGGCCACTTGAAGGCGCCTGGCTGGAAACCCGTTACTGGGCAGTATGCTGTCAGAGACAAAGCTTTGGATTTAGACCAATTGACTCTGTATCCTGTGAATTTAGAAAAGGAATTAATAATTCTGTGGAGGCAAGGCATAGGTCTTATGGGGTCGAAGACGAAAAATAAAATATCCTCTGCATAAAGCAAAAGCTTATGCGCCATACCTCCCGCCACCACCCCTGGTTAATCATTTTCCCTTCTTATCGAGGCTGCTAATGGTTCCAGTGCAAGACAGAACAATAATGGGAAAAGAGGTCAACCCTACCGGGTGCCCCTATCTAGAGTAAAATAATCTGAAATTAATCCATTTGTTTGTACCGCCGCTACCGGTTGTCTATAAAGTAACTTAATCCATCCAATAAAAGTATTCCCGAACCCGTATATTTCCAAAATCTGAAAAAGATAATCCCATTCTACCATATCAAATGCATTTTCAGTGTCAAATGAGATGGCAGCGACCGGGGTCTGATCATTCGCCACCGACCAAATGATATTGATGAAACGCCTAATATTGTCAGAAGAGCTACAGCCCCGAATAAACCCTACCTGATCTATATGTATAAGGATGTCATAACTTTATTTAATCGGTTAGCCAGAATTTTGACAATATTTTTATGTCTAGCTAGTTCAGGGAAATTGGAAGGTAACTCTTACACTCACTTGGATCTTTGTCCTTTTTAAGAATCAGACTGATCCGGGCTTGTGTCATGGTTGGCGGAAGCTTTCCATTCTTTAATGATTCCGTATAAACTTCTAGCAAAAGTGGAGCAAATTCTGTAGCATAAGATCTAAAAAAATCAGCGGTAAAGCCATCTGGCCCCGGAGCCTTGCCTGTAGGCAAGGCCTTAATTACCTCCCCAAGCTCCTCCAATGTTATCTCCGAATCAAGAGAGTTTTTTTGCTCAATCGTCAGTTTAGGGAGTTCTAATGGTTCCACAAAGTTTCTAATATCTTCATCAGTAGACGAAGATGTGGAACTATAGAGATCAAAATAGAATTCTTTAAAAGCATTATTAATATCAATGGCTGAGGTAAAGATTTCACCACCAGCAGATTTCACTGAGGGAATGGTAGAAAAAGACTCTCTCTGCTTTATATATCTAGCCAGAAGTTTTCCTGCCTTGTCCCCCAACTCAAAGTATGACTGTTTTGCCCTGAATGGCCAAAACTCCACCTTCCGTGACAAAATAGTGTTATATATGTATTTCAATCGGGTCAGTTCTCTGAGGCCATCAGACGACATTTGATGCTTCAGCTCTGCCTCGGCACTTTTAATATTCCCTTCCAACTCCACGAGTTCCTGTGCTTTGGATTTTTGAATGAATGAGGCATACTGTATGATCCGACCCCTAAGAACCACCTTAAGTGCCTGCCAAGCCACGGCCACAGAGGATACTGAGGACCAGTTGGTCTCCATATAAACAGGATTTTGCAAAAGGGATACATTAAAGTGGCAACTATATGATTTCTTTTTCTCTGTATGTGACAACACCTCTAAACTCACCAGGGTGTGATCTGAGACTAAGATGTTTCCAGTTGAGAAATCCACAAAGATGAAACGAGGGACTTAGATATAAAAAAAAACAATCTATTCTAGAATAAATCTTATGGACTGATGAAATAAATTTATAGTTCCTACCAAATGGGTTCAAAAGTCTCCAAATACCTGTAAGACCAAGATTTCTACACATCCTGTGAAGCATCAATTTTGCACTAGGGTGCTTACACACTTTTGCTTCACTATGATCAAGGACTGAGTCCATCAAAAGATTAAAGTCTCCTCCCAGTATTATATCATGTGGGGTGCCAGCAACTTGCAACATCCCTTCAAGATCTATAAAAAAGCCTTGATCATCAGCATTAGGTGCATAAATATTAGCCAAAATAAGACTTTGCCCCTGAATTTCTGCTAAAACAATAATGATTCTAATGTAGATGTTTACTTATCAATGTAATGACTCTCCTGCTCTTACTCGAGCCAGCACTAAAGAAAACATGTCCACTCCATATCTTCCCAAAAGTTTCTTGAAGAAACACTATATCATATTTCTTACGTTTAAGAAAAGAAATAACCTTCCTTCTTTTTATGGGGTGCCCCAACCCATTCACATTCCACGTGGAGAGAGACAGTCTGCTCATATTAACATTTGACATTTTGACATATGAAAAAAAATAGATTGTGTGTCAAAAATAAAATGATAAAGACCACATTCCAACACTGGTGCAACAATCAACCCCCGAACAACCCGCAGAAAACAAAAACAGAAAAGAGAAAAACATGTGCATTAACCCCGCACACGACAGCGCCAACCGGCGACCATCCCTCCAAACTCAAACAGTCCATGTACACCTATGAGAGCCCCCGCGACAACTTTGCCATCGGATTGACAAGTCTGGTACTTCTATACAAATTTTGTGAGACAGAATTACACAACAGAAAATAATCTATAAAACAAACTCCAGCCAATAGGCTAATAAGCACAAAGAACATGTATATTCATCCACATAACTGTCCCGAAGGTGTGTTCCTTCACAAAACAAACTCCAGCCGCTAGTGGAAGAAGCACAAAAAAAAAAAAAAACGTACATTTCCTCAGGCAGTCAAATGAATGTTCAGTGAGCTGGCCCATTCGGCTGTTACCTGAGTGTAACAAATGCCCTAATCCCTCTAATGATTTGCAAGGAATATTCCACAAAACAAACTCCAGCCACTAGGCGGAACCAGCACAAAAAGAAACAAAAAAGACACTCAGTTTCTCAAACAGTCAAGTGAATGTTCAGTGAGTCAGGCTCACTCGGCAGCATCAAGAGCAACACAAAATGACTTACTCATTCCATTGACTTTATAAAGGACATCGCTTGCTGTAGGCATGTAAATACTTTGTGGGCATCCTTAGTATCTATTCTCAATTTGGCCAGGAACATCAGAGCAAAAGCGACCTTCCGTTGATGTAAGAGTTTCTTGCATTCCTTGAATTGATCACGTTTCTCTCTTGTTGAATTCGCAAAGTCTGGGAACAAAAAAATGCTGTGGTTCTTCCAAGAAAGCCTTCCTTTACTCCTCACCTCTGACATGAGATCTTTATCAGATGATCTCAGAAATTTGGCCAGAATTGATCGGGACCTGTCTTCCTCTGCAGATCTCTGAGCCGGAACCCTGTGAGCTCACTCGATTTCCAGCTTATGGCCTGTTATGTCAAGTAGACTCGAGAAGAGCCCATCTAGGAATTTCACCATATCTCGGCCTTCTTCGTTCTCAGGAATTCCAACAATTCGGACGTTGTTTCGCCGATTACGATTCTCCAAGTCTTCCAACTTTTCCCAAACATGCTCCAAGTCCACCTTGGTCGCTAGCGGATTAGCAGCTAATTCTCTCTCTGATGACTCCAGATAATCGATCCGTTTCTCGACGTCTGACATTCTAGTAACCATCTCAGTGAATTTCATCTCCATGGTAGTGATCGATCGACATATTACAGCAAGATCCTCCAAGTCAGCAACGACCTTCGTCAGCATTGCTGTCATGTTCGACAGTTGATGCTGAATCTTTTCCACTGCACAAGCCAAATTGAGTCCCGGGCTTTCGGGCTGTTGTACAGGGGCTTCAGCTTGAGCACGTAAGTGTCTTTTAATGTCTCCAGAGCCTGAGGATGTTTAATTCTTTGACATATTGTCTTCATAGAACAGTTATGGAACAAAGTATATCAAATCTCACCAGTTTATGACACAAAAAGTATTAAAACTAGAAAGTGCGCAGAGCTCGCCATTCACACATCCGAATCTCGCATGGCGCCACGCGACCTCTCTCATCAAAATTAATTCTTGTGGTAATCAACATTATGC
Source organism: Myxocyprinus asiaticus (assembly GCF_019703515.2). Taxonomy (NCBI): domain Eukaryota; kingdom Metazoa; phylum Chordata; class Actinopteri; order Cypriniformes; family Catostomidae; genus Myxocyprinus; species Myxocyprinus asiaticus. The sequence continues at coordinate 23,848,225 of NC_059352.1, forward strand.
CACAAATGCTGTCAGCTGAGCTTAACTTGTATTGAACCTGGAATTCACGAGTAAATCACACAGAATATTCCTTTAAAGAGCCTATATTATGCTAATTTACATAATTTTATTTTGGGGGTCTACTAGAACAGGTTTACATGCTTTCATTTTCAAAAAACACATTATTTTCTCATACTGTACATTTCTTTTCCCTGCTCTTCATACTCTGGCCGAAATGCTCTGATCTACCTCCTGTCTCTTTAAAGCCCCCTTTCCGAAAAGCCCAGTCTGCTCTGATTTGTCAGCTGGCCTAGACTGTTGTGATTGGTAAACCACATAGTGCGTGTGTCGGAAATGTAACGCCCCTTACCATAACCAAGTTTCAGCTCCCGAGGCTTCCTGAGCAGCTGTAAACACTACTGTAACTATGATAACAGTGGCATCAGTTTTTTCCATACCAGTTCGAGCCAGAGTCCGATAATGAATGAAATAACGAAAGTTTGGAAGAACAAGCTGATCGACTTACACCGTAGCTACAACACAAAACTCTCGGTAGCAGATAAATCCACATATAATCAAGCATACTTACAGGTTGTGATCCTGAAGTGCCAGATTGTCCCAACAAAGTGGGAACTGCACCATCTTTCAGGAGAAACCGTCTTGAAAATCTGGCAGTGGTTGTGGTTGTACTGCTGAGGAATATTGGTAAAAATACATTTTAACCACTGATACTTCAATTCGTCTGCCTTTGGAAGTCCAAACAAGGAGGTTTTGCTTTCGCAGTGAAGAAAACAGCATCTTCTCGACATAGCGACAACACTAACCCAACTCATCCTGGCCTCGGCTATAACTATGTTTGTTTGAGGGTTGGCCAAAGTAGCCCTTAGGTGGGCATTATGCAAATGTGTTACATAGTGACGTAAATACTTTACAGAAGAAATGGCTGGACTACAATCCAGCCGTTTCTTGTAGTTCTTGAGCAGTGTTGTCTGTGGGAGAGAATAACTCCCTTTTGTGTGGACTTTGTGCTTTGTAACTTTGCAGACCTTTTACATGCACAAAGAGCTATGTTACACACTAAAGGAAAGGCAAAATCCCAATAAGCATGATAGAGCCTCTTTAACAAAAGTAACAATTTCAAAAAAAAATTTTTGTATTTGTATGTTCTTGTAATTTCTGTTTTAATTTCCGTAACATCAATTTGGATTGCATTTATTATGTAAGATTCTGTAAGATGATACAAGTAAGTCTTAAAGCTTAGAACCAACTGAAAATGAAATCTCTTGACATTTTGTACATTACTGCCACTGTGACTATTGCCATTTTGCACATCTTCCCGTCAATTACACACCGCTCCACACTGCCATTTTTGCTCATGTTATTTGACCAATCTTTGAAACATTGAGGAATAATTCAAAATTCTGTCTGTCATTTTGACAGATAAAAAAATAAACAAGAAAAACAGTGCATCGATTTTAACTTCACTCTTTGTCCCTCACATTCCCACTGTGCTTGTGCCCTGTTTATTCCCTGGTATTAATATGTGTATTAGATGCGTATTAACTGGCACCATCATCATTTACACATGGAATTGTGCATCTCTTTTGTGTTTAGATTTTGAGTAGAGGGTATCTGATTTCACGACTGCATACATCAGTCATTACTTCAGTGTGTTAATGTATGATAATAAAGTGCAAACTGCATAATAACAAAAAGAAAACACAAAAAAAGCAGTGCATCATTTACGCCAATTATGCATGCATTTAATATAAGCACAAACATCATATTTAGAGCAGATTTGTCCATTATTTTAGTGGAATAACTGTGTTTCACAGATGTGCTTCTTATGTTACATTTTATGTTTACATCAGGGACTATGAAGTTCTGTGAGCTTGTGCATGTGTGTATACGCTTTAACCAGCAAAGTTTAAAAACCTTGTTTAAGTGCAGCAGTTGCACAGGTAGAAGTTTCACACTAGAACTCACTGGTTTCACCGCACTCAAACAAGGGGAGTCAAAGAATCTGTCATAAAAGCCTATCTACTCTCATGTATGTGCCATTATAATAGATGCTATGCCCCTCAATGTCCTAGTACTTAAAAAATGAAAACAAAGATAACTGATAAAATAGACCATGACAGAAATTTTACAGAGAGTGTCAAATAAAGGAATTTTTTGGGCAACCTCTGAACATGATGCCACACAAACATCCCTAATAATTTAATCTCAGCACAAAACACCACTAAGACATGCACATCCACGTCAAAAAGCTCAAGTGACCGTGAAAGTAAACCACAAATAGGCAAATCATCAAAGGGTGTGCATGTTATTTCACTAACTCGAATTTAGCAGTTAAACCAATGCATCAACAACACAACACCTCAACGCAATGGTATACAGTTAAATGAAATGATGAACGGTGCTTAACAAATCCAACCAACAGCACATTAGAAAAAATTTGCTTTAAAACGTACCAATGAAGTTCACTACGCAGGTCTGCTGTCAAGAGCGGTAACTTCCGATGCTCATGTCAACAGCTAACATAAATATGATCAAAGCTTTTGATTGGCTCAGGGGCAAAGGCAAACTAGCCTCTCAGGCCATAGTTGAACACTCGTTGCATATGCGCAGATCTCCGTTGACCATTTGCACTTTACCGTAATTTATTTATATGCTATATTATATATTATATGCTATCTTATGCACTTCAGGTTAGATGCTAATTGTATTTTATAGTATAGGCTCTGTACTATTATTCTCTGCACAATGACAATAAATCTAATCTAATCTAATCTAAAAAGAAGCTCTTTTATCAATATGTTTATACCCTTTGATGAAAGGATAATTTATATTATTAAATCAGGCTATTTCAGCTTTGACAAAGCAAAAACTAATCAATGCATTTCCATTAAATTCTGAGAATGATGGCAGGCAAGATGGCTGTTTGGTCCTTAGATGGCACATCCAAAATTATTTGAAGATAGCTGGAAATATGATTTGTATGCTTTTTCTCTTCTTAATATGGGACAGTTTTCAGAGTTTTATTTTCTCTTAGTGCTGAAGGCCATGACCTTTAGGTTGCTATCTACAGTACCCTATGCTGACCACACACACACACACACACACACACACACACACACACACGTTGGTGCAGCTATCATTATGAGGACTCTCCATAGACATAATGATTTTTATACTGTACAAACTATAGATTCTATCCCCTAACCCTAACCCTACCCCTAAACCTAACCCTCACAAAAAACTTTCTTGCGTTTTTACATTTTCAATAAAACATCTTTTAGTTTTTTTTTTTTTTTTAAGCGATTTGAATCATGGGGACACTAGAAATGTCCTCATAAACCACATTTATAGCATAATACCCTTGTAATTACCAGATTGTAACCTAAAGTCCACTTAAACCTGTCCACACACACACACACACACACACACACACACACACAGAATGATAGGTGGTCATGAACCATTGCTCTATAGCCTTGCTTGCCTTTGCAGTTTTGTGGCAATACTTACAAGGCCTTTTGATTCTTAACTCTTCCTTGCCAGCTCGGTTATAAACTGCTCCACAAAAAAAAAAAAGAAAAAAAATTGAAAGGTTGGCACAATTTTAGGTGTGTCCTTACATTTCCACTTGGGCTGAATTCTGGTTCTGTTTCCTCCACAAATGTACAGTAATATTATAATATATTGCACTGCAAAAAGTGGTAACCTGCTATTGCTTTCTTAAGGGGCTATTTTTACCTGATTTACCCCTTGTTTTGTTGGTGTAACCTAATGTATTCAGGTTGATTCAGTGATGTTAAATAAAATGTTTTACTTGAATCAGTCCAGTTAATTTAGATGTTACCACATGAAGCACATTTTTTAGGGTAAATGTTTTTCAGTGGGTGTAGCCAGATTACCTATATTCAAACAGACAACAATAGCAGAATAGTAAAAAATACAATTAATAAATGCACTTAATGATACTGAATAATGCACAAATGCAAATATTTATTTATTTAACCTAAATATGGATCCAGTCATCACATGATTTGGATACATTATAAAACTGAGCACAGTAACTTTTTTACATAACTTTGTCCATGTTGCACATATTATATGTAAATGTAATTAATAACAATAGCAGAAACAAAAACAATTATTGGTACACAAAATAATCGTATTCCTGTTGTTCCTGAGCAGGAAAAAATATATTATCTAACCACTTTCTAAGACACTTGAAACATGCTATGTATAAATTTAGATGATGTGGTTAAGTATGTAGAATGTACTCATCTAAAAGATTCATATTCAGCATTCAGATCCAGTGAGGTTAAAGTTATTCCCCCTTAGCCTATTTATCTGGACTAACAATATGGAATGAGGTCTTTGTTGATCTTACTCTGCCCTTCGTTTTGTCTATCGCCTTCTACTTGCTGTACATTCAACATCTTCAAACTTACCTGGGCTGTAGTTAAGAAAATAATCTAATTTCTACACCACGCTCACACCTGCGAACACACAAACACAACTACTCTAATGCTGAGTATCTGGGCTGATTGGGGCTGATCTTAAAGAGAGCACTCCAAGCCACTGTTTACCAACATTTCAGTTTCTATGGCTCATCTCTCAGAGACTGAAATAAAAGAGCGGTCAGTGGGGTGTTGGACTTGTCTTTAACCTTGATGATGTTTCCAGTGAGGCTGTATAATGAGCCCCTAATTGCTTTTGCGGAGAAGGGGATGTGTTGACATTTCCTTTTGTGCTGGGAAGGGTGCTGCATCTTGAACCATTATGCTAATCCAACCATTATATATCCAAGGCTATTTATGGGCCTGACACAAGTGATGTTACAGGTAAAGGGCTGTGAAATGGTCTGTAAACAGAGGGAATTGATTCCCGTGCTCTGGCGATGGTCACAGGCTATGAGCAGAGAAAGACTTTCCGTCTTCACACTTGTCCTAGCCCTAAAATTACCACCGACGGCTTCAGCAGGCCTGTCTGCTGCTTGCCATAAAAACAGGAAATGTGAAAGCAGATTGGCAGACTATGTGTAGAAAACAAACTCAGTTCAAAAATGTATGGATATGGATACATCTGCAGACACTCTAAAACTATCAGCTCTGTGCATCTATGAAATGTGCATGTACTGTAGTGTTTAGAGCAATGTGAGTTCAGGGATATTTAATATCCAATGACCTGCTAAATTGAAATTATTCTAATTAAACTGTGAATAATTAGAAGAATGGAAAAAGTTTCAATATTCTGCTTTCCTGCCATTTCAGAGAATGTTGGATGAAATTAATGATTTCATTAAATTGCATTTTTATGGCCAGCTTGTAACAAACCATGTGAAATCCAAATTCATTAAGCCAAGTTCTTGTTCACTGCCCTGAAAAGACTGTAAAACTTCACCATTGTTGATAGAAGAATTGTTTTGATTTACTCTGCTAATCTCTATCAATATTTCTGCAGATTTCAATCTCTGAAAGTAAATAGGCAATAATATATTTTTTATATCCGACGATGCCCATAATATGACTTGTTTTCATTCTTTTGTTTCTGAATGAGAAAACTAATGTAAATGAATGTCTTCTGTGGGAATAATCTAAATATATAAGCTTTGTTGCAATTATTTAGTTTTTTCCATAGTACTGCAAAAGGTATACAACATGCAATTGTATAAGCTACATGTATAGGTAGAAGCTTCTTCTACCTGACCTTTCCCTTAAACTAGTTTTGATGTTGTAACCTAATGTGTTCATGTTGATTCAAACATGCTAAAATATATTGCCTATTTTTTTAAAGCATATATATCTATATATACACTCACGTAGGACTTTATTAGGTACACTATGGTCCTAATAAAGTGTCTAACGTGGTCTTCTGCTGTTGCAGCCCATCTGCCTCAAGGTTCGACGTGTTGTGCATTTTGAAATATTATTCTGCTCACTATAATTGTACAGTGTGGTTATCTGAGTTACCGTAGTCAAATCAAACCAGTCTGGCCATTCTCCATTGACCTCTCTCATCAACAAGGCGTTTTTGTCCACAGAACTGCCACTCACTGGATGTTTATGGTTTTTGGCACCATTCTGAGTGAACTCTAGAGACTGTTGTGAGTGAAAATCCCAGGAGATCAGCAATTACAGAAATACTCAAACCAGCCCGTCTGGCACCAACAATTATGCCATGGTCAAAATCACTAAGATCACATTTTTCCCCCATTCTGATGGTTGATATGAACATTAACTGAAGCTCCTGACCCGTATCTGTGTGGTTTTATGCACTGCACTGTTGCCACACGATTGACTGATTAAATAATCACATGAATAATTAGGTATACAGGTGTTCCTCATAAAGTTCTCAGATAGTGTATACAATATTATATATACTGTATATATATATATATATATATATATATATATATATATATATATATATATATATATATATATATATATATATAAATACTAACTGCTGAAATTTAATTATAGCATTTATATTACATATTTTATATATATGAATAAGACAATAAGTGACTTATTTGAGTGATATTTGGAAGAATTTTTTTTTACCTAGAACCTTCAACATTTTATATCTGTCAAAAGCAGCGTCTCCCTTAATTACCTAGATCTATATGTGCTAAAATAATAAATCTGCTGGATTAATCTAGTCAAAGCTCTAGCATTTCCCTTGTAAGACAGAATTTTAATCAGAACCACATGGCTAATAAAAGATAGCACTGTCATAATCAATCAGCCAAGCCAGGGTCAGCTTCACACATACTTACACAGACATTACAGAAAATAACCTGGTTTCACATTGAGGCCATTGAAGAAAAACAATATGCTACAAGTTGTTGTATTTTACACAAGAACTTATACATGAAGAACATTTTTAACCAAATGTTAAGCATATTACTTATTGCCTTGAATTATTTAAAATGCAAACAATGGTATTTGCAATTATATTAAAACACAGATGCACACAACTGAAGGAATACATGGAATACAATTACAATGCTTTATAACAAATAGTCGATTTTCTATGTCCATCATTCTTAATACCTCCTCAGGTAGAGTCTACTGCATTTCCACAATGAGATTAACTTTTGAGACCAGCGGCAAACCTGCATTCTCTCTATTCAGTGCTGCTGGCCCCACAGGGACACACGACAGATTTGCATGTCTGGTTGTGTCCTCTGCTGCTATACTTGCTTTTTATGCATTATTGTAAAGAGACTAATCTCTCAACAGCATCTTCACAGTACTTCTGGGCACACAATATCCTAGTAAAAAAAACAAAAAAACACTTCAATATTAAAATAAATAAACATATATATATATATATATATATATATATATATATATATATATATATATATATATATATGGTTGTGGAAAAATGAAAAAAGTTTTCTTGAAGCTTTCTTAATGCAACTAGAACATTATTTAGGTTAGCGTAGGCCTTCATTCCTGAAAAAAATGTGCCAACTGGTTTATCTGTTTTCACTCTCAGAAAAAAAAATGACAGAAATATAGTAAAGAAATCTAGGACGTACGAAAAATGTTGCACTAAGAACATTTTCTCCTAACATTATGAGAAGTTTTAACAGATACTAATACCGTCATAAGCATGTTCCATTAATGTTTTTTTAACAACATTTGTTTCTTACTTTTACATAACATTAGCCAAAGTTGTTGGAACGTTCCTTGTTAGGTGGGATGCATGTCTCTTCATTCATGTGCACATAAATATTATAAAATCTAAATGTACACAAAAATGAATAAAAAAAAACAAAAAAAAAACGACACATACACTGCAAAAAAATAAAGAAAGAAAAGAAAAGTGAGGTAAACTAAAAATATGATTTAAGTGGTAACATATAAATTAACTTAATTCAATTCAAAAAAATTATTTAATCTGACTAAATTTACCTGACATATGAGGTTACACCAACAAAAGTTATTTTTATGGGTTAGATCAAGTAGAAATAGAATTAACAATTATATATTAACAATTCTTTCAGTGTTGCATACATAGTAGCATGTCAGATATCCAGAAACCTGCAAGGACGTGTATTTGTTTACTGGAAGAGAGGTACATGTGATGTCATAAACAGAGGTCATGGGAGGTACACCACCTCACCTTTCCCTTGTCCCCTACATGACTGACCCAGTCATGCTGATTATCTATTATCTTGTTATTGGACATAAATTTTACAAGCTGTTGAGAGTGTGGCAAAATCAATACCATTTAAATGATGTTTATGTGTGATTAACTGTTAATATCCTCACAAATTATTTAATATAATAAGGTCATTTGTCTTTCACATGGACTCGGTTCCTGGCAAAGAATAATAGAATAATAAATGAGGACACTAGTAAGAGGAGATTTTCAGATGCTTTCCCCAGCTAGTTTTATCACCCATATCCTCTTTACAGCCACAAAGCAGCACTATGGTTATTTTATGCAAGTAATAAAATTAGCCTGAGATGGAATTAGCAGACTCGGGGCTCTTTATAGGTCAAGCCGGTGGTTTATGAGCCTGTGACTCCCTCACACTATTGTCAAGAGGCTAGTTAGAGGGGTCTTTAAGCATGATTTAATATGTCCATGCCTTGGAAAATAGTTAAATAGCTAATTAAATGGAGGAGTTAATTTACATATTAATTGACCTTCCAGTAATATTTATATTGATACCTATATGAGGAGCCCTTGTCTTCATTGCCTTTCATCATAGTTAGTCTGAGCAAATATGGTGTAACTTTTTTGTTTAAACTCAAGTTGCTCTTTATCGTTTGCTGGAGAAATGCCGTGGATCCTCACGCCAAGGCTCTCCACACAGCTGCCGAGGGCCTGTGTGGCCCTGCTGCCTTTTTGTTGTGAGATAATGGGATTGTGCCATAAACAGCCTTGTGAAGTGGTCTCAAGGGTCCTCCAGTGGAGAGGTGGGGAATGAATGGTTAGGACACTGGCAGAGGGTGGGGAGAGGCCATGCTGAGAGGGTTTTCTGGAACACTGCCTGTGTCAAAGCTACTCTTAATTATAAGACTGATCACTAATCAGCCTCTATGTTGAACAGTCCCCTGAGGCATATCATTAACTCAGCTTGTCAAGAGTAGGCAAAACATTTTAGCTGCACTTATACACCAAGGTTATCTACTGCCCTCAGCGTTCCAATTTTCCACTGTGTTAGTTGCTTGTTGGCTTGAAATACAGAAATAATTCAAAAGTAATTTTCTGACATTCTTTCTTCTGTGAAAAAAGATGTTTGGAAGAATGTTAGCCTCAGCCACCATTAACCTTCAAGGGAATCATTTCCCCCCCAAAAGCGAATGGTGACCGAAGCTAGCATTCTCCCTAACATGTCCTTTTAAGGTTCCACAGAACTAAAAAAGTAAATGATGTTAGAATTTTCATTTGTGGGTGAGTCATCCCTAAGAGGTATAGCACTCTCACTGGCTTGGGAAAAAACAAAAACTGTGCACCATGAATGCTAATGTTTTGTTTCCAACACAAAGCCATCCCTTTCACTGCTTATATTGTATTCTTGGCAACAGTGTCTGGAACCATGTTATGGGGGTGTATCATTTGTCACCACTTGTCTATCTTTTGTGTCTACCATTCTCTTCTAACAATACTCTATCAAAAGGATTAGCATGCTAGCCATATTGGACAAAAGAGAGACTAATAGGATCTCTGAAGCCTGTGTAAACTGAAAATGTGTTGACAAATGAAGCTGAAAGAGCTGAAAACTTGGTTTGTCTCAATATTTAGCTGAGAAGATGCCATTTTTACACTAAAGACAAGTTACAAAACAATTCTACTGACATACAATAAGGCTAACTTTTAAGTAGCCCCTTTTTAAATTTTGCACAGCCAATACCAGTCAAGAAAGTTGGGGGTGGGGGAAATAGGATTGGGGCATGACTTTAAGGCTAGACCCGAACCAGCATCCCTGTAAGTGTGTTGCAAGCACGTGCACTATCCACTGTGCCACAGTTCTGACAAGAAGTCATATTCTTGCCTGAGAAATTGTACTTCAGAGATCCAGTGTGTATGAGTAATGATATATATTGTTGATTTTATTAATGACCCAAGTGTGGGAGACTAAACTGATGTTACAACTCCTCTTTCAGTGGACCACACTCCTGCTGCTCATCACAAAAAACAGACAAGTCTGATTCTGAGCAAGCTGCTTCAAACAACCTGGTCTGAATTACACTGGTTACACACCATTTGTTGAGAGAGACAATACCAGACCTCTTTTACCAAGGGGAGCCTACAAGGTTAGCAACACAATGCATAATGCAGCTGTCCCATAGACATTCTATGGCCAATATTCTTTTTTTTATTTTTTTTTTTTTATGAATGTCTATGGAGTAGATGCCTCAGTGTGCTGAATAAACAGTTTTTGTGAAGAAACAGCTCATCACTTAATGAACTGACCTCCTGTCCACTAATCTTCAACATGTTTTACACTAAAAAGTCCTTTTGAAATGAACTATGTGTGGTGTTTACTACAATAAAATTACTTTTTTATAAGAGAAGACACTGACAATTTCGCAACAGGTAGGTGTCAGTTTACGGCTCTCCCCATTCATTTGAATGGTCTCCGCAAATGGTGACTTAACTGTCGTAACACACTAGTTGACCGTTACACTCTTTCTTATGGTTGAAATGCAGAGGTTGCTATCTCAGTTTAGAAGATCTTTGGCACTACTTCCCAATACTCAGGACTTATGATTCATTCACTTTGTTAGAATTAACATAATTACAAGATGAAAACTCAGAGGTTCAACTTAGAACTAGTCACGTCCTCTGACTCAGACATTATTAATTTCATTAGCTCCTAATGCCATGACAGGGAAATATTTAATCACTATATTCATTCATTCATTCATTCATTCATTCATTCATTCATTATGCACTTAAACCTCCTGTTATATTTGAATGCTTTTGACCCATTTAAGAATTAAAACTCTTAAAAAATTATCTTTTATTTGGTCAAAATGTCTTTGGATTTTCCTCAACAAGGAATAAATGATTAAGCAATAAAATAAAATAAAATAAAATAAAATAAAATAAAATAAATGTATGATACTTGTTTATATTTATGTAATGTCACAGTGTTTTGGGTTGTTACTGGGGTGTTGCAAGGGTATTACTAGGTGGTTGCTAGGGCCTTACTAAATGGTGGCTAGATGGTTGCTTACTGGCAAGTCAGAAGAGATCGTCCCCACATCTCTATAATATCCTGATCCATAGATATATGTGTGGAGAATTTTCAGTTGAAGTATATGGGATTTTTTGCTAATTTTTCATCTCCTGGTGGGACATTTATATTCTGAAATAAAAATCTTTTGGATTATAAACCATGATTCTGTATTTGTTTCAAAAAGAAAATTGGAAAGTATTCCAATTATAAGCTTTTTCACTCAAAATTAAGGGTTTACTGTATACTGTATCTACTGTAAAATAATAGTACCATCATTGACATATAGGTGGTGTTCTTTCTAGATAAAATGCTACTATAAAAGATTTTGTTCAGTATGAAAAACAAGCCATGTTAATGTTTATGCTTATAATTAAAAGGGAGGTGTGCTGTCTCTACTGTACTCTACCAGGTCTTTTTTGACCCAAAAAGAATGGTTGTTAGAAATTTTTTCCAAAACAGAAGGGTTAAAAAAAAACAAAAAAAAACAAAAAACAAAGAAAAGGTATCATCAGGCAAAAGCATCAGGTAAAACTGGCTATATTAAAATGGCATATCAAACCTAAACTTAAATGCCTAAATACATTTAACTGCTGAGGCTGCTGCTATTTTGTTTCTTTTTACATGCTGCCACAATGGTCAAGTTGGCACTTAAAAATTGATTTTCTAACAAAAAAAGATGCAAACCTTTTTTATAAGTCAGATACTCGTAATTATGGAAATTGTGGCATGACGTGAACAACATTACTAAACACCTCTTCAAATGACAATATTTGCAAACAGCAGAAACACGTCCAGAAAAATAAAAATAAATATATATCATTTTGTTGTGTGGTGTAAAAACTGTCAGTTAGCGTAAGCGGCTATAACAAGTCCAGCCTTTTAATTCCGTTTGGTGAGTCAAGTGGAAAGTGCACTGATGGATGTACAGCCATTTGACAAGACAGCAATTGCTGCAGCAGTGCTTAGAAATAAATTCACCATCGCTACTGGGCTTCAGTCCAGCCTTTAGCCCATGGCAGGTTTGTTATTGCTATAGTGAAGGCTCTTAGCGACAAGGATGCTAACAGTAGGTGGAAGTCAGAGGTTCTGGCTAGGGCAGAGGGAGGGGTGGGTGGGTGTTTTAGCTGGATGTGTCAGCTGCAAAGGAACAATAATCCCAGGCCTGGTCAGCAGACCGAGTATCCAGCCTTTTTCACTAAATAACTCTATAAAATGGACACCTGCCACAGCGGCCACATGTATCACTGGGGGCCCCTGTGAACGCCAGCCTGCACAATCAGCCGTGAGTCACGGCTAGTTGCCCACTGATATACAGTATAAGATGTGAGCTTCCCCGGTGCGAGGTTCAGCACCCCGGCCAAATGTTAGAGTTATTTGTTCTTGTCATTAAACTAAACTTTATTGTGACCCTCTCAGGCTGTTATTGCACTGGTAGCACTTCTTCTGGTCTGGACTTTATCATTCCCACCATCTATGAATCTCCCAGGTTTTGCCACTGCACTTCAGTGAGCAATAATTCCTAGGAGCCCTCACACACTAGGAGGGCAGGAGAGTAGGGCAGAGAAAAATAGAGGGAGAGCTATAGGGACAAAATAGATATGACAAGTCCTTTTTTTCTTCAATTTGCTCTAGTCTTCATTTGCAATTTAATAAAACTCTCAAAGCATGGCGTATAGTCAGCCATTTTCCCATTGCATTTGTGTGTGGCCTCAGTCCTTAGAAACATATGCTGTATGTTGTAAGACACATGTTTATTAAAATGTTTGTTCTCTCTGCTCTACATACAATAATGACTATTTAAATGCACATAATTATAATACACATATACATAATGTCATATAAATACACTGCAACAAAAGCTAACACTAATGCCAAAAACTAGTACAGTAGATGCAAATTTAGTCAGTACCATTGGAGGGCCAAATTACTGTTGAATCAATCTTTTCATTATTAAACCCATAGATATACATTCGTAGATAACACATTTTGATGGTTGGGATGCGTCAACCGCACCGCTATATTGGAATGGTCAAAAAGGAGGCCCGTTTGAATGCAAGTCAATGGAGGAGATGAATAAGCAGTTTTAGTGAGGAAACATTTCCTTTTACATTTACATTTATTCATTTGGCAGACGCTTTTATCCAAAGCGACTTACAAAAGAGGAATATTACATTATAAGCAAATCATCTTAAGGAGACAGTAGTACAAAAAGTGCTGCATTACAAAGTTTCACTTGCATCAGAATAATAGTATAAAAGACATATTAGAGTGCAACAAGAATATATATATATATATATACTGCTACTGGTCAAAACTTTTGAAACTCTTGACTGAAATTTTCTCATGATCTTAAAAATCTTTTGTTCTGAAGGCATATGCTTAAATGTTTGAAATTAATTTTGTAGACAAAAATATAATTGTGCCACCATATTAATTTATTTCATTACAAAGTTAAAATGTAATAAAAAAAATATATAAGTGCATCATATAATAAATTGACTGCCTGGGTGCCAATCTTTAATATGTTTGCCATTATATTTTTATTTGTAGAAAACATTATTTGGAGTTTGCTACTGTTTACAGTAAAACAATTACTGTTTTAGAAGGGAAGTTGTGTTTTTTGCATTAAGTAAGATTTATTTACAGTACTAACTATTGGAAAATTCTGAAAGCGTTTTAATATCTATGGTTGTATTTTTCAGAAATCAAAATAATTTATAATATAGGCCTATATGGATAGAATTTACTATGTGTATGATTGGTGCTATATGATTTAATAAAAATATATGATATGAATAAAAATAAAAACATATATTGGATGGTTTTGGAACTAAATTCATCTATGGTTATGACCTATCCATCCCACTGAGATCACTAGTCTGATCTCTTTAATTAGAAGCCTAAAGCATCAGGCAGTGCTATGATGATCAACATTATATGCAAGAGCATTTTACTAATGCTCTGTTTAATATGTATTTTTTATATGATATCATATGATATTGTCTGATGTAAATGGCATATTGATTCTTGTGAACATTTGCTGGAAAAGACTCCAGACTGCTGCAGACCACATCAATTCACTTTCATGTGTTTACAAACAGCTCTTGACATTTCCAGTATGGCTGACGGAGGACATATCATGATCCATAAGAACAGCTGCTGGTGCGGGATCTACATATGTATATTGATGGTTAAAACAGCAAAATAAGTTATTAGTTAACATAAATAGTACAAATATTATATAAATGAACAAATAATAAACACTAAAACAGTAATAAGGTAGCATAAGGTCTTGGTATTGGCCTTGTGAACTAGATCTGCTACTCTAAGTATGGAGACTTGCTACTGCTAGAACATAAACAGGCATGCTGTGTTCATGCTGCTGCTCCTGCTGCACAATTAGGAAAACACAAGACATGCTGAATCAAGCATATATGGCATGCTGCTGCACAATTAGACAAACACAATCCCCCAACAAAGAAGAGAAGCTGCACAAATGTATAACACAAACCACAAGCATATCTACCGCCAAGACTTGTGTACTGCTGCTGCTCTGAAGAGTCATGAGTTTTCAGGAGATCAAGAGGAAGCAAGGCCAGGTAAAATGAATGTGATACTTTTAATAAAACGTCTTAACACACAACGCATGCATATGCGGTCTCATTCTTCTTCTACTCTACTTTCTCTGTGCAGTTAAATCATACTCACCTCTATCGGTCTCAGTAGGAATAGAACATAACAACAGGACACCACATCCCCCCATTACGTAAAAGGATTTCTCCTGTTGTAAAATAACTCAGGAGTATTAAAGACTCTCCACATAGGAACATACATCTATGTAACTAACAACTAAATTTCTTACAGTAATTAAGTAACTGTAATTACATGAAATAGCTTCTAACTCTCAGAAACTTTTCACTCCTCAACTTAGAATATAACATTTACAGCAATATACCGTAATTAGCAACCATATGAGATGTACACACATACATTAAGTTATTTGTAATCACTGTGACATACACCTTTATTTACTCTCATAGTCTTCAACCAACTTGGTTGTTTACACTGTCTAGGAGAGTGTCGTTCATTGTTCTGTACTGTATCTGGTGCATTTGTAACTAAAACATCTGAAACCTGTGACAGGGCATCTGGGACTAATGACAAGTGAGAAGAATACCACAATCGTCCATCTGACAACATATGTGCTTGGACCCACCAGTTTTGTCATTTCCACTGGCTGTGTGAATTTTGAGTGTCTTTTGGGGACATGTGTTGGTTTGCGTACACGCACTAAGTCCCACACTTGAAAAGTAGGCACTCGTGCCCCTCGTTTTGCATCACAGTATTGCTTCATTTTTTGTAAGATGTAAGAACAGTAAGCTTGGTTTTTATCTTTCTGCCATGCAACAGTTCAAATGGTGAAACATCAGTCATTGCATGTGGAGTAGAGCGGTAAGTTTGCAGAAAGTCCAAAACAGACTCCTTCCCAGGTTTTTTTGCAGCATGGCCATTTGTACACAGTCCTTAAGAACCTGGCTGAATCTCTCCACAGCTCCATTGGCCGCAGGATGATACACTGAAGTTCTGGTGTGGATGATATTGTGTTCTTCCAAGAATGGACTAAAGACTGAGGAGTTAAGCTGTGGTCCATTATCTGTTACCAGGCATTCTGGGTTTCCATGCCTGCTAAAAACAGTGTTCAAAAATCCAATCACTGCAGAAGTTGTGATGCAACCTCAGGCCATTTTGAGTAGTAGTCCGTAAGTGAAATAGCATATCTACAATCATATGCAGTAGTCTCAAATGGTCCTACTATGTCCAAACCTAACTTAAGCAATGGGGCATCAGGAAGAGGTACTGGCTGTAATGGGGAAGCAGTCGTTTGTGTAGTTCTTTCAGACTCTTGGCACAATGAACAAGCTACTATCTGAGCCTGCACAATGGCATCCATCCCAGGGAACCAATACAACTCCCGTAAGTGCTGTTTAGTCCTCACTATGCCTTGGTGATTCTCATGTGCAAGTGTGACCATGGTTTTACACAGCGACACTGGCACCAGTAACCGCGACCCCCGGAGCAGTAAATTGTCTGTCATGCGCAGTTCATTTCGCAATTTGAAATAAGGTTGCAGCATAGGACTCTGTGATTTTGTAGCAGCAGGCCAACCTTTTTTAATCTAAGCATGCAAAGCAGAAAGCTCAGAGCATGCCAGGGAAGCAGACTCAAACTCAGCAGGAGCAACGGCAGTCTGAGCAGCTGAAAGTAGTGAAATAAGCTCAGGTTCGATGTCCAAAGCAGTAGCAGTTGGCAAGGGCATCTCGAAAGACAATCAGCTGTATTATTCAAAGAACCTGCTTGATAGACAACATCATAATTGAAGCACAACAGATGTGTAGCCCATCTGGCTATGCGTATTCTGGCCCTATCAGAACCCTTTGTACAGAGCAATGTGGTTAGAGCTTGATGATCGGTTCTGAGTGTAAACCAGCACCCCCACAAGTATGTCCTCCACTTCTCCACAGCCCATACACAAGCAAGAGCCTCTTTCTCCACTGTTGCATACTTTCTTTCAGTTGGAGTTAAGGATCTGGAGGCAAAAGCAACTGTGCGTTCAGTATTATCTGGATGAATTTGTGTGAATATAGCACCTAGCCCAAAATCCAAAGCATCAGTCGAGATAATGGATGGTAAAGCAGGGTTGTATAAAGCTAATGCCGGACTTGCAACCAACAATCTCTTCACAGCAGCAAAATAGTTCTCTGCCTCAGCAGTCCACTGAAATGGCACATCTTGGTGAAGGCATGCACGTAAGGGCTTGACCACAGTAGCATAATTGTGTATAAATTTGCTATACCAAGAGAGCATGCCCAGAAAGGATCGCAGGGTTGCTGCATCTTTAGGTGCTGGGGCTTGATCAATAGCCTGTAAGTGTTCCGTATCAGGCTGAACACCTTGTGCTGTAATTAAGTGTCCAAGGAAGCGTAAGATCTTTTGCCTGAATTGACACTTTTGTTCATTCAACCATAGACCAACGTCTTTCAGTCGTTTCAACACTGTGTTAAGCACAGCACATGTTCGGCTTCCGTTCAGCTTGAGAATACACTCCATAATTTTCTGAAATACAGAAGGTGCTGAGGCTAGACTGTTCGGTACTCTGCGAAATCGAAACAGTCCTTCGTGCGTAATGAATGCTGTTAAATCGTGGTTCTCTGGGTGCAAAGGCACCTGATGTTATGCACTCTCGAGATCAATTGTAGAGAAGACTGTCGACCCCGCTAAAGTAGTCAGTAATTCTTCCATGTGAGGCAAGGGGTAGCTGTCTGTTATCACAGCTTTAGTCGGTTCTCTCAGGTCTATGCACATTCTTATGCCGCCTGTCTTTTTTACAGTCACCACTATAGGTGAAACCCAGGGAAATGCATCGATCTGTTCTATAACTCCAGCAGAGAGTAATCTGTCCAGTTCAGCAGACACAGCTGTCCTCACTGAGAATATTAGGTGCCTTAATTTCTGTCGCCAGGGTTGGGGAGTAACGAAATACATGTAACAGGATTACGTATTTAAAATACTAAATATAAGTAACTGTATTCCACTACAGTTACAATTTAAATCATTGGTATTTAGAATACAGTTACATTCGAAAAGTATTTTGATTACTGAAGAGATTACCTTGCATTTTATTGTTATTTGTTTCATTTAATATTTAGTCCTTTCAGATGGAAAAATGTATACATATAAATGATGTGATCCAAAGTGCATTTGAACAGCAGTGAAACACTTTCTTATGATGTGTTACATTCATATGAGCAGACAGATAAGTAAGTTTGAAGTAAGTTTGGAGCAGAAGAAATAGAAATAAACCTTGTGTAAATTGTCAGCTTTACGCTAAGCTAAAATGCTGTTTCTAGCCATTTTACATGCACATGTTACCAGGCACGATCATATTTTTTTTTATCAAGAAAATTCATGTTGGATCATAATATCTTTTTTTCTAGTAAGACCTTTGATATTAGGGCAAAAATCGTATTCTTGATAATAATTTTTGTATTGCTTTTCTGTAAAAATATCTAAAAATCCTTAAAACAAGATCAATTTGATTTATCTTGTTTTAGAAACAACAATTAATTAGATATTTAGGTTCCCTATCTATCACTCACTCGACATTGTGTCGATGTAGTGACACTAGGGGTCACTCTTGGGAGCCCCAAACACCTCTGCTTTTTGAAAAAAGACCAATGGGAATTGGCTAAAAGGAGCTGGTATGCAACCACTCATTCAGATTTTCTCTTTGGAGCCGAGTGGTTGCATTCAGTGCACTGAATTCAATTTCTCCCTACCGTTCACCTCAAACTGCTGGATTTACGGTGCATTTCAACGGCTTCTCCCCCTCTGCACCCGTGCAGTGCAGAGAATGCCCCTTGGTGCTTCGGCAGAACAAAACAAATGTGTATATTCTAAAAGAATATATTTTCAATTCTAAAAGAGTGGCACACACGGAACATCTTTTTAAAGATGCCTTTCCATTTGTGTGTTATTCCTGTTTGCAATCGTTATCTCCGCTTCTGATGGCCACGATCGCTGTCTTACGTGTCTGGGCACTGCCCACGCGGAGACATCGTTCGTGGATGGGTCTTGTCCTCATTGCGAAAACATGACCATGGCAATGTTGCGGTCGCAGCTTGCCTTTGTAAGAAAGCAAGCCACCCCAGTGGCTCCCCACCTCGGTCCTTCTATCTACGGGTATGAGGCCGTGTCAGTTAGCACTGGGGCGATTTGGGGACCTCAATGGGAGCACCTCCGCCAGGTAACCCCCCACGGACCTCCCATTCCTCAGCACGCTCACTTGCCCCGGTCGGGCTCTCGGATGAGACCGCCGGCTTGTCTCAGGGCGAGTTCGACCTCTTATTCGGAGCCCGAGAAGACGATGAGTTATCGAGTGCAGCATCGGAGAGCAGGCTCATCCAGTCTGATACAGAGGCTTTGGCTGGGCTTCCTCCTTTGGATATGGTTGCCCAGTCTCAGGCCGATGCAGAGACGACAGACATGCATTCCCGGGCAGCCGCGAGCGTCGGGCTAGAGTGGAACCCTCCACTCTCCCCTGAACCCTCGCGGCTCGATGATTGATTCCTGGGCCCAGAGTGCCGCTCACGGCCGCGCCCCACCCTGGCCCCTTTCTTCCCAGAAGTGCATGAGGAGCTGACAAGATTGTGGAGGGCACCTTTTACTGCCCGATCCCGATCTTTCAGTTCCCCCACTCTCACTACCCTCGATGGTGGGGCGGCCAAGGGGTATTCGGTGATCCCCCAGTTGGATAAGGTGCTCGCGGTGCCCGAAGCTCCCAGTCCAGGGCCTGTAGGTTTACATCATCCCTGGCAACTGAGGCCTACAGTGCCGCTGGACAAGCCACCTCCTCCCTGCACGCCATGGCTCTCCTGCAGGTACACCAAGCCAAGGCACTAAAAGAGCTGCATGAGGGTAGTTCTGACACAGGATTGATGCAGGAACTGCGCTCGGCGACCGACCTCTCTCTCCGGTCGATGAAGGTCATGGCGCGGTCTCTCGGGCAGGCGATGTCCACCCTGGTGGTCCAGGAGTGCCACCTTTGGCTCAACCTGGTCGAGATGAGAGAGGCTTACAAGGCACGGTTCCTTGATGCCCCCATTTCCCAGGTTGGAATGTTCAGCGACACTGTCGAGGACTTTGCCCAGCATTTCTCGGTGGTGAAGAAGCAGACGGAGGCTATACAGCACATCCTGCCCCGGTTCAGCTCAAGACCCCACACCCCATCTGCTTGTCACCAAGGGCGTCCTCCTGCAGCAACAGCACCGGCTCTGCCGCAGCCCGCCCCCGCAGCCGGGCCCCGGCTTTGAAGCACCCCTGAGACGGGCGACCCAGGGACGAGGAGACCCGCTTCTATGGAGCTGGCGGACAGACCACTCCATCCCCCGGTGGAGGGCTGGGAGGAGAATCTTTTGTTTCATTTTTCACCGCATGCCCAAGAGGCTGTGGTACCCAAAACTTCTCCAGCGGCGGACCCCTTGCCCCTGTGCACCCAGCTGTGGCACAAACATGCCCACACCGGGTTGGTTCCGATGGACTGCGGGGACGATATTCCTTCTCCCCCCTCCTCGACCAATCTTATGGTGGGCGTCAGGATCCAGGTAAGTGCTTTGATGTCTCTGGACTCAGCACAGCCACTGGGTTCGAGCCCCCTCGATGTGGTGCCTCAGGCTCCGCCCCACCGCGAGGCCCCACCCGCCGGTATGTCCGACGTGATCATTCCCTTGGACCCCTCGCCCGGAGTTTCAATGCATGGCTCGCGCTTTCCAACCAGTCACAATGGCTGACCCGGACCGTCCAACTTGGCTAAGCGATTCAGTTCACCAGGCACCCGCCCAGGTTCAGCGGCATCCGCTTCACCTCGGTGAAGGGCAAGAATGACGCTACCTTGCGTGCAGAGATCACTACCCTTCTATGGAAGGGTGCGATAGAGCAGCGGATGCACTGTCACGACAGGCTATGCTCAGGGGAGAGTGGAAACTCCACCCCCAGGTGGTCCAGCTGATTTGGAGTCGATTTGGTCGAGCACAGGTAGACCTGTTTGCTTCCTGGGAATCCTCCCACTGCCCGCTTTGGTACGCCCTGACCAAGGCACCCTTCGGTATAGACGCGCTGGCACACAGCTGGCCCCTGGGATTATGCAAATATGCATTTCCCCCAGTAAGCCTCCTTGCACAGACCCTGTGCAAGGTCAGGGAGGATGAGGAGCAGGTCATCCTAGTAGTACCTCGGACCTCACGCTCCTCGTGACAGCCCCCCCGGCGAATTCCCCTGAGGAAGGACCTTCTTTCTCAGGGACGGGGCACCATCTGGCACCCGTGACCAGACCTCTGGAATCTCCACATCTGGCCCTTGGATGGGATGTGTAAGACCTAAGTGGCCTACCACCCACGGTGGTAGACACGATCACTCAGGCTAGGGCTCCCTCTACGAGGTGCCTGTATGCCTTGAAATGTCATCTGTTCGCTAAGTGGTGTTCTTCCTGAAGACCCCCAAAGATGTGCAGTCGTATCGTTACTTTCCTTCCTGCAGGAAAGGCTGGAGGGGCGGCTGTCCCCCTCCACCTTGAGGTGTATGTAGCCGCCATTTTAGCACATCACGATGCAGTGGATGGTAAGTATTTGGGGAAGCACAACTTGATCATTAGAGAACCTGCAGGCATTCTCTGTCAGTGAATCGTGCCTGGAGTTCCGTCCAGGTTACTCTCACGTGATCCTGAGACCCCGACCGGGCTATGTGCCCAAGGTTCCCACGACCCCTTTTAGGGATCAGGTGGTGAACCTGCAAGCACTGCCCCAGGAGGAGGCAGACCCAGCCTTGGTGTTGCTGTGTCCGGTGCATACTTTACACATCTATTTGGATCGCGCGCAGAGCTTTAGAAGCTCCGAGCAGCTCTTTGCTGCTTTGATGGACAGCGGAAAGGAAGCGCTGTCTCCAAACAGAGGATCTCCCACTGGGTCGTTGACAGCATCGTGATGGCATAACACGCTCAGGATGTGCCCCCCCCACTCTACTAGGAGTGTAACGGCCTCCTGGGCCCCGACCAGTGGTGCCTCTTTGGTAGACATCTGCAGAGCAGCGGGCTGGGCAACACCCAACACCTTTGCGAGGTTCTACAATCTCCGGGTTGAGCCGGTTTCGTCCTGTGTATTGTCAGGTACGAGCAGGTAAGTTCCGGGACAGCTGGCCGGGTGTACCACTTGCGCATAGCGCCTTTCCCCTGGCACACAGGGGAAACCTTCACCTTGAGGTGAAGACGTGTGCTTTTGACTCCTTGTCGTGTTCACAAGCTGTGATCCCTGGATGACTTTCCTCCTTAGCCCTGTGGCAGACGAGTTTGCGGAGAAACTCACTGCTGGCCCAGTATATATGCTAATTAGGCCCTGTACTGGGGTAGGTGCTCCACATGTGCTGGTTCCCCATAGGTGACCCCATGTGATATCTTCTGCTAAATTGTTTCCCTGTCAGTAAGCTGCGTCTTCCTTGGGCAGAGGCCCCTCTGCCCCGGTCACCATGTTTGTAGAAAACTAACTTCCCCTTGGGAGTGACACTCCCCGACCTAGACATTTATGGCCCCCAGTTGGTTAACAAATTCCACTCTTTTTGGGGAGAAAAAAGAGGAAAAGAGGCCACTGCTGGGCTAGCCTGTCCCTATTTGTTGGGCAGTTGACTTGTCCCAACCATGTGGAGAGTCTTCAAGGTAGATCCTACCCAACAGGGGAGGAGTTACTACAAACATGGAGACTGGGGCAGAGGGGCTCTGCCCAAGGAAGATTCAGTTTGCCAACAGGGAAACGAACTAGCAGAAGATACATATCGCATGGGGTTAGCCTTACAGGGAACCGCCACATGCAGAGCACTGACCCCAGAACAGGACTCTTAGTTAGCATGTGTACTGGGCTGGCAGCGAGTCTCTCCGAGGACTCGACTGCCACAGGGCTCGGAGGAAGTCAACCAGGGAACAAAGTTTGTGAACACTACTGGGAATTAATGGTGCACATCTTCAGCTCAAAAGGAGGTGGAAGGCGCTATGTGCAAGCGATACACCCGGCCGGCTATCCCGGGCTTATTCGCTTGTATTAAGTGCCACTACCTGGGACGAAACCGGTTCCACCAGGAGGCTGTAGAACCCTGAAAAGTTGTTGGATGTTGCCCAGCCTGCTGCTCTGCAAATGTCTGTTGGAGAGGCACCACTGGCCAGGGCCCAGGAGGCCACTACACCCCTGGTAGAATGGGCTCATAGCCCTACCAGGGGCGGCATGTCCTGGGCGTGATATGCCATAGTTATGGCGTCAATGATCCAGTAGGAGATCCTCTGCTTGGAGACAGCGCTTCCTTTCCGCTGTGCACCAGAGCTGCTCAGAGATCCTAAAGCTCTGCGTGTGATCCCAATAGATGCGTAAAGTGCGCACCGGACACAGCAACGACAGGGCTGGGTCTGCTTCCTCCTGGGGCAGCGCTTGCAGGTTCACCACCTGGTCCCTAAAAGAGGTCATGGGAACCTTGGGCACATAGCCCGGTCGGGGTCTCAGGATCACGTGAGAGTAACCCGGACCGAACTCCAGGCACGTTTCGCTGACAGAGAACGCTTGCAGGTCTTCTACCCTCTTGATGGAAGTGAGTGCAGTCAGGAGGGCAGTCTTCAAGGAGAGTGCCTTAAGCTTGGCTGACTGCAAAGGCTCAAAGGGGGCTCTCTGTAGACCCTGAAGAACTACAGAGAGGTCTGATGAGGGAACG
This sequence comes from Myxocyprinus asiaticus, assembly GCF_019703515.2. Taxonomy (NCBI): domain Eukaryota; kingdom Metazoa; phylum Chordata; class Actinopteri; order Cypriniformes; family Catostomidae; genus Myxocyprinus; species Myxocyprinus asiaticus. The sequence continues at coordinate 23,871,725 of NC_059352.1, forward strand.
AGGCGCAGTCTGGGGGGAATTCAGCCTCCTGGCGCCTCTTAGGAACCTGATGATCAGGTCGTGCTTCCCTAAGGACTTACCGTCGACTGCATCGTGGTGTGCTGCTATGGCGGCAACGTACACCTTCAAGGTGGAAGTGGACAGTCTCCCTTTCAACCTCTCCTGCAGGAAGGAAGGCACTGATCTGACTGCGCATCTCTGGGGGTCTTCCCATCGGGAAGAACACACTTAGCGAACAGACGCCACTTAAAGGCATACAGGTGCCTCATAGAGGGGGCCCTAGCCTAAGTGATCGTGTCTACCACCGCAGGTCCCGTCCAGGGGCCAGACATGGAGATTCCAGAGATCTGGTTGCCAGATGGTGCCCCGTCCCTGAGAAAGAAGGTCATTCCTCAGGGGAATTCGCCGGGGGGGGGGGCTGTCGCGAGGAGCGTGAGGTCCGAGAACCACGCCTGGGTGGGCCAGTAGGGTGCTAACAGGACGACCTGCTCCTCGTCCTTCCTGACCTTGCACAGGGTCTCTGCAAGTAGGCTCACTGGGGGAAACGCATATTTGCGCATGCCAGGGGGCCAGCTGTGTGCCAGCGCGTTTATGCCAAGGGGGGCCTCGGTCAGGGTGTACCAGAGCGGGCAGTGGGGAGGATTCTTGGGAGGCAAACAGGTGCACCTGTGCCTGTCCGAATCGATTCCAAATCAGCTGGAGCAACTGAGGGTGGAGTCTCCACTCTCCCCTGAGGGTATTCTGTCATGACAGCGCGTCCGCTGTAGTGTTGAGGTTGCCCGGGATGTGAGTGGCTCGCAGTGACTTGAAGTGCTGCTGACTCCAGAGGAGGAGACAGCGGATGAATTGTGACATACAACGAGAGCGCAGACCACCGTGGCAGTTGACATATGCTACCGTTGCCATGTTGTCTGTCTGAACTAACACGTGCTTGCCCTGGATCAACGGCTGAAACCTCCGCAGGGCGAGCAGAACTGCCAACAACTCGTGGCAGTTGATGTGCCAATGCAGTCATGGGCCCGTCCACAAGCCGGCGGCTGCGTGCCCATTGCAAACAGCACCCCAGCCCGTTTGGGAGGCATCCATCATGACCACGACGCACCTGGAGACCAGTTCTAGGGGAACACCTGCCCGTAGAAATGAGAAGTCGGTCCAAGGGCTGAAAAGATGGTGACAGACCAGCGTGATGACCACACGATGTGTCCTGCGGCGCCATGCCCATCTCGGGACTCGAGTCTGAAGCCAGTGCTGAAGTGGTCTCATATGCATCAACCCGAGCGGGGTGGCCACTGCTGAGGATGCCATATGCCCCAGGAGCCTCTGAAAAAGTTTCATTGGAACTGCTGTTTTCTATTTGAACGCCTTCAAAAAGACCAACACCGACTGGGCGTGCTCGTTCATGATGGCACGCTGTCAAAGAGTCCAACTCCAAACCGAGAAAAGAGATGCTCTGAACCGGGAGGAGCTTGCTCTTTTCCCGGTTGACCCGAAGCCCTAGTCAGCTGGGGTGTGAGAGCACCAAGTCCCTGTGTGCGCACAACATGTCCCAAGAGTGAGCTAAGATTAGCCAGTCGTCGAGATAGTTGAGAATGCGAATGCCCATCTCCCTTAGTGGGGCAAGGGCTGCCTCTGCGATCTTCGTGAAGATGCAAGGAGACAGGGACAGGCCGAAAGGGAGGACCTTGTACTGATATGCCTGACCCTCGAATGCAAACCGCAGGAAGAGTCTGTGTCGAGGAAGGATCGAGACGTGGAAGTACGCGTCCTTCAGGTCTACCACCGCGAACCAATCTTGATGCCGGACGCTCGCCAGAATGCGTTTTTGCATTCGCATCTTGAACGGGAGTCTGTGTAAAGCCCAGTTTAGTACTCACAGGTCCAAGATTGGCCACAACCCACCGCCTTTTTTCGGTACGATGAAGTAGGGGCTGTAAAACCCCTTCTTCATCTCGGCTGGAGGGACAGGTTCTATCACAGCCTTCCGTAGGAGCGTAGCGATCTCCGCGCAAGGTAGCAGCGTTTTCGTCCTTCACCAAGGTGAAGTGGACACCGTTGAACCTGGGCGGACGCCCGGCGAACTGAATCACGTAGCCGAGTCGGATGGTCTGGACCAGCCATTGCGACGGATTGGAAAGCTCAAGCCACGCGTCCAAGTTCCACGCAAGGGGGACCAAAGGGACAACGTCGTCGGACGTACCAGCAGGTGGGGCCTTGTGGCGGGGTGGAGCTCGAGGTGCCACACCATGTCGTGGCCGTGCTGAGTCTAAGGACATTGAAGCACTTACCTGGCTCCTTGTGACCATCCCCAGAACAGCCTGGGATGGGGGAGGAAGAGGCCTGTCCTCGTGACCTGTAGAGTCACATCGGGGCTGGATTTGTGCCACAGCTGGGCGCTCAGGGCCGGGAGACCGCCGCTGGAGCGCCAAACCTGCCAAATAGAGTGGTGGATGGTAGTCGTGATGACGGCCATGCACACCAGATACGTGACCCAGGGAACAAGGAAACTGCTCTTGCTGAACTCTTGACTACTGCAGCCACTTGGGCATGCAGCTCAATTAAATGCAAAGGTAACAAAAAGATGGGGAGGTCGTCGTCCCTGGGTCGCCCATCTCAAGGGCGCTTTGAAGCCTTTCACGGGTTCTGGGCGGCCGTGAGATGGGTGGCGTCTGCTTCCTGTGGTGGGCTCCATGCCGGGGCCGGGCCGAAGGGGCGGGCTGCGGCGGAGCCAGTGCAGTCACCGCACGGGGATGCCCTTGGTGATGAGTAGACGAGGCGTGGGATCTTGAGCCGTGCCGGGGCAGGATATGCCGGATAGCCTCCGTCTACTGCTCCACCATCGAGAACTGCTGGGCAAAGTCCTTGACGGTGTCGCTGAATAGGCCAGCCTGGGAGATGGGGCAGCAAGAATCGTGTCCTGTCGGCCTCACCCATCTCGACCAGGTTGAGCCAAAGGTGGTGCTCCTGGACCACTAATGTGGACATCGTCCGCCCGAGAGACTGTGCCGTGACCTCCATCGCTTGGAGAGTGAGGTCAGTCGCCGAGCACAGTTCCTGCATCAATCCCGGGGCAGAACTTCCCTCGTGCAGTTCCTTTAGTGCCTTGGCGGACTTGCAAGAGAGCCATGGCATGCAGGGTGGAGGCGGCTTGTCCAGCGGCACCATAGGCCTTGGCCGTCAGAGACGACGTAAACCTACAGGCCTTGGATGGGGGCTGTGGGCAGCCGCGCCAGGTGGTGGCGCTCTGCGGGCATAGGTGCACCGCTAGCACCTTTATCCACCGGGGGATTGCAGAATAGCCCTTGGCCGCCCCACCATTGAGGGTAGTGAGGGTGGGGAAGCTGAAAAGATCGGGAACGGGCAGTAAAAAGTGCCTCCCACGACCTTGTCAACTCTTCATGCACTTCCGGGAAGAAAGGAACGGGGCGGGGTGTGGCTTTGAGCGGCGCCGTGAGCTCAGGAACCAATCATCGAGCCACGAGGGTTCAGGGAAGAGCAGAGGGTTCCACTCTAGCCGACGCTCGCGGCTGCCCAGGAAAGCATGTCATCATCTCCGCGTCAGCCTGTGACTGGGCAATCGTCCCCGAAGGGAGGAGCCCAGTTGAGGCTTCCTCGTCCGACTGGATGAGCCCGCTCTCCGATGCTGCGCTCGAGAGCTCATCACTTTTGCGGGCTCCGAATAAGAGGTCGAACTCGCTGTGAGACGAGCCGGCGGACTCATCCGGAAGCCCAATTGGGTAGACGAGCATGCTGGGGAATGGGAGGTCCGCGGAAGTATACCCGGCGGAGGCGGTCCCATTGGGGTCCCCAAATCACCCCCAGTGCTAGCCGCGCTGGCCTCATACCCCTGGGTAAAAAGACTGAGGCGGGGAGCGTCTGGAGTGGCTTGCTTTCTTACGAAGGCGAGCCGCGACCACATCGTTGCCATGGACATATCCTCGCAATGAGAACATGACCATCCACGAACGCTGTCTCTGCATGAGCAGTGCCCAGACACGAAAGACAGCGATCGTGACCATCAGAAGGTGAGAGATAACGAGCGCAACCAGGAATAACACACAATCGGAAAGGCATCTTTAAAAAGACGCGTCTTTAAAAAGACGTTCCATGTGTACTGCTCTTTTAGAGAAATATACTCTTTTACAGAAATATACTCTTATTTCTGCCGAAGCGCCCAGGGGCATTCTCTGCATTGCACCAGTGCAGAGGGGAGAGAAGCCACTGAAATGCGCCATCAGATCCAGCAGAGGTGAATGAACAGTCGTGGGAATTCAGCTCAGTAAAAAATAATCTGAAATTAATCCATTTGTTTGTACCGCTGCTACAGGGTGTCTATAAAGTAACTTAATCTAACCAATAAATGTACTCCCGAACCCATACACTTCCAAAATCTTCAAAAGATAATCCCATTCTACCATATCAAACGCCTTTTCGGTGTCAAGTGAGATGGCAGCGACCGGAGACTGATCATTCGATACTGACCACATGATATTAATGAAATGCCTAATGTTATCAGAAGAGCTATGGCCCTGAATAAACCCCACCTGATCTATATGTATAAGTGATGTCATAACTTTACTTAGCCAAAATTTTTGACAAAATTTTAACATCTAGCTGAATCAGGGAAATTGGATGGTAACTTTTACACTCGCTTGGATCTTTGTCCTTTTTAAGAATCAGATTGATCCGGGCTTGTGTCATGGTTGGCAGAAGCTTTCCATTCTTTAATGATTCTGTATAAACTTCTAACAAAAGTGGAGCCAATTCTGTAGCATAAGATCTAAAAAATTCAGTGGCAAAACCATCTGGCCCCGGTGCCTTGCCTGTAGGCAAGGCCTTAATTACCTCTTCAAGTTCCTCCAAGGTTATCTCAGAATCAAGAGAATTTTTTTTTATCAGTCGTCAATTTAAGGAGTTCTAATGGTTCCACAAATGTTCTAATATCTTCATTAGTATACGAAAAAGTGGAACTATAGAGATCAAGATAGAACTCTTTAAAGGCATTATTAATATCAATGGCTGAAGTAAAAATGTCACTCCCAGCAGATTTCACTGAGAGAATGGTAGAAAAAGACTCTCTCTGCTTTATATATTTAGCCAAAAGCTTCCCTGCTTTGTCCCCTGACTCAAAGTATGACTGTCTTGTCCTGAACAACCAAAACTCCAATTTTCGCGACAAAATAGCATTATATCTGTATTTTAATCGAGTCAGTTCTCTGACTGAGGCCATCAGACGACATTCTGTGCTTCAGTTCTGCTTCGGCAATTTTAATATTCTCTTCCAACAGCAATCCAATGGCAATCCAATGGCAAAGTTGTCGCAGGGGCTCTCCTAGGCGTACATGGACCTTTTGAGTTTAGAGGGATTGACGACGGTTGCCGCTGTCGTGCACGGTGTTAATGCGCACGTTTTTCTTTTTTCTGTTTGTTTGGTTCTGGGGGATGTTCGGGTTTTGATTGTCGCACTAATGTGGGAATGTGGTCTTTATAATCGTGTTTTTGACACACAATTTATTTGTTCTATTATATCAAAATGTCAAATGTTAATATAAGTGGGTTATCTTTCTCCACATGGAATGTGAATGGGTTGGGGGAAGGAAGGAAAAAGGAAGGTTATTCCTTTTCTTAATGGTAAGAAATCTGATATAGTGTTTCTTTAAGAAACACATCTTTCCTCGCAGGAAGCTGAAAAATTTGGGAAGATATGGGGTGGCATGTTTTCTTTAGTGCTGGCTCAATTAAGAGCAGGGGAGTCATTATATTGATAAATAAACATCTACAATTCAAATCTCTCAAACAGATTAATGATAAATTAGGGAGAATCATTATTGTTTTAGCAGAAATTCAAGGGCAAAGGTTGGTTTTGGCTAATATTTACGTGCCTAACTTTGACAATCAGGGCTTTTTTATTAACCCCCATTGAAGGGATGTTGCAAACCACTGGCACCCCTCATGATATAATATTGGGAGGAGACTTTAATCTTTTGATGGACTCAGTCCTTGATCATAGTGAAGCAAAAGTGTGTAAGCCCCCTAGTGCAACACTGATGCTTCACCTGGTAGGGACTATACATTTTTTTCATCAGTCCATAAGTCCCTCATTTCATCTGTTGTGGATTGCTCAATTGGAAACATCTTAGTCTCAGATCACGCCCTGGTGAGTTTAGAGATGTTGCCACATACGGAGAAAAAGAAATCATATAGTTGGCACTTTAATGTATCCCTTTTGCAAAATCCTGATTTCCAACAAATGTTAAAGAATGAAATCAATGTTTATATGGAGACCAACTGGTCCTCAGTATCTTCTGTGGGCATGGCTTGGGAGGCACTTAAGGCGGTTCTTAGGGGTCGGATCAAACAGTATGCCTCATTTACCAAAAAATACAAAGCACGAGAACTCACGGAGTTGGAAGGGAATATTAAAAGTGTAGAGGCAGAGCTGAAGCGCCGAATGTCATCTGATGGCCTCAGAGAATTGACCTTATTGAAATACAGATATAATACTCTTTTGTCGCGGAAAGTGGAGTTTTGGTTATTCAGGGCAAGACAGTCATACTTTGAGTCAGGGAACAAAGCAGGGAAGCTTTTGGCTAGATATATAAAGCAGAGAGTCTTTTTCTACCATTCCCTCAGTGAAATCTGCTGGTGGTGAAATTTTTACCTCGGCCATTGATATTAATAATGCCTTTAAAGAGTTCTATCTTGCTCTTTATAGTTCCATGTCTTCGTCAACTGATGAAGATATAAGAACATTTGTGGAACCATTAGAACTCCCTAAATTGACGACTGAGCAAAAAAAATTCTCTTGATTCTGAGATAACCTTGGAGGAGCTTGATGAGGTAATTAAGGCCTTACCTACTGGCAAGGCTCCAGGGCCAGATGGTTTTGCTGCTGAATTTTTTAGATCTTATGCTACAGAATTGGCTCCACTTTTGTTAGAAGTTTATACGGAATCATTAAAGAATGGAAAGCTTCCCCTACTATGACACAAGCCCGGATCACTCTGATTCTTAAAAAGGACAAAGATCCAAGCGAGTGTAAACGTTACCATCCAATTTCCCTGATCCAGCTAGATGTAAATATGTTGTCAAAAATTTTGGCTAACCGATTAAGTAAAGTTATGACATCTCTAATACATATCAGGTGGGGTTTATTTGGGGCCGTAGCTCTTCTGATAACATTAGGCATTTCATCAATATCATGTGGTCAGTAGCGAATGATCAGTCTCCGGTCGCTGCCATCTCACTTGATGCCGAAAATGCGTTTGATATGGTAGAATGGGATTATCTTTTTAAGATTTTGGAAATGTATGGGTTCGGGAGTACATTTATTGGTTGGATTAAGTTACTTTATAGACACCCTGTAGCAGTGGTACAAACAAATGGGTTAATTTCAGATTATTTTACTCTGAATAGAGGTACTCAGCAAGGTTGCTCTCTTTCCCCATTATTGTTCTGTCTTGCCCTGGAACCATTAGCAGCCATGATAAGAAAGGAGGATGATTTTCCAGGGGTGGTGCATAAGCTTCTGCTTTACGCAGATTATATTTTATTATTTGTCTCTGACCCTATTAGATCTATGCCTTGCCTCCACAGAATTATTAATTCCTTTTCCAAGTTCTCAGGATACAAAGTCAGTTGGTCTAAATCCGAAGCTTTTGCCCTGACAGCATACTGCCCGGTAACAGCTTTTCAGCTAGGCTCCTTCCAGTGGCCCAAACAGAGCATTAAGTATTATAATATTTTATTCCCAGCAAATTTGTCTGATTTAGTTAGAGTTAATTTTGACCCTTTATTAAAAAGGTTTTCGAGTGATGTGGACAGGTGGACTTCATTACATTTATCGATGATTGGGAAGGTTAATGTTATTAAAATGAACTGTATTCCAAAATTCAACTACCCGCTACAGTCACTCCCTATAGATGTCCCCCTCTCTCATTTCAAGCAATTTGATAGCATAGTGAAGTCTTTCATTTGGAATGGTAAACGTCCCAGACTGCATTTCAACAAATTACATAGGCAGATTGACAAAGGTGGGCTAGGCCTACCCAAGGTTTTGTTTTATTATTATGCGTTCGGTCTTAGGCATTTGGCTAATTGGTCGCTTCCACATGAAAGAGCCACTCCCTGGTTTTCTACTGAACAGGAAGTCCTTGCCCCTATTTCGCCAATGCAAAGCCTTTCTATCAAACTAACCGGAGAAGTTAAGTCACTCCCCTTATTTCACATTTGCACGTGATTTGGAAAAGAGTGGCCAGAGTATTTAATTCAGACATTTATTTAAATGTTGCCTCAAGCATATGGCTGTACCCCAAATTATGTATCAACAAGTCCCCTTTCTGTTGGTCAGAGTGGATTGTGAGGGGGGTTACTGTACTAAACTTGGCGACCTGTATGAGAGTGAAGTGTTGAGATCTTTTGAGAATTTTGGTCATCATTTTGGGATTCCCAGATCTCAGTTTTATAGGTATTTACAGCTGCGCCACGTGCTCTGTACTCTTTTTGGGAGTAGCACACCCCCCCAATGCGGCAGGTGCTTTGGGAGAGGTGATTGCTGCTTTTGGAAAAGGTCATGAGGTATCAGTGTATTACTCTCTGCTAACTCAGAGTCTGGGGGATGGAGCTTTAACTTCTATCAAGAGATTATGGGAGAAAGATTTAAATTTGGTATTGGAGGAAGGAGTGTGGACAAGGATTCTAAAAAATGTCAAGTCTGCATCCAGAGATGCAATGGTTCGCCTTATGCAATTTAAGATTTTACATAGATTTTATTGGACCCCCTCTAGATTATATAGGCTTGGTCTTAAAGACACACCAACCTGCTAGCGATGCCAATCAGAAGTTGAAGACACAACTCATGTCTTTTGGGTGTGTGTTAAGATTCAAGATTCAACTCTGTGAGCTCGCTCGATTTCCAGCTTATGGCCTGTTATGTCGAGCAGACTCGGGAAAAGCTCGTCTAGGAATTTCACCATATCTCTGCCTTCTTCATGCTCAGGAATTCCAACAATCCGTACGTTATTTCATCGGCTCCTATTTTCCAAATCGTCCAGTTTTTCCAAAATGTTTTGATTGCGAGCAGATTAGCGGATAATTCCCTTTCTGATGACTCCAGATAATTGATCCGTTTCTCAACATCTGCCACTCTTGTAACCAACTCAGATACATTTTTTTCCATCGCCATAATCGATTGACGTATTACAGTGAGATCTTCCAAGTCAGCAACAACCTTCGTCAGCATCACAGAGATGTTGGACAGTTGACGCTGGATTTCTCCCGCTGCACCGTTCAGATCGAGTCCCATGTCTGCAGGCCCGTCAGAGATTTCAGCTTGAGCACGTAAGTGTCTTTTAATGTCTCCAGAGCCTGAGGATTTTGACTTCTTTGCCATGTTTACCTCAGAGAACAAATATGTAGCTGGGTGTATTGAATCTCACCGGATTATAACATGAAAATAATTTAAAAACTATCAAAGTGCGCAGAGCTCGCCATTCACATGTCTGCTCCTCGCATAGCGTCATGTGACCTGCTGCTTAGGCAGAACTGAAACTGAAGCACCTGTGCCTACTATCAGTTTAACAGGTCGCTGAATTGCACCAACTTGAACATCAACAGTACACTAGATTTTAGTGTTTAAATGAGTATCTTGGAGTAACAGTAGTGTATATTCGGGCATTACTACTTCACGTATTGTGTGTGTTTGCTTTGTTCTACAAACCCGTGCAAAATGTCATTTTTTCTTACAGTTTTTGCAGATCACCTTGGCTGCCGGGCATTCCGGAGCATTCACTAGATGCTTATCTGAGCCACAGTGAAAGCAGGTGCATGCAGCAGAATTCGCTGACAGAGCAGCTGAGCGTGAGCCAGCAGGTCTTGTTCTAGCTCACACTGCCCCACATCAGTGCTCCTTGAAATCTCTTTGAAGTCACACCATCTGCACAGGTAAGTTCTGAGTATTCGTCATCACTTTAGCACATAAGCAGATTAAATTTTCTGCACAATTGTAACGGCATCCGCCAATGTTAACTTTTCTTGTAACAACAGTCTCTCTCAGATGCATGGATTAGTGACGTTTTCCACCAGCTGTTCATGAATTATATCTTCTGCATTTACAAACTCACAAGTAGTCGAGAGTTCCCTTAATGCGGCAATGTACTGAATTATAGACCCACCAGCCTGTTGTACTCAATCTGAAACGTGTGTCGTTCCATAACCACATTCAGCTTGGGCAAAAAATGAGTCTATAAAGCAGTAATAGCAGTAGCCATCTTATCATCTGTCTGTGGCAACAGAAGAGCTCTTTTTCTGGCTTCCGACCATCTCTCCCCTTCAACATCGATCACTAAGAGATAATTCTGGAACATGTGCCCCCACGTTTTGAAGGGAATCACGGGTTCACCCGGAGCAGGTAAGAAAAAGTTTGGGAACAGAGCCGATGAAGCCATCCTTGCAGCAAAAGTAAGTGGTTAGCCTCGTCGCCAGTTTGTTATGTTTTCAGGAGATCAAGAGGAAGCAAGGCCAGGTAAAATGAATGTGATACTTTTAATAAAATGTCTTAACACACAACGCATATACATGCGGTCTCATTCTTCTTCTTCTACTCTACTTTCTTTCTTACTCTATGCAGTTAAGTCATACTCCCCTCTAGCGGTCTCAGTAGGAATAGCACATAACAACAGGACACCACACCATGTGCACCGAGTGTATGCTAGCTCGGTGTGCCTTGGCCTGCTTGGAGAATGGCATAATGCTAATTATCTAAATCTCTATGTGTGCCTGGGCCTGCTTGGATGAAAGGCTTAAACGTCTAGTGACCTGACTCATAATGTGTATCTGGACCAGGAAAGCCCTGAGCTTATTTAACCAGTGACTTAGCCTAGCTATGCATGGATTTATTTAAACTAATGACCTTAGATAGCGATATGTGCCAGTGCCTGATTAGGCTACGGCTTACCTTGATAAAGATGTGCTTCCATGTGTTATGGCCAAAAGTAGACCTTACCATGCAAGCTGATAGAAGAAAAAGCCCCAGCAACCACCTGTGCAATGATTACATTTTTTAAAGAAAACTCTTGCAGTGTGCTGCAGTAAAACCGGCTAACTTGTGAATTGAGAAAATTAAAATGTTAGGCAAAGAGATTGGCTACCTGATTACATGTCAAAGGACCTATCAGCTTACACCATGTCAACTGGCTTGACATATCATATGTGAGCAAGCTGATTGGCTAACTGACAACAAGTTCAAAGAAACTATCAGCTTGCGCCATTCAACTTAGTAAATTCAGTCATAACAACTTTTGGAAAGATTTGGCATGCTAATGTGGCTATGACATATAGATAGGATATTGGCCTTGGCAGACTAGATCTGCTATGCTGCTACTGCAGAGCAAGTACGGAGTCATTTAATTTAGATGTTTCCACATGAAGCACATTTTTTAGGTTACCTGGCAAAACATTTTTACAGTGTACACTGTTAAAAGTGGAAAACTGCAACTGTTACTACCTGATCTAACCTTTTAAATTAGTTTGGTTGGTGTATTCAGGTTGATTCATGTTAAGTGATGTCAAGTAATAATTTTGACTCAGTTAAACAGTTAATTTAGATGCTACCACATAAAGCACATTTTTAAGGTTAACACTAAGCAGTTTTCCACCATTAGGGTGACTGGTTCTGAGCACATTGAGAAACAGTTCAGTAGCATTTCCACTTGAGCATGGTTTGGCATGGTACAATTACAAACCGTTCTCGGCCCGGACTTCTCAGCACGGTTAAGCTGGGCTCTCACTACCCAACTGTCAGACTACCTGATTTGCAGTATTGCTCACATAACACAACAAGTTTGTTGTTATCTGTCTTCTTCTTGTCTTAGCAGCACTCATACTACACAACAGAACGCAGACGAGGTACACAAACTACAAGATCTTTGATCAAGAGCAACCCCAACCAACAGCAAAACAGTTTTCTTAGTACTGTAAATTCACGTGAGAAATTAGAGTGATCACAAGATTTATCCAGTAATGGAGGGTCACGATTAGCTTGCTGTCCAAAAGTTGTCTGTCCACTTATTTTGTCAGAAAACCAAAAAAAGAGATGAAAAAAGAAAATATGGCAGCAACAGTATGAAAAGACGTGGGCAAGCTCTCTGTGTCTGTTTTGGGGAAACAAACTGAGGTAATAAAAACAGCACAATGTCAAGTTGAGTGTGCAGACCATATATTTATTTGTTAAAAATCTTACTTGTTAGTTTATTACAATAAAAACTTAATTATGATCAAATTGTGGCTTTCCGTTGTTGAACATAAAGATGCATGATAAAATGTGATTGGCTGGAGCAGTTTGCCCTAGTCGATGCATTGCTCACACTACAAGATCATGTGTAGATAATATCAAGCATTGCGTGAAAACATCCCAGCGTCTGTGACTGCTCAAGACTGGTTCAGATCACGTCGATGAACTGCTCATACATAACGAGCATTGCCAACCATAGCAAGCACTGATTTGGCGGCGATCCAACGTTTTTGTCACAAACCTCGGAAATCTGTCTGCGACAGCAAAAGCAGAGAGCCAGGCTGGCCAGTCATGCTAGTTGAATGGTTTTAGCATGTAGTGACTCACGATTGTCAATTTGCCAACAATTTGATAACTCTTGGTTTCTAGGTAGCTGGCTAAGTTTGCCTATATTTGGGCTAAGTTAATAAAAATGTGTGGATGTTTAGTGTATCTTCATGATTTTATGATGATGGTACTAGCATACATTATATTCCTACATGCCTTTTTTGTCAGGGAGGTAGATTACGCTAGCAAGCTAATTAATCATGTAATAAATCAATAAATTACTCATATTATATTTTGTTACATCCTTTTTAGCTAGTCTGGGAAATTTTACCTTTCTGCATGTTCGTGTCCAGTGGCATACACAACCCCTCATCATATGATGATTAACCTCTCTCATTTTTCCTCCTTTTTTGTGACATGAGCCATGTTGTTCCTGTGCTGTAGCAAAGTAAAAAACAGGGAAAAAGCAGTTCTAAAAACTGGAATAAGCATATGTGATCATCCTCAATAGCAGACTTGCCCCAGTGTTTACCACTCAATCAGTCACCAGCTGACAAATTTGTATTCTACTCCTGATTTTGCAGGACCACAGTGGAAAAAGAAACCGGAACGGCACGGCTTTGCAACGAAAAGTGTTAGGCCCGATAGTGAAAAAGCAGCTTTTTTTTTTTAAGTGTACAGTATACACTAGTATGTACTGTACAGTTATGAAAAAGTATACAATTATAAACACACATTATAATAAAATAAAAGTAATTAATATGTTTGCATCACTACAAAAAGGAGGAAAACATAGGCATGTCTGAGGTACATTGGACACTGTTTTTACTGCAAGTGTATTTTCCAAATGTTCCTGAAAGATACAATACGGTCATAGAAAATATAAATGGCAGATAAATGAGGTGACATAAAACTGCAGTCCATGTCCTGTCATACTTGAGTGGTTTCCAAGTCAGGAGAGAGAAAGATTTAATTTACCACATATGAATAGCTATTCTGTCTTTCTCACCTGCGGCCTTTCAGGGCATAGAAGAGCGAATTCAGGTGTAATTAAATAAGGCTGGGTGACTAGATCATGCCACTTTATCAAGCTACAATGTGACTTCATAGACTGAATTTGATTTCAATGAACATCCAACACATTCTGAGAACCCAAAATGTTTCCTCTTCAGAAATTAGATTAGAAATGCCAGAATGGTTCATCCACTTGGTCAGGTTCTCACCAACATCATGGCCTGGGCTTCTTCACTGTCACCTCTTTACCAATCAGTTAAAAATGGCAAGTTTTTGCTCTTTAAGATGGTGGGACATAAGCTGTCCATGGAACAACAATGTGTCAGGCCTTTTCGTTGAAGATGAACTGAGCCCTGCATGCTTGCCTTCATAAAAAGGTCTTTAAACCCACATCCAGGCAAGCATGAGATTAAACAAGGGACCCAGCTTGGTAAACGTAATGGATTGCCGGCAAAAGTTTAAATGCGCCATCGGTCTGTGGTAGGGGGAGGAAGAAGGTCATTATGCAAAAGAGAGCAGCACAAGTAATCTACACCTTGTCTCTCAGGCACAAAAGACAAAGAACACACTGCCAGATGGCCCTGATTGCTTCTTAAGAAACCCTCTCACAGAAGCGCTGTGATGGATTCTCATATTTTGACTGTTAATATGTTTGAATGAAAATTATTTATACATTTCTGCAAGGGATGAGCACCTGCTTAGTGATTACTGTCTACACAGATGGAAGCAGAGGTATTGGGGAGATCAGCTGATGTATTTTCTGATTAAAGGGATAGTTCACCCAAAAATGAAAATTCTGTCATCATTTACACACCATCATGTTGTTCTGAACCCATATGACATATGAAGTTCTTACTTCTGTGGAACACAAAAGGATATGTCAAGCCAAGAGTAAATTGTAACAGAATTTTCATTTTTGGGTAAACTATACCTTTAAAGCCTGATTGCACACTGGGATGAGTCCTGTATTTTACTCTATTACAGCTCTGAAAAAGACTTGTTAGCATCTTTTTTCATAAATGCACTCCTCGCAAATGAGGTGAACATCTGTGTGTTTGTGATGTGTATGCAGGGATTGTGAGGGTGTGTAATACATTCAGCCGCAGACAGGTAGAGGAGATCCTTGAGTGTTTTCATCCTGGAGCAGATCAAAATAGAATCATATACATGAGCTCTACATGTATGACAATGATGTGGCCAGCTTCGAACATTTATCAGTTCACTGAATCTCTGGGAAAAATGAGGGGAGAATGAGCGGCAGAGTAAAAGATGGCGAGGAGAGAGAGAGAACGAGAGATGATGACATTTTCCTCTAACATATGCACAGATGCAAGGGCTTACACACTCTTTTAAGCATGCATTCTTCATAATGGTTGTTTGGTGATACGATGCTTGAATCAGGTCATAGGGACCCCATGGTCCTCTATCTAGGCTGCTTGAGATTATCAGTAGACCACTGGAAGTCATTTGCACGCAGACCCACAATGACCCTAGCAGTTTGTGAATTTACATGTTTGATGTAGGGAGTAAATAAACAGCAAATCAGCATGCAGCTTCAGTGCCAGCAGATGTGTGAATTGGATAGAACACGAGAGAGGGCAATTGACTGGGTATGTCATGAACTTGCTTCATTCAGGCAATTTTTTTTTGCAGTAGGTCTATGGTACAGCTACTAGGCCTTATTTATGAAACACAAGCCGAACGAATTGCTGTGTAAATTGTCTCACTAAATGCAACAATTAACCTTGTGCGACCATGTGTCCACATGCGTGGACATTGTATTTTGGCTTCGCTATACGCAACGGATAATATAAATTAATTTAAGCTGACTGAATACTATTCACAACACTCTAGACTGTCATTTAAGGGTTAAACTTCCAGCGCACAGAGCCACGTGACACAGCAACATGACGTTGATTTTCGTGAAGCACTTCTATGGGCATGGAGCCACAAAAAGTACCTCTGGTAAGAAACCTCTTTACGTTTTTTCATTGAAAACTGCTTAAGTGTAAAGAGTAGCGTCTCTAGTTTTGTTTGATTATAAAAATATTAATTTTTCACGCGTCAGCGCGCTGATAAACGTGATGTCCACATACATGGATTTTGGGACAATATTCCCTCAAAAGAAGATAAAACATGTTAGTTATTCTGAATAACTCTCAGCATAAACACATCTGTGTGTCATTTTGCTTCATTTTAATATATATTTTGTTCTATTTTATTTTGTTATCACTGTACAGTATGGTTCTATTCATTAACATTAATAAATGCATTCCTATATTTACTTTGCATTTTCCAACATGATCACACGGAAAGTCTGCATGCTGTTTCTGAAAGTTCCGGTACCCTAGGATCGGCAACAGAATGCAGACTCACTGACATGCCCCATCGGACATATTTGGAACGGCTCAACAACAATTATTTTCCCTCGTGGCATGACTGGTAGCATGTTGCATCAGTTGCATGGGAGACCACAGTTCAGTCCCCATTCAAATGAGGAAGTATTCAAGTTTGTATAAATGGTTAGGGTTAGATTTGGGTTTTGGCTGGAGGGTAGATTAAATAAAATAAGCATTTCTCTTCACTGTTTTACACCTGCTCAGCTGAAAACCATTCTTTTTACAACTGGCTTCTGGTGACCTCTCCTGGATATAAATGAATGTCACACTTGTTTATATGCTCTGAAGCACTTACCGCTTTAGCCTCTGGGGACAATGCTTTCAAATTCGGTCAACATATACTGATTTCGGCTAAAGAAAAATCAACACACTTGCCAATTTTTATGTGAGATCAGGCTGGCATTTTAACATTGAGAATCAACAATAGCTGAAAAATGTTGCTTTCAGAGGCTTTATATGGAGTTAGGATGAAAATAAGGTGCCTTTCAAACTGTTCTGAGACCAGTGCAGACAGACAGCACACTGGAGGTTAAGACATTCACTAAATAAGGAGCAAGGGAGCATCATATAGCTTTCCTACGCAGCTAAGAGCATTCACTCCTAAAATCCAACCAAAAGTTCAGTTTCAGGCTGCAGATGATGTTTGGACCACTCAACATGTTTGGCAGACATGGGACAGATAATCAGTACATATATTCAGAATTTATAAAGTATAATTTTATTTTAACATGGTTGGCAGTGATTGGATGATGCTTGATTACTTTGAATCAGAATTAATGATGCTAATTTCTGATGTAATGTCTGTAATGTCTCAAAAAATGAATAACCATCACTCATAGAAAAAATCTGATTTTCTATAGCTTGGTATTATTTTAAATTTCACACATTTTTTTTTTTGGCTGATTTATTAGGTGCTACTAGTTGCACATAAAGGAAGGAAATGGAAAATGCACACAGCAGTAACACACAGGTCTCAGGAGGTTAATGTAAGAACGTTTTTTCGTACAGAAATTCATTCTACTCATGTTGCATGAATAAGGCATGGGACTTATTGAGATGGTACTGTGAAACTTCAGTAAATGGGTAGATAACATGAAATACTTTTGTTGAGTTGACATCCTGCTGTGTGACATCCTATCTAGAACCATTCAAAAGAGCATTTTGCTATTTCTTTTAATTTTTATATAATTATTATACACATAACTTTTATGACCTTTAGAGACTACATGGGATGTCCCCCAGCCACAAGGGGTTGCATCAGGAAGGGCATCCGGCATAAAACCTGTGCCAAGTCAAATATGCGGATCACGGATGGTCCACTGTGGCGACCCCTAACAAGAGCAGCCAAAAGAAGAAGTAGAGACTACATGGAATATCTGTATTTTTAAAGATTCATTTTTTCACACTGCAGGACCATTTAAAATGAGCTGAACTGTAAAGAGGGGTAACCTGCAATTTTACCTAATTAAGCTATTTCTGCCTGATCTTACCTTTAAAATGAGTTTTGTTGGTGCAAAAAGAGACCAGTTACAGGACTTAAGACATATACTTTAATTTATAAGTTCATATAAATTTAAACCTAAATCTTAATTGATTAACCCTTGTGTTGTGTTCGTTTGTGCTAACTCCTTTTGTGTTCTTGGTCAAAAATGACCACCTAGATTGTTATCTCTCGTATTGCATATATTATCCCAAAATATTGCATTGCATATTTTTAGAAATTATGACAGGTTTTGTACTTCTTTTTTTAACATTGTTGGTAAAAACATAAAAAAAATGAAATAGTCATCTGTCATATATTGTTTAATCTATTAATAAGATGCACTGAGAAAATCTGTTTCACTCAGAGGGCAAACTGTAATGAGTATTAGTGTATGAAATTCACACTGACACATATATATATAATAAACAGGAGTGTCTTTTTGTCACATTTTTTCTTATTACTTCCTGAAACATTCATGTAACATAGACAATGATATACTGTAACTTACAGGCAGACTATCCCAATTCAAACGAGCCCAAACACAACATAATATAAGTAGATCTTGAAATAATCTTCAAAGAGTGTATGCACAAAAGGGCGCTCAACACATGTTGTGTGTGTGTGTGTGTGTGTGTGTGGGCAGGTTTATGTGGTTTACGAGGACTTTTTTTATGTTACAAACTGGTAATTACAAGGGTATTATGCTATAAATGTGGTTTGTGAGGACATTTCTAGTGTCCCCATAATTTAAATCGCTTAAAAAACATACTAAACGATGTTTTATTGAAAATGTAAAAATGCTTTTTGTGAGGGTTAGGTTTAGGGGTAGGGTTAGGGTTAAGGGATAGAATCTATAGTCCGTACAGTATAAAAATTATTATGTCTATGGAGAGTCCTCATAATGATAGCTGCACCAACATGTGTGTGTTTGTGTGTGTGTGTGTGTGCACATATCGATGACTTTGTATATACAAACACACATCCACATATGTGCTATTCTTAAGGATTGGGATACTCCTGAACAATTAATATTTTTGTATTTTGTAGTCTAATTGATTAATTTCCAATGGCCGGCCACTTTAGACTGGGAACACCACAGGTGTAACAAAGTGAAATAAAACCAATAAAATTTTATGAAAATTATCTTAAAAAAATATTTGTGTGTTCAGATGACTGTGTGAACAAAGTCATGGAATTGTATTTCAACTGGATGAAATAAACTACGGTTTTCAGAAAAAAAAAAAAGAAAAAAGATAACCTGTCAGTTTTGACCAGAACACAATATATGGGTTAAAAAAAGTAACTGGACATGATGTGCACCTTATACATATTGACATGTGCACTAGATACAAATAAAAATGTACACAAGTAGATTACTTAAGGGGCAATCAGTTTACATGTTCTATTTGAATAAATTTAGATAATTTTGTTTTTTAATTCATGAAGACAATATGGTTTGGCTTGTGACATTTTGACTTTAGACCAACTACTGACATGACAATATGACAACATTACTCCCTAAGATGCCAAAGAAAAGGGTAGATTCACTTTCAAAGCTTCAAAAAGACAACATAATCAGAGAAAACTTTAAAATCTCCACCCAGCTACATAAAACAGCCACTCTAAGTTACGTCTGGTCCCCAGAGCCACAACCCTTCTTACATAGCTTCCCAATATCAGACAGCCCCTCAGGCTGAACACCTCTTTCCGCCTCCCTTGACAGTTATAACTGCACTGAACCACGTCTCTGGGCTCCGGTTTAGACCTGATTTGAATACGGGCTTGTTTTATGGAGGCAGGTAATTGGAAGAAGGTGATTTACTGCAGTGTATACAGGGCCTGCATCCAACAAAATATCTGGAAGCAGGGAATAATCACTTCCTCAGCCGCCATGACATTTATCTGGACACAGGTATATTTTAAACACCCTGCTTTGACAGTGTTGACTATTAGCCAAGAAATAAATTATTCACCACTTACAAGGGGAGAAAAAATGAGAAAATTCTCCTTTCAACAGCCATAACAGGACAAAGCAGCATGCCCAGGAAAAAAAGAGGAGTGAGGGAGGCAGTAATTTTTCGTTCAATTACAGAAGGCAAATATTTATTATTTATAAGTACTTGCCTTGTATGGGCTTAAATGTTATTTATGAACCTGTTGCATAGTGATTTCCAATGTAACTCATTATTTTTCGCCAGAGGGTGTTGTAAAGGAGCAAGGATATATTTAATGACACTCTGTTAGTCGGTGCAATTACACTGTAATCATTATGTAAAATGTGCTATTAATTAAACCAATTTTCTGCTGGGAACACTCTTTTCCTCTGGGCTTCATCTTCATTGTTCAGCATTGTCTCCTCTGTTTTTCCCCCCTCCTGTATAATGTTGTGACTTGGGCGCATACATATTTATAAAACAAATTTTCATTAGTGCCCCTTGTTAATAGGACCATATTAATATGGAGATGTGCCTGGGCAGTTTGATGTATATAACTTTTTCTACATTAACTTTCTTGAAGTGAGGGGTGGTGCTTTTGTGGTTAACAAGTATCCAACAAACTAAATCTCCATTAACTTAATTAAAATGTTCAAATCAGTGTTTAACTCTGTAATGGTTTATATAAGGTCCAGATGAAACACATTTATGTTGTAGAGCCCTATTTAGAGTGAGTTTGTTAGTTATGACAAATTGAAATGCATGAATAATAGGCCTACTGATTTGAATAAGTAGAAAAGACCCAATAGCGTTAGCAAAAATATAATACTGTAATTTAAGATTGGAGTTTAGAATAAACAAAAAATATTCTCATTTAAGAGGTTTTTGAAATAGGTGTTTGAAACCAACATACAAAACCACTGAAAACAAGCATTTGTGTAAATTTACTTTTGACTTAAAACTTTAGTTTAATGAGAAATAGCCTTTTGATATAGCCCTTGTGACATCTTCCCTATGTGACTTGCCACAGACTTCTCCACAAAGACACATGAAAGACATTAAGACATCCTCAAACAAAATTATTTGTATCACAGTTTATATATATATATATATATATATATATATATATATATATATATATATATACACACACACACACACAGTACTGTGCAAAAGTCTTAGGCACATAAGATGTTTCACAAAAACATTTGTCTTAAGATGGTTATATGTCTTCAGCTTCAGTGTGTCAATAGGAAATATACATTTTAAACTCCCGAACATTCCTTTTGCAAATAGAATAGAACAGGGAGCTCTACAACAGATAGCATAGCCCCCACAGAGCCCCCCACTGAACACAGAGTCAGTCTGGGATTACATGAAGAGACCAAAACTGTTGAGACAGCCTAAATAGATAAAAGAACTGTTGCAAATTCTCCAAGAAGCTTGGAACATCCTATCTGCCAATAACCAATAAAAACTGTTTTGGTCATGTTTTGAAGGCAAAGGTGGTCACACCAAATATTGATGTAGCTTTTTTTTATGTTTACTGGACTTTGTATGATGTTAATTGATAAATGAAAACTTTTTATGGCATTATTTCTGAAGACATCCTCACTATGCAACATTTTTCACAAGTGCCTAAAACTTTTGCACAGTACTGTGTATATATATATATATATATATATATATATATATATATATATATATATATATACACACACACACACACTACCGGTCAAAAGTTTAAGGTCACTTACTTATTCTTTATTTAAAAAACAAACAAACAAAAAAAACAATTCTTAACATTTTAGAATAAAAGTAAAGTCATCTAAACTATGTAATAACAGAAATGGAACTGGGAATTATGTTGTGACTATAAAAATCCAAAATAAATCAAAAGTGTGTTATATTTTAGCACCTTCAAAGTAGCCACCCTTTGCCTAGAATTTGCAGAAATTTACCCTTGGCATTTTCTCAGCCAACTTCTTGAGGAATCACCCTGGGATGCTTTTTAAACAGTATTGAAGGAGTTCCCATCTATGCCTGGCACTGCTTTTCTTTATTATTCAGTCAAAGTCATCCATTTAAAAAAAAAGTTTTTTTTTTCTTTTCTTTTTTTTAATACAATTTTAGTTTCATAATGAAATCAATTAATATGTTGGCACAATTATATTTATGTCTACAAAACTATATATATATATATATATATATATATATATATATATATATATATATATATATATATATATACACTATATGGCCAAAAGTTTGTGGACAACCCTTTTTGTATTAATGAATTTGGTTACTCCATTAAATCCAGTGAAGAAAAATATTAATGTTTCTTTATGTAATGGCTTGGGCTTTGTGTGCTTCCAAATTTGTGGCAACTGTTTGGGGATAGCCCTTTTCTGTTCCAGCATGGCAATGCCCCTGTGAACAAAGTGAGGTAAATAAAGAAATGGTTTACTGTGTCTGGCGTGGAAGAAATTGACTGGCCTGCACAAAGCCCAGACCTGAACCCCACTGATCACTTTTGGGGTGAACTGGAACAGCAACTGTAAGTCAGGCCCCACTGATCAACATCAGTTCTTGACCTCACTGATAGCTTTGTGTCTGAATGAGAGCAAATCCCTGCAGCCATGTTAATACATACAGTATAGTGGAAAGCCTTCCAAAAAGATTGGAAGCTGTTATTACAGCAAAAGGAGAAATTGATGCCCAAGGTTTTGAAATCAAATATTCATCAAGCACATATGGTGTCCACAAACTTTTGGCCATATAGTGTGTATATATATATACACACTGGCAGCCAAAAGTTTGGAATAATGCACAGATTTAGCTGTTTCGGAAGGAAATTGGTACTTTATAGTATAGTCAGGGCATTACTGATGTACAAAACAGCACCATCACTGTTTGAAAAAAAGTAATTTTTTATCAAATCTACACAGGCCCCATTTCCAGCAGCCATCACCTCAAACACCTTATCCTTGAGTAATCATGCTAAATTGCTAATTTGGTACTAGAAAATCACTTGTCATTATATCAAACACAGCTGAAAGCTATTTGGTTCTTTAAATGAAGCTTAATATTGTCTTTGTGTTTGAGTTGTCACAGTATGCAAATATTACGTCAAAAATGTCAAAAAAGAAACAGCTTTCTCGAGAAACTCATCAGTCAGTAATTGTTTTGAGGAATGAAAGCTATACAATGCTTGAAATTGCCAAAAACCTGAAGATTTCATACAAAGGTGTAGACTACAGTCTTCAAAGGCAAAGGACAACTGGCTCTAACAAGGACAGAAAGAGATGTGAAAGGCCAGATGTACAACTAAACAACTGAGGATAAGTACATCAGAGTCTCTAGTTTGAGGAATAGACGCCTCACATGTCCTCAGCTGACAGCTTCATTGAATTCTACCCACTCAACACCAGTTTCATGTACAAAAGTAAAGAGAAGACTCAAGGGTGCAGGCCTTATGGGAAGAATTGCAAAGAAAAAGCCACTTTTGAAACAGAAAAACAAAAAGAAAAGGTTAGAGTGGGCAAAGAAACACAGACATTGGACAACAGATAATTGGAAAAGAGTGTTATGGATCTTAACCCCATTGAGCTTTTGTGGGATCAGCTAGACTGTAAGGTGCATGAGAAGTGCTACAGGAAGCGTGGGGTGAAATATCACCTGAATATCTGGACAAACTGACAGCTAGAATGCCAAGGATCTGCAAAGCTGTCATTGCTGCACATGGAAGATTTTTTTATGAGAACACTTTGAAGTAGTTTAAGTAGTTTAATTTTTTTCAAATTGTAATAGTAATTTTTCAGGTTATTAATGTCCTGACTATACATTGTGATCAGTTGAATGCCAATTTAATGAATAAAAGTACCAATTTCTTTCCACAAGAGCAACATTTTTACATTATTCCAAACTTTTGGTTGCCAGTGTATATTCACCAATAAAAGGGTTTATTAGACTATTTAAAGTCTATGCACAGCCAAATTTTAAGTACCATTGTTTTGAGTCAGTGAGATGTCTGGTCTTCTCTCTTCCTGTCCTGCACAGGATGTAAATGTTGTTGTTCGACCAGATGTTTCTTGGCAAAGTATATTTTCATTCTAAAATAGCGGCACACACGGAATGTCTTTTTAAAGATGCCTTTCTGTTTGTGTGTTATTGCTGGTTGCGGTCGTTATCTCTCCGCTTCTGACAGCCACAATCGCTGTCTTACATGTCTAGGCGCTGCCCACGTGGAGACATCGTTCATGAATGGGTCTTGTCCTCATTGCGAGAACATGACCATGGCAACGTTGCGGTTGTGGCTTGCATTCGTAAGAAAGCAAGCCACCCCAGCGGCTCTCCGCCTCGGTCCTTCTACCTACGGGTATGAGGCCGTGCCGGTTAGCACTGGGGGCGATTTGGGGACCTCAATAGGAGCACCTCTGCCAGGTAAACCCCCACGGACCTCCCATTCCCAAGCACACTCGCTTGCCCCGGTCGGGCTCTCGGATTAGACCGCCGGCTCGTCTCACAGCGAGTTCGACCTCTTATTCGGAGCCGGGTAAGACGATGAGTTATCGAGCTCGTCCACTCTGACGCGGATGCCTCGGCTAGGCTCCCTCCTTCGGGTGTGGTCGCCCAGTCTCAGGCCAACGCAGAAATGACGGACATGCTTTCTCGGGCATCCGTGAGCGTCGGGCTAGAGTGGAACACTCCACTCTCCCCTAAACCCTCGCGGCTTGATGATTGGTTCCTGGGCCCAGAGCGCCGCTCACGACCACGCCCCACCCCAGTCCCTTTCTTCCCAGAAGTGCATGAGGAGCTGACAAGATCGTGGGGGGCACCTTTTACTGCCTGATCCCGATCTTTCAGCTCCCCTGCTCTCACTACCCTCGATGGTGGGGCAGCCAAGGGGTATTCGGTGATCCCCCAGGTGGATAAGTTGCTCACGGTGCCCGAAGCTCCCGTCCAGGGCCTGTAGGTTTACGTCATCCCTGACGGCTAAGGCCTGCAGTACTGCTGGACAAGCTGCCTCCGCCTTGCATTCCATGGTTCTCCTGCAAGTTCACCAAGCCAAGGTGCTAAAAGAGCTGCACGAGGATAGTTCTGACCCAGGATTGATGCAGGAACTGTGCTCGGTGACCAACCTCGCTCTCGGGTAGGCGATGTCCACCCTGGTGGTCCAGGAGCGCCACCATTGGCTCAACCTGGTCGAGATGAGAGAGGCCTACAAGGCATGGTTCCTTGATGCCCCCATCTCCCAGGTTGGCCTATTCGGTGACACCGTCGATGATTTTGCCCAGCAGTTCTCGGCGGTGAAGCAGCAGACGGAGGCCATTCAACACATCCTGCCCCAGCGCGGCTTAAGACCCCGCACCCCATCTGCTCGTCGCCAATGCATCCTCCTGCAGCAACAGCACCAGCTCCACCGCAGCCTGCCCCGTGGCCCCGGTGTGGAGCCCACCGCAGGAAGCAGACGCCACCCGTCTCATGGCCGGCCACCAAGAACCCTAGGAAGGCTTCGAAGCACCCCTGAGACGGGTGACCCAGGGATGAGGAGATCCATTTCTACGGAGCTGTTAGACAGACCACTCCATCCCCTGGTGGAGGGCCGGGAGGAGAATCTTTTGTTTCATTTTTCACCGCATGCCCAAGAGGCTGCGGTACCCAAAATTCAACAAAAGAGTGGTTTCCTTGTTCTCTGGGTCACATGTCAGGTGTGCACGGCCGTCGTCACGACCGCCGTCCACCGTCCCATTTTCGCAGGTTTGGCAATCCAGCGGCTGAGCCCCCGCCCCTGTGCGCCCAGCTGTGGCACAAACACGCCCACACTGGGTTGGATCTGACGGACTATGGGGACGATGTTCCTCCTCCCCCCTCCTCGACCAATCTTATGGTGGGTATCAGGAGCCAGGTAAGTGCTTCGATGTCCCTGGACTCAGCATGGCCATGGGGCTCGAGCCCCCGCAATGTGGCGCTAGGAGGTTGAATCCCTCCAGACCGCATCTCATCCCCTCATGGGACCTCTCTGTAGTCCTTCGGGGTCTACGGGGAGTCCCCTTCGAGCCCCTGGTGTCAGCTGAACTTAAGGCACTCTCTTTGAAGACTGCCCTCCTGACTGCGCTCACTTCCATCAAAAGGGAAGAGGACCTGCAGGCATTCCCTGTCAGCGAAATGTGCCTGGAGTTCAGTCCGGACTACTCTCACGTGGTCCTGAGACCCCGACCGGGCTATGTGACCAAGGTTCCCATGACCCCGTTTAGGGATCAGGTGTTGAACCTGCAAGCGCTGCCCCAGGAGGAGGCAGACCCAGCTTTGGCATTGCTATGTCCAGTGCGTGCTTTACTCATCTATTTGGATTGCATGCACAGCTTTAAAAGCTCCGAGCAGCTCTTTGTCTGCTTTGGTGGACAACGGAAAGGAAGCGCTGTCTCCAAACAGAGGATCGCCCACTGGGTCATTGACACCATCGTGATGGCATATCACGCTCAGGACGTGCTGCCTCCCGTGGCGCTATGAGCCCACTCTACTAGGAGTGTAGCGGCCTCCTGGGCCCTGACCAGTGGCGCCTCTTTGGCAGACATCTGCACAGCAGCGGGCTGGGCGACACCCAACACCTTTGCGAGGTTCTTGAGCCGGTTTCATCCCGTGTGTTGTCAGGTCTGAACAGGTAAGTTCTGGGACAGCTGGCTGGGTGTACTACTTGCATATAGTGCCTTTCCCCTCCCATGAGGTGAAGACGTTCACTTTTGACTCCCAGTCGTGTTCACAAGTTGTGATCCCTGGATGATTTTCCTCCTTAGCCCTGTGGCAGACGAGTTTGCGGAGAAACTCGCTGCCGGCCCAGTACATGTGCTAACTAAGCCCTGTACTGGGGTAGGTTCTCCATATGCGCTGGTTCCCCATAGGTGACCCCATGTGATATATCTTCCACTAAATCATTTCCCTGTCAGTAAACTGCATCTTCCTTGGGCAGAGGCCCCTCTGCCCCCCCGTCACCATGCTTGTAGAAACTCCTCCCCCCTCGGGTAGGACCTACCAGGTGACTTTTCCACATGACATACTTCTGACAAGACTCGGTAAGACCATGTGATGTACTTCCTCTCGAAATACCCCCCCTTCTCTGGGTGGGGTGTGGTCTCCGTGGTGTCTTCCCCTTGGGAGTGACACCCCCTCCGACGTAGACATTTATGGCCCCCAGTCGGTTAACAAATTCCACTCTTTTTGGGGAGAAAAAAGAGGAAAAGAGGCCATGGCTGGGCTAGCCTGTCCCTATTTGTTAGGCAGTTTACTTGTTCCCGAAGGACCGTTTGACACTCTTAAGAGCGTTGGGGGAGGTTACGTGATGGCCTGGTGCGCTGGCTACGAGGCACACAAAGGTCTGCCCGTCTCGCACCGCTAGTCCACATAACACAGTTCAGTAGTCATGGCGTTTTGTATAGGAACCCCTAGTGTCACTACATCGACACAACATCGAGTGAGTGACAGATAGGGAACGTCCTGGTTACTTTCGTAACCTCCATTGCTGCCCAGATCAGTGCCATAACAAACTGTATATGTTATTAAGATTAGAGCATATTGTGGAATTGAATAGAGCTGGGGTACTCGAGTTTGGACTCGGACTAGAGGCGAGTCACAAGTCCAATTCTGATGGAATTTTTAGGAACCAATTTTACACATTTTTACTCGGACTTGACTTGGACTCGATCCTTTGGGACTCTGGTACAGCTCTGGTTTCCAAGTACAGCTGTGACATTTGTGTTGCAATGAAAAAATAAATAAATAAATAACAAAACAGAAATTAATGAACGCATCTCTGTCTGCATGCAGCTTTATTAGCCCCTGAAATTGTAGACGTAGCCAGAGTAGTTTCACTGTGTTTAAGCAAACACACGCACACACACATACACATGTGCACAGGAACACTCATCAGTCAACCAATACACTTGAATGTTACTACAGAGACTACTGTATAACATTGACTACCGAGGTAGCTGGCATGACGAAAACATAAAGACGGGTATGTATCCAATGTAATAGACACTAAACAAGGCAGTTTCTTATGACACGGGACCTGACAACTGGTAAAATTGCATGTGGCATTTTTGCAGCCAAGACGGTGCTCGGATTGCGGTTTCATCATGGTTAAAAACTTAAAATCAAGAACTTATTGAGTCAAGTCACCCATATCATGTCTCTCGCAGTTTACTAAAAACAGCATATTGAAATAAAAATAGTATTAATATTGGATATTAAGTCTTTTTAGGCATAATGCATCTACACATGTAGGCTTCTGTAGTCTCTTGTGGTCCATGCAATGTTGTTAGCTTGAAATGGTCCATAATAGCTTGATGAATTAACTGTGTAATGTTTTAAATATTCGAAGGAATAAAGCATTATTGCTAAAGCAGACAGCATCTCTAAACAGATAAGCAGCACCCATTTATTATTGACTGACTATTTTCAAAGCATTGACGAGCTGCTTAAAATACATTCTTTAACAGCATTTGTCCACCATTCACAAAATTCAGTCATGCACAATAAAATATTAGGATATTTTGGGCAGTGAAATATTTTGTTTATAATTTAATTATAGACTATAAAGTAAATGTATTATTCAATGACAGAGTTTGTGTATGAAGCTAATCTTCATGTTACGAGATTAATTTAGTTGGTTATGACGTTTTTATTTTAAAATGTAATTTAATTTAATTTTTATTCTAAACCACCTGGGTAACTTATGCACGTCTTTTTTAGCCTACATCTCTGTCACTTTTGAAGGAAAATTATGTTAAATTTATGACTCAAAAACATTACTCTCCATGTTTTTGTGGTTAAAGAAGAGCTCAATAAAATATTCTTCGGTTGGTATTTAAAAATTTCAGACTCATTGCAGACCAACGCGGCGGCCGCTCAAGCAAATATCAATTATTATTTTATTTGTTTTATCTTCTGCGGCAGCTGCTGCAAGACGCACATGGACGCATCATGGATTTAGGTACACGAGCAGCACGCAGAACTGCCCTGCATTGTGCAGTTTCCCGCAAATTAACTAGAAAATCATGTCCGTGATGACATTTCCAGTGTTTTTGGATGTTGCATTTACAGTCAAATCGTGAGACGTAACTTCTCAGCGAGTGCTAATTACTATTGTGTTGACTCATTTGTACAATATGCATTTTCCCAAATCAGTCGGCAGATAGAGAAAAAAGATTCAGAAAGAAATCTCAGTATAGCCTATTATTTCTTTAGATAGGGATACATTTCAATAAAACTAAATTAAATTGAATTGACAAATTGAAAATGAAGTAGAAATAAAAATTAAATAAAAATTTGAAACATAATAACCTTGGTTGTAATGACTAACACAGCTTTCACTTTCTTTGGTGTATGTTTGAGTGTAGGGGAAAAAGCAACATATAATTGAAATGTTAACAGAATACAATAAGAATTGTGTTGAAGGACAATTTTGTCTTCATACACCTAAAGCATATACTTTCATTCTGAAACCACTTTGAAATTTGTTCAGCAGGAAACTAATCATAAAATGTATATATGAAAGGCAACAGAGGTGTTTTTGTTACATTTATAAACTGTTTTTCTTAGTTGTGAAGTTTAAAATAAGCTTAAAATATTTATGTTAAGTTTACGGTTACAATTTTAATTCAGAACAGATCCATTCAGACTCGGACTTGACTCGGACTCGGCCTGTTATGAACTCGGTCTTTAGTCCGACTCGGCCCCTTTTGAACTCGGACTTGATTGTTTAAAGACTCGGACTTGACTTGGACCTGACTAAGGTGGACTCGAACCCAACACTAGAATTGAATAAAGTGCTGTAAATCAAAAATATTACATAAATATTTATTTTTTTCATATGCACATACAAGTACATGCATCTACAGGGATGTACACTCTAAAAAAAGTATTTTTTCATGTTGTTCAGTTTACTTAAAATAAATTAAAATGAACTAAAACTAAAGCAACACAATTCTAGAACATTTTGTTACAAATTGATGTCATTGCTTTCTATCCAATTAAATTTGTAAAACTGAAGTTTGCTTAGTCCATTTGAGTTTACTTTTTGTAGCACTGATGAAACTGGAGGGGATTTCCATTTCCCACCATGCTTTGCATGGGACTGGATAGTGTTATTTTATGCATTTTTGAGCAAG
Source organism: Myxocyprinus asiaticus (assembly GCF_019703515.2). Lineage (NCBI taxonomy): Eukaryota > Metazoa > Chordata > Actinopteri > Cypriniformes > Catostomidae > Myxocyprinus > Myxocyprinus asiaticus. The sequence continues at coordinate 23,901,277 of NC_059352.1, forward strand.
ATGAGAATAGGAGGAGATTTGTTAATGTTTAATGTTCTGTTATATTCGTATTTAAAAGAGTGTCTGCTAGGCTGGAGTTTTGGGGATTACCATTGTGCTGAAGATTGGCACTTGTGCTTAGGTTGAGGATGGACTTTCAATTTCAAGTGAAATTTATTTTGAGCAAGGGTGTAGTACACTCTTTAAAAAGGTGATTTTTGTCTCCTGCATTTTTTCAAGCTAAACCCTTAACTAGCGATGGGAAGGCCGACTCTTTTCCGCGAACCGGTTCTTTAGGACGGTTCATTTCAATGAACTGGTTCCAAAAAAAGGGTTCACCAGTTCATTTACGTAATCATGTAATGACGTCACTATATATAATGCTAATTCGCCGGTGTAGTAGAATACATGCACAAACAAATTCAATAAAGCCATATGTAAGGGCATATTGCTGATTATAACATTTTATTTAATTAAGTTATAATAATAAGGGTGTTTATTGTCATCAGTGTTTCATTCAGTGATCTTACAATACATCCTACATTAAAGTTTTGCACCTAAAGCACCCAACACTGACACTGATATACAAACGTGGATGTTCTACACATGTTTAAAGCATAAAAAGTGATTAAACTAGTCTTAATCAACTCACCCTTTTTTACAGAAACCATGATCCAGCTCATCACAACTTCAGATATAATCTGCATGCACAATACTCAATAGTAACATTTGTTTACATCTCTCGACTGAAATGTTTCGCACCTTCATTCAAGTCCTCGGTTCACGCATACTCATCAGCTGCTCACTGATCAGCAGTTCTCAGTATTATGTCAGAAAGAGGTGATTCTCAGTTCAGTGAGACTCAAAAACTGCTGTGATCAACTCAATGTACTACTGATGCGAGAGCTGCTGTCCTCGGATCAGTGTACTGTTGACTCGAGAACTGTAGATTGGATCATCTTCATACATTGATAAAACGGTAATACAATCAAGTCATAAACATATTTCCAGTATGTTTTATTTGTTACACTCCCTGTTGTTCAGCAAAATACACCTGAAACATACATTTCGCCCTTTAATCACACACATGCTCAATGTCAGCAGCTCATCGGTTCTATGTCGGACACCTCCGAAAGAGGCAATTCTCAGTTCAGTGTACTGTTGCAACCCGAGCATTCAGTCTGGTTTGTGAACAAGTTGGAGCGGTTCATTGCAAAGAAGAGTTGGCAAAAGCAGATATCACCAGTTCTAGGATCATATTACTCCCGGTTATCGGCTCATTTCGATTTGGAGTGTCAGGCACATCCGAGAGACAGGTTAAGATAGAGTAACTTGTGCATCAGTGTTGACTCGAGATGCGAACTGTTTCAAACGATTCAGTCCGATTTGGTGAACTAATTCAACTCGTTCACTGAAAAGAACTGGTTCCAAAGAACGATTCGTTCACGAACTGGACATCACTACCCATAACGAGTCCAAATGGTGGATTTGTATATAGTATTCTTTGTGTTTTGTTCCTTTGGGCTGGTTGAGCGACCATCCAGACAATCACAGGTGAGTTTCATGAGCTGAAACAACCCTTACGTAATAGGCCGTCAGTCAGACAGTCTAATCAACGCGGCTCCATTCATTTCTACAAAGTTGCTTTCAACAATACTCATTTATCCATGTTTTTTTTTTTATCGCATTGATGTTGATCTATATTAAAAATCTAGAGAAGAGGAACACACAAATGAGAGTTATTTATCGGCATATCGTTCTTGATTGTCAGCATTACATGAAATGTACTGCAGAAAAAACAAAGGACAATCCTTCTTTTAAGCACACATTGTAAGTGGAGTTATATCAGCGCATGAATCTTCATTAAGTTATGCTTTTACAGTATGTTTGTGAGGTAATAATGATAGATTTTTTTTTAATATGATAGGAAGTTTGATAGGTTGTTTTTGCCAATTTAAGCAGATTACTAGGTCTGTTAAAAATGTAAATGTAAATATATGTTAATATCAGCTCCTGTTTTTTACCTTTATGTTGGTGTGCAAACTGTGGGAAAAAAGATAGATCTGCTGTGTTCTTAGAACACTTAGGCATTTTACTGAAGTGAATAGGTATGTAGACATGTGTTTTATGCATATATAAAAACACACGGACGTTATTGAAACTCATAATTATTATAAGACTATTTGTAACAGAGGTTAAGATCCATATGCGGTTTAATAGTAAATGTGCAACTCATAAACAGACAGGCAGGGTAAATCACCTGTAATGGAATAGCGTAGGCAGATGAGAGACGTAGTAATAAACAGGCAATGGTCAGCGCAGGCAGCAAACAATCACAATAAGATTCCAGGTAAACAATGGGTAAACAAGGCAGGCAGCAGAGTATCAAACAGTGGGAAACAGGCAGAAGTCGAACACAGGCAGACTCAAACAGATGAGAAAGCATAGGCTTTGGAATTTTTGGAACCTGGACGATATTTAATGGTGAAATTGAATCGAGAAAAGAACAACGCCATTCCTCTGGCGCCGCTTTCATAGCCAGCAATTCTCGGTTACCCACATCGTAGTTTTGCTCGGCAGGCGATAGCTTACAGGAAAAGTATGCACAAGGGTAGAGTTTTGGGGGCATTACATGATGTTGTGTGAGAATGGCTCCGATTCCCGTGTAAGAGGCATCCAAATCAACTGTGAAAAGAGTGTTGGGGTCAGGATGGTGCAGGATGGGAGCGGAGGTGAAGCGAGACTTCGGGTTCTTGAAGGCTTGGAGGGTCGTTGCAGACCAACACAGTTTGGAGCCCCCTCCCTTTAACATGGAGCAGCGACTGAACTGAAATTTCGGATAATTCGCCTGTAGAAATTGGTGAACCCCAGGAAGCATTGCAATTCCTTCACAGAAGTAGGTTGAAGCCAGTTTAGTACCGCACATACCATGCTGTCAACCATGGTGACCCCTTCTGGGCTGATGATGTAGCCAAGGAAAGACACAGAGGTCTGAAGGAACTCACACTTCTCGGCTTTGGCCGAGAGTTGGTGGTGGATCAGACACTGAAGGACTGCTCGAACATGGGTGATGTGTTCTTCCAGAGAGTTTGAATAAATTAGGATATCAGGGTCTCCCTTCATTGCGGCATGCCAGCTCGGATTGCAGCTCCAGATTGAGTCCCCTTCGGAAAAGCAACTTGAGTGTGTCCTCTACCCACACAGTCTGAGCGGCGAGAGTGTGGAAGGTAAGTGCATACTCAGCAGCGGTGTCCTTCCCCTGTTGGAGTGAGAATAACAGCTCACCAGTGTTCTTTCCTCCCTCAGGATGTTTGAATACTTCTCAGAATCGCTGAAGAAAATCAAAAGGTAGTGAACCTCGAACCCTCACAAGACCATATAGCGGTAGCCCAGTCCAGAGCCCTTCCGGTTAATAAGGAGTAGACAAAAGAGATGCGGCTGTCATCAGTGGCATATAGTGTGGATTGTTGCTTCACAAACATCGAACACTGCATCAAAAACCCCTTGCAACTAGCTGATGTGCCATCAAACTTCTCCGGAAAATCAAGACGTGTGTTGGCAGTGAAGATGTTCGGAGAAGGAGGGTTATTCACCAGAATGGGTTGAGATGCATGTGGCGGTTCGTCTGATGCATGAATGCGGAGGTTTTGCAAGATCTTTACTAATTCCTCCATAGAAGCAGTCAGCCGGGTGAGTTGCTGTTGGTGGGCAGCCAACACATTAGCTTGAGCGAACATTTCAGTAGATAATTGCTGGAGCGCCGCTGGATCTGTAGTTGGCAAAGTCTTCTGTAACACAGACTCCGGAGAACAGAGGTTAAGATCCATATGCGGTTTAATAGTAAATGTGCAACTCATAAACTGACAGGTAGGGTAAATCACCAGTAATGGAACAGCATAGGCAGATGAGAGATGTAGTAATAAACAGGCAATGGTCAGGGCAGGCAGCAAACAATCACAGTAAGAGTCCAGGTAAACAATGGGTAAACAAGGCAGGCAGTATAAACAGAGATAAACGCTCAGAAATGTTAATAGGAACAAAACAAGACTTCACAATGATTAATGTTTGAACAGCGCTTAAATAGTCTATGAAATAGGGAACAGGTGTGAGTGTAATCAGTCCAGGTTGGCATGCTGGGAAGTGTAGTTCGAGGTGCCCTCAGAACTCGGGCGAGAGGGACCTCTGGTGTTGAGTTTGTGACACTATTATTGTTGCCTTTTGATAGAAGTCATGCTCAGCATCTCACAAACTGTATGGAAATGATAGATTTGCTTTGTTCTTTAATTATGAAACCTTTACTAAAGTCTCTTTTTTTAGGTCTGTAGACATACAAATTTTAAAGGATTAAAATGTTATTTTGATTGTTGATTCAGTGACTAACTCATTTCACACAAGACGCTCATTTGTCACCACTTCTGGCATCACCAGAAATGGTCACTGAATCATTAAATGGATCTGAACGAATTTTGGTGAATGTAGTCAAAACACTCGAGCCACTTGGATACATTTAAATCCCACAATGCACAAGCACAGAGTAATACATTGTATTGTGCACATGCACAGTTGTCATTATTGTAACTGATTAAATAATTTATTCAGGACCAGCTTGTGCTCAGTCTTTTATTGCCATGTGTGAAACAGAAGCAAAGTGCTCCACATGATGCCCTTTATTTTTGCAGCCAAATTTGCTACATTTTGCAAATTATTTTGCAATACTTGAATCTTTAAAATACTACAAATATTAAAAGTAAATAATACGTATATATTAATATAATACTTATATCATACTTATATATTAATATATACTGTAATATATTAAGACTGCACTGTAAGTGTTGGGTCTGTTCGAGCCACCTACTGACAGCTACCTACTGTGTCCCCCCACTTTTAAAATGACTGCTACGCCCCTGGTTTTGAGTGCTGCTTAGCTTTATAAGCAGTTGCTGTCAAATTTTCAGTGCAACAGTTTCACTGTCCTTGCACTTGCGCACCTGGCATATGCTAATAATTAATAAAATAAAGTTGGACCAACATAATTAAATTCATTAGATTAAACATTAGATAATTTAATTTGACGAACCTAATGAAGTTGAGTTAAAACTACTATAGTACATTGATTTGACCTAATCTGACCTAATTAACCTAATATGTTGGCTGAATGGAACTGACTTAATTTGAATAAAATAAATTAAATTGCTTGTAAAAAAATTCTCAAATTAAATTGGGGTAATGACAGAAAAAATGGGAGGACATAAAGTGGCCACAAAAAGTATTAAGACACTTCTGGACACATAAGCTACACTTAAAATGTATGAATTTCATTCATTTTTATTATATAAAAATAAAATAGAAAATAATAATAATAATCAAAACGGCATCTGAAATAATTTCACTTTTTGCAATTTCTTTTTACCAACTGGCCAAGGTCATTTTAGTGAATGTATGAAGTCAGTTTTCATAGGTGTCCTAGCAGAGTAACCACAGGAGTAGTTCATCACATTACATGTGTTCATGTTCCACTAAGATTTTACAGTCACAAAGAGTCAAAATACTTTTTTCACAATATTTGAAGAATAAATCTACTGTTTTATACATTGAAACCTAACAAAGTTATATTATTGAAATGTTTTGCTTGAAAAGTGTGCTTCTTTCCATCTGTCTTTAATGCAATTGCCACTTGTTTTTTTATTTTATTTATTTATTTATTTATTTATTATGAAATGCAAATAAATGAATACATTTGTAAGCTTGGCTAAAGTGGCCAAATACTTTGTGTACAATATACTCTTGAAACCACAAAAACTAAAAGACAAGATGGGCTATACAGTTTCCACTAACACACAAGCACAGAAAGGGACATAGGTAGATAAATACACAAAACATACACATTACCTGAATAGAAGACCCCATTATGATACCTATTACCCATCCTTATTTTCCCCAGACAACATAATGGTGAGGTTTTGATTACAATCAAGTAAACAACAGGCAATATCATGACTTTAATCACATCATGAATTACAATATTTATCAATTACAATCCATTCCCCTCCTGCCTGATGTCACTACAAGATTAATAAACTAACATCAAAATTATATTATGACTACCTCCACTCTGACAGGGCAAAAAAGGTTTAAGAACAAGTGGGAGAGAATGAGTGAGCCAGAGGAGGATAGTGGAGGAATTGTACATCGGAAGCATTATGTACATTATTATCATCGCCTCCATTCCTACAGATGAGCAAATGATTAGAACATACCCCGGATCTGTTTGGATAAGCAGACTGCATGTGTGTGATGGATGACCCTGTTTACAGATGAAGTGGGATAATGTTAGGGAGAGCTACACCACCGATTGTGGTGATAATGAGCCCTCGGCTGGTCAGGTGCACAATGAGAGCCAGACAGATTACACAGACCCGGCCAGCGGATAAGGCGATCATCCAAACAGCCATAGATTGATAGAGTCACTGTCCTGCACTCACAGATTATAGAGAGGTGACTCCAGTTTACTTTCCTTGGAAAAATATGAAATTAAAGCTTCCTAGAAGAATATGTAGGGGAGTGTGAATTTTAAGGATTAGAATGGGATCTTTTTATTATTTGTCTGTAAAATCTGCATAAAAAATGCATTCTTCACAGGATTTATTTATTTTCCTTTTCACACATTATTACAGTAGTATTCAGTTCATCATGATTTGCCAAGACATGTTCTTGGATCTTTGAAACTAAGTCCTATCCCTACCGATACCCCTAACGATAACCATAACCTACCCCTAAAATTAGTGCGAAATGATAGGTTATGTTTAACCAAGTCTTAACATTAACCTGAAATCTAAAGTCTGATTGGTTGACAGAAATGTTGTTCCATGATCAAAAAGGATGTTGATATAGGAACATGTGGTACTTGGTGAATATGGCACCATATTCAGCTACAAGATAATTGTTTCATATGGAACTTAATCACATAATAAAGGTTAATCTTTAGTATGTACATTCATCATCTTGAAATAACAGATAATATGAGCGATTGACAAACTGATCAGTGTGAAGGCAGATTTTTGCTTCTGTGGCTGTTGTCTCTGGGACATTGAAGCAAGAATTTGACAGCACAGGAAACAAAGGACAGTTTAAAAGAAATAAAAAGACTGTTTTAAATATATATTATTATGTTACCTGCCTTCTGGCTGATATGCTGTCTTAAAACTGCTATATTTTTTAATGAAACTTATTCATTGGTTATTTCAGACTCAAAATATATTAATGATCGTTTGATAGTTTGTTAATGATGGTGGGTATATGGGATGGAACTCAAGGAACTGCACAAAGAATATTCTGAAAAACTACCTATTTTTCAAGGAAATTTAACTGTAGCGATAATTGTATTAATAATTTACATGTTTAAATGGTTGATCTATATTTCATTTAATTCCAAAGAGTTTAACACACATTTAAAATGAAGTAGGACTTTTGGGTGACAGTTTAAAAAAGGCTGTATAACAAAAATATGGGCGTTTTTCATTAGGTGGTAAAATATGAAGGGTCTCAACAAACACATACATATAAGTACAGTGGATTAGGTTAGGGTCTTATTTTAAATGACCAACTCTATAATACTGAATAACATCATATTTCTATATTACTCTATGCAGCTACTTTTGTTGTTCGAAGTAGTGAGGTGCACTGAATAAAAAACACATTAAGAAGTTGCGAAAACATTAAGAAATGGTCCAGGAGCTATTACCTTTGTGCCCTTGCCGTGAATAAGGCATCTAACCTCAGTATGGGGACTGTCCCTATTATGGGTATAATCTCATGCACTTTGAATAAAAGCATCGGCTGAATGACAACTTGCTATACTTGCATACTGCACATAAATATGAACGTGAACATGGTATTCAACATATATTTAATTACATAACAAATGAACACTGAAAAAAAAAGTATTACAAGAGTAATACCAGTGTTAAATGCATTGAACACCAAAGTAAACATATAAGGGCCATATAAGATACATACAGGTGCATCTCAATAAATTAGAATGTCGTGGAAAAGTTCATTTATTTCAGTAATTCAACTCAAATTGTGAAACTTGTGTATTAAATAAATTCAGTGCACACAGACTGAAGTAGTTTAAGTCTTTGGTTCTTTTAATTGTGATGATTTTGGCTCACATTTAACAAAAACCCACCAATTCACTATCTCAAAAAATTAGAATATGGTGACATGCCAATCAGCTAATCAATTCAAAACACCTGCAAAGATTTCCTGAGCCTTCAAAATGGTCTCTCAGAGGCTACACAGTCATGGGGAAGACTGCTGATCTGACAGTTGTCCAGAAGACAATCATTGACACCCTTCACAAGGAGGGTAAGCCACAAACATTCATTGCCAAAGAAGCTGGCTGTTCACAGAGTGCTGTATCCAAGCATGTTAACAGAAAGTTGAGTGGAAGGAAAAAGTGTGGAAGAAAAAGATGCACAACCAACCGAGAGAACCGCAGCCTTATGAGGATTGTCAAGCAAAATCGATTCAAGAATTTGGGTGAACTTCACAAGGAATGGACTGAGGCTGGGGTCAAGGCATCAAGAGCCACCACACACAGACGTGTCAAGGAATTTGGCTACAGTTGTCGTATTCCTCTTGTTAAGCCACTCCTGAACCACAGACAACGTCAGAGGCGTCTTACCTGGGCTAAGGAGAAGAAGGACTGGACTGTTGCCCAGTGGTCCAAAGTCCTCTTTTCAGATGAGAGCAAGTTTTGTATTTCATTTGGAAACCAAGGTCCTAGAGTCTGGAGGAAGGGTGAAGAAGCTCATAGCCCAAGTTGCTTGAAGTCCAGTGTTAAGTTTCCACAGTCTGTGATGATTTGGGGTGCAATGTCATCTGCTGGTGTTGGTCCATTGTGTTTTTTGAAAACCAAAGTCACTGCACCTGTTTACCAAGAAATTTTGGAGCACTTCATGCTTCCTTCTGCTGACCAGCTTTTTAAAGATGCTGATTTCATTTTCCAGCAGGATTTGGCACCTGCCCACACTGCCAAAAGCACCAAAAGTTGATTAAATGACCATGGTGTTGGTGTGCTTGACTGGCCAGCAAACTCACCAGACCTGAACCCCATAGAGAATCTATGGGGTATTGTCAAGAGGAAAATGAGAAACAAGAGACCAAAAAATGCAGATGAGCTGAAGGTCACTGTCAAAGAAACCTGGGCTTCCATACCACCTCGGCAGTGCCACAAACTGATCACCTCCATGCCACGCCAAATTGAGGCAGTAATTAAAGCAAAAGGAGCCCCTACCAAGTATTGAGTACATATACGGTAAATGAACATACTTTCCAGAAGGCCAACAATTCACTAAAAGTGTTTTTTTTATTGGTCTTATGATGTATTCTAATTTTTTGAGATAGTGAATTGGTGGGTTTTTGTTAAATGTGAGCCAAAATCATCACAATTAAAAGAACCAAAGACTTAAACTACTTCAGTCTGTGTGCATTGAATTTATTTAATACACGAGTTTCACAATTTGAGTTGAATTACTGAAATAAATGAACTTTTCCATGACATTCTAATTTATTGAGATGCACCTGTATATGCATTCTAGGGGTACTGTTGCAAATTCTCTCATAATTGAAAGAAATATTCAACTAAATGTTAAAAAAAAAGTCAGTTCACATGGTCTAAGACACTTGAATTGAGGAATACCAGGAGTTACATGTAAAAACTATAGACAAAAAGTAAACAGTCTTGCAATTTTTTACCCACATATGCATTCTAGGGTTAAATTTAGTGGTTCCACTTTATATAAGGTGTCTTTAACTACTATGAACTTAAGCATTTAATACAATGTATTTATTATGTACATACTTGTTGTTGCATTGTACTTACATTCAAAGTACCTGCATTTAAGTACATTTCTAGTTCCACTGTTAACCTGACCTCTAACCCTAAATCTAACCCTAACCCAACCCTTACCCTAAAACCTATCTCTAACCCCTAACCCCAACCCTACTCCTAAACCAACCTGTACCTCAACCTCAGTAGAAGCAAATGTGAATCTTGTGAAAATTTTGCAGAACAACATGTAGTATTGTATGTATTTTAATGTTAGTACATAGTAGTTAAAGACACCTAATATAAAGTGTGACCAATTTAGTGAAATAGTAGCATCGAATTGCTTTCACAAATGTGATGAGCATGTGTCTCCTTACAAGACCTGAAAGTAAAATGAAGGCAGCAAACACCTTTTTGACAGTAAGTAGTTTGATCAATAACAAAAGCACCTGTTTTGGGCCAGTCAGAATTAATAAATCAATAGGCTTGGAGAAAAATGGTGGAACACAGGAAGGTTAAGTGTTTGGAATCAAATACTTTCCCTGGAGCATGTATAAAGAGTCATGGAAAAGAGAGCATTGGGGTTCTCTGCATAAGTCAAGGGGCCCCTCATCATCTTTCTCCTCATGTCATGGGAAATGGACTGATAGATCACTTCCTGGTGTCACTACTTGGGACTTGTGACAATCAGCGAAATGATTGTGTCTGCCTGCACACATAGGCTCATAACTGATAGCCTAAACCCCAAAGACTCTACTCTACCATGTGCAGTGATAGAGCATTGGATTAAAATCACTCCCGATGAGGAGGAGCCACCACCATTTATTATGTACTTCCCTTGGCGCTCTGCCATGCTTCCCTCCTCCCTGCCCCCCTGAACCCCCAACTGGAATTCTCACCACAAAAACACATTATGGTAATCAGACAGTATGTGTGTATAGGAATCAATCAACAGGAAAGCCATGGCAAAGAGTTATGACAGTACAAAATCTGTTTGCAACTTTTGATTAATGAAATATTTACTGTGGGCCCAGTTGAGAATGTGGAAGGCAAGAGGTGGACTTGGGGGTTAACCCCCAAATTTCCATTTAAATGCAGGAAGGGAATGGGCCATGGAGCCCAAGTTACGAGATGCTGGCCAAACCAATTTGTTAACATATAGTGTGTGTTGGGTTGGATGAATAACCTGATTCCTTCCATCGTCATCTTCGTCATCATCATCACGATCATGCTCCCAATTGCCTTATAGCCACTCGACTGATTCATGTAGCTGTTTTCCCTTTTGTTATATTACAGCATACAAAAATGTACGTCCCTCTGAGGTATTTGCAGCAGGCAAATGAAAAGTAATCAGTCTTGGAATGTAGAAAGCGCAAGGTTTTATGAAGCTCAAATTGAAGTATTTGAACCATATACTGTAGTGCACCTACCCAAATGTAAATCATCTTTTTCTGAAACAATGTTCATCAATAAAGCAATATGTTAAGAAAGAAATGTCACTGTTGAATGTCACTGTAAACTGTAATGTAATGAAATTGCTAGAAATGTCTCAACACTTCATCTCCTCACAAAATTCACAAGCATCCCCTCTTGACTAATGAAATTAAATCATGTGATCACTCTGCAACAAACATCATACTTAAGCTCTCCTCCAAAACCTAGTGAGCTGCCTCACTGCCTACTGCCTAAATAGACAACTAAGTTCTAAGGCAGCACTCTAAAGATCATAGAGCCTCATAAGTGACTGATTTGGAATGGTTAACAGACAGCAACTCTACCAACATGATCACACAGGAAGTAATTGCAATCACATAAACAATAGTGAGTGCGATTTGGAGGTTGCATTTTTGCTCTAAAATTTCATTTATACACCACTGCAGTTAGGTTTAAGGTTGGGTTTTGGCTTTTGGGGTAGAGTTAATAAAGTATGCATTCCTATTGACTGTTTTATATTATTTACAATTAAAATTACAACTGGCATTTGGCACCACTAGTGGACATTTCAGGTAGAAACTGGAGCTCACAAATGCATATACATTAAACACCACTTCCAGCCACACAAATACACTCCTCACGTGAAGCGCACAGTAGATTTGACTGAGTAGTTGATTTCAATACAGATGTCACAATATACACTGATGAGCCAAAACATTATGACCACTCACAGGTGAAGCGAATAACGATCATCTCCTAACAAGGCCACAGGTCAAGGTCTGGGTAGATTAGATTTCATACCATTACACCCCTAGTGTAATGGTATGAAACACAATCAGTTCTCGTAGTCAACGTGTTGAATTCAGGAGAAATGGGCAGGAGTAAAGACCTGCGCGTCTTTGACAAGGGCCAAATTGTTATGGCCAGATGACTGGGTCAGAGCATCTCTGAAACAGCAAGGCTTGTGGGGTGCTCCCAGTCAGCGGTGGTGAGTACCTACTGACAGTGATCCGAGGAGGGACAAACCGGCAACAGGGTGTTGGGCGCACAAGGTCATCGATGCGCGAGGGCAATGAAGGCTATCCTGTCTAGAAGAAGGTCTACTGTGGCACAAGTCACTGAAAATTTTAATGATGAATACTGGAGGAATGTGTCACAACTAGGGGTGTAATGGTATGAAATGTTCACGGTATGATAACCTTCACAAAAATTACTGCAATATTACGGTATCACGGTATTTAGGTACCTTGCTAAAATTATTAGCAGTTTAATATTTATATGATATACCGTATTTTCCGGAAATAATATCACACCTGAATATAAGTTGCACCTGGTCCAAATCACGTTGTTCAGAGAAAAAAACAAAAACAAACAAAGAGTTGCATCTCTGTAAAAGTCGCACTGACAGAGATTGTTTACTGCAGCTGCCCGAGTCCCGACTTCCCTTGATCCGCTCAAAATTCAGATGCGCTCCGTTATGAAGATTAAATAACCTCAGGAAATACAGATCCGATACTTTGTAACTCTATGCTGTATTCAAATAAACAGCTTTTAGTCTGTGAGTAAAACAGTATGCCTGTTGTATTCTATTCATTCATTAACGTTAAAGACTGTCTATCTGTGAATATTTCTGATATTTGAACTCTCTATGCTGTGCATTAATTATCTGGTTCACTGACTGAATGTTTTTACTATGAGCGTTATGAAATGTAGAATTTGTTAGAAAAATAATGTTATGATGGACAGAATATTTAAACGGTTGCATAAAGTACTTTGTAAAGGGAAAATATTCTGAATTGGCCACTTTAAAATGCTTCTACCATCTCTATGACTGATGTTTTCATCTGTTTGAGTGTAAGCATATGTGCTTTGGTGTGAGTGCGTTTGCATGGCCATGCAGTTCACGCATGTGGCTTTTAAAAAGAAGTGTTGGTTGAGTGAAACAGGAGGATGTTGCAAGTTACAGATTTGTTTGATCAAGTTTATATGATGCTGTGTAAATCTCTTAATTTACTTGATATTTACAATGTAACCTTCCTTCACTTGGATTAAAAAAAAAAGAAAAAATCAAGTAATACCATGAATGCAATACCGTGAATTATAAATGTCAACGGTTTGATAACTGTCTGTTTTTAAAACCGTGATATACCATGAAACTGTGACACTGTTACATCCCTAGTCACAACACACAGTGCATCGCATCTTGCTGCATATGGGGCTGCGTAGACGCAGACTGGTCAGAGTGCCCATGCATGATGACCCCTGTCCACCGTCGAAAGCACCTACGATGGGCACTTGAGCGTTGGAATTGGACATTGGAGCAGTGGAAGAAGGGCACCTGGTCCAATGAGTCCTGTTTTCTTTTACATCACGTGAACGGCATGTACGTGTGCCATTTACCTGTGGAAATAATGGAACCAGGATGCACTGTGGGAAGACAACAAGCCGGTGGAGGGATTGTGATGCTTTGGGCAATGTTCTGCTGGGAAACCCTGGGTCCGGCATTCATGTGGACTTCAATTTGACACGTACCACCTACCTAAACACTGTTGCAGACCAGGTACACCCCTTCATGGCAATGGTATTCCCTGATGGCAGTGGCCTCTTTCAGCAGGATAATGCGCTCTGCCACACTGCACACATTGTTCGGGAATGGTTTGAAAAACATGATGACGAATTCAAGGTGCTGCCCTGATGACGAGTTCAAGGTGCTCCAAATTCCCCAGATCTCAATCTGATTGAGTATCTGTGGGATGTGCTGGACCAACAAGTCCGATCACGATGGCTCCACCTTGCAACTTACAGGAGTTAAGGATCTGCTGCTAATGTCTTGGTGCCAGATACTACAGGACACCTTCAGGGGTCTTGTAGAGTCCATGCTTCGGCCGATCAGTGCTGTTTTTCAAAAAATCAGTTTCTTATTTATTCTAAACTAAATTTTATCAACACTTCAATATGAATGAATTTAACTTTATTGCCAAAATGTATCTTGCTTTAAACAGAGCATTTATTTTAGAGCATTTTCAGTTTATTTGACAATAAATACGAAAAACTCTTATGTCAAGGTTAACACAATACAATTACTTATTTCCACATATTTCCATTGTGGTCCTTCATATCATTATGACAGGCTTGTATTTGAACCACTTCAAATATTAGATTTGCAAATCCAGGGTGCAAATTGTTTGTGGAATCTCCATTCTGACCTTTCTAATGTTGTCATTTGCAATCAGCTCACTAGGAAAACAGGGGCGGGAGAGGGGAGGAAAATCATTTGAACTCATGATCCACAATAGATTGGCCCATGCACTGGGGTCATCAGTGGGCCAGAATGACAGTTCAGGTCAATAACAGGGGCAAGAAAGGTGGCCCAGGCAAAGCCCTGGGGGCCTCGTTCAGAGGCTTAATCTCAGGATTCTGAAGATTAAGCGTGGTTGACAAGACATTGGCAGTCTTTTTGTGCTGAAGGAGTTGCACACAAAAGAGGATTAAGGTGGGGTGACAGTGTTGTTGCTGCTTCCTGACAGTGGCAACCTGTAGCCCCCCGGTCACCAGTCCAATCCCTTCACCTGCCACTGTCAGAGCATTGACAAGATGCTGAGGTAGGGAAGGGTGTGATAGCCAGTCAGGCTCCCTTCATTCTCTTCCATTCATATCCCATGCTGCCAACCTGATCCTATAGCAGAGCCCAGGGGGCTGGCATCCTGGTCACTGATGGTTGGAGTATTGAGTTATTGATATACTCCTCAAAGAGCTTCATTGATCCCAGCAAAGACATCACACTACATTGCATGCATACTGAAGAACAGCCAGAAGTGTTGAAATCTGAAGAAATAGCTACATAGGCTTACATTCTGTTACAATAGATCTGTTCAGCTTGTAGTCCAAAAACCAGGAAGAGAATTCGCCATGGGTTACCATTGGTTTTTCCTATGGGTTTTTATAATGTTTAAAAAAAATCATGATCTGCATAAGGCGAACCCTTGCACCTCTAGATGCAGACTTGACGTTTTTTAGAATCCTAGCCCACACTCCCTCCTCCAATAACAAATTTAAATCTTTCTCCCATAATCTCTTGAGAGAAGTTGAAGCTCCATCCCCCAGACTCTGAATTAGCAGGGAGTAATACACTGATGTCTCATGACCTTTTCCAAAAGCAGTAATCAACTCTCCCAGAGTATCTGCCACTTTAGGGGTGTGTGTGCTACTCCCAAAAACAATACAGAGCAGGTGGTGCAGCTGTAAATTCCTATAGAACTGAGATCTGGGTCTCCCAAAATGTTGAACCAAATATTCAAAAGATCTCAACACTCCACTCTCATATAGGTCACCAAGTGTACTAACCCTCTCACAATCCACTCTGACCAGAAGAAAGGGGACTTATTAATACATAATTTAGGGTTCAGCCATATGCTTGAGGCAACATTTAAATAAATGTCCGTATTAAACACTCTGGACACTTTTGTCCATACCAAGTGCAAATGCAAGATAACAGGGTGTCACTAAACTTCTCTGATTAGTTTGACAGAAAGGCTTTGCAATGGCAAAATAGGGGCAAGAACTTTCTGTTCAATACAAAACCAGGGAGGGGCTCTCTCAGGTGGAAGCGACCAATGAGCCAAATATCTAAGACCGAATGCATAATTAAACAAAATCTTGGGTAGGCCTAGCCCACCTTTGTCAATTGGCCTATGTAACTTATTAAAATGTAATCTGGGACGTTTAGCATTCCAAATTAAGGACTTTGCTATGCTATCAAATTGCTTGAAATAAGAGAGGGGGACATCTACAGGGAGAGATTGTAACAGGTAGTTAATTTTGGAATACAGTTAATTTTAATAACAATAACCTTCACAATCATAGATAAATGTAATGAAGCCCACCTGCCCACATCGCTCGAAAACCTTTTTATTAAGGGGTCAAAATTAACGGCAAATACTTAATGCCCTTTTTTGGGCCACTGGAAGGCGCCCGGCTGAAAAGCCATTACTGGGCAGTACGCTGTCAGAGCCAAAGCTTCAGATTTAGACCAATTGACTCTGTATCCTGAGAACTTAGAAAAGGAATTAATAATACTGTGGAGGCAAGGCATAGATCTAGTGGGGTCGGAGATGAATAATAAAATATCATTTGTGTAAAGCAAAAAGCTTCCCTTCTTATCACGGCTGCTAATGGTTCCAGGGCAACACAGAACAATAATGGGGAAAGAGGGCATCCCTGCCGGATGCCCCTATCCAGAGTGAAATAATCTGAAATTAATCCATTTGTTTGTACCACCACTACTGGGTGTCTATAAAGTAACTTAATCCATCCAATAAAAGTATTTCCGAAGACGTATATTTCCAAAATCTTAAAAAGATAATCCCATTCTACTATATCAAACGCCTTTTCAGCTTCAAGTGAGATGGCCGCGACCAGAGTCTGATTATTCGCCACTGGCCACATAATATTGATGAGACACCTAATGTTATCAGAAGAGCTGTGCCCCCGAATAAACCCCACATGATCTATATGTATAAGAGATGTCATAACTTAATCGGTTAGCTAAAATTTTTGACAATATTTTTTATATATAAAATAACTCTTACACTCGCTTGGGTCTTTGTCTTTTTTAAGAATCAGACTGATCTGGGCTTGTTTCATGGTTGGCAGAAGATTTCCATTCTTTAATGATTCTGTATTAACTTCTAACAAAAGTGGGGCCAATTCTGTGGCATAGGATCTAAAAAACTCAACGGCAAAGCCATCTGCCCCCGGAGATGCCCACAAAACAACCTCCAGCCAATAGGAGGTATGAGCACAAAGAACGTGCAGATTCATCTACAACTGTCCCGAAGGAGTGTTATTCCACAAAACAAACTCTAGCCGCTAGGTGGAACCAGCACAAAAAAAATAAAAGCCCAGTTTCCTTGGACGCTCAAGTGAATGTACAGTGAGTCAGGCTCACTTGGCTGCAATGTGAGAATCACACCATGACTTACTAATTCCTTTGACTTTATGAAGGACATGGCTTGCTGTAGGCATGTAAATATTTTACGGCCATCCTTAGTATCTATTCTCAGTTTGGTCGGGAACATCAGTGCAAAAGTGACAATTCGTTGATGTAAGAGTTTCTTGCATTCCATGAATCGATCACATTAATTTCTTGTCGAATTAAGTCTGGGAACAAGAAAATGCTGTAGTTCTTCCAAAAAAGCCTTCCTTTAATCCTCGCCTTGCGTAACACAAGATCTTTATTGGATGATCTCAGAAATTTGGCCAGAATTGATCAGGGCCTGTCTCCCTCAGCTGATCTCTGAGCCGGGACCCTGTGAGCTTGCTTGATTTCCAGCTAATGGCCTGTTATGTAGAGCAGACTCGGGAAGAGCTTGTCTAGGAATTTCACCATGTCTCTGCCTTCTTCGTTCTCAGGAATTCCAACAATTTGGACGTTGTTTCGCAGATTACGATTCTCAAGGTCTTCCAACTTTTCCTAAAAGTGTTCCAAGTCTATCTTGGTCGCTAGCAGGATAGCAGCTAATTCCATCTCTGATGACTCCAGATAATCGACGTCCCCCATTCTTGTAACAAACTCAAAGAATTTCATCTCCATGGCAGTGATCGATTGACATAGTAGAGCAAGATCCTTCAAGTCAGCTACGACCTTCGCCAGCATTGCCGACATGCTCGACAGTTGACGCTGAATCTCTCCCACTGCACTGTCCAAATGGAGTCCCCAGTCTGCGACCTTGTCAGGGGTATCAGCTTGAGCACGTAAGTGCCTTTTAATGTCTCCAGAGCCAGAAGATTTTGAATTCTTTGACATTGTTGGGCCTCATGTATTCAGATAGAAGACATAGGCAGGCCTAACAGTCGTAGAAGCCTGACTGAGGCCCAGAGACACAGTCATAACAGACTACAAAACTTATGAAGCCTTGCTCACTAAAGGATCGAACTTTCAACTCCTATTGGATGAGGCACACGACAGAACGCCCCTCAACAATGACGTCATCAGGAGTAGAAATAACTCTGAGATCCTTCCGGGAATTGCTTCCAGCAACTTTGCTTGCCGTGTGTAGACGCAGCTCATCGCTGCTCTCAGGTGTGGCCTCGTGGCACAAGGAAGTAACATCCGACTTGAAACTGTGGCCATACAATCTCCATCTCGCTGGACGAGTTGAGATTACTCTGTGTTCAACCGAATACTCTAACGGATCTGAAGGAGTCCGCTGAGCAATCTGCATCTTCATCCATTTGCCTGCAGAAGTGAAGAGAAAAAAATTTCTCTTCCATCTTCAATCAAGTCGAAGTCGCTGATTTCTCCGCCAGCCCACCAAGAATCAGCAGCCGTACCACCCGCCGACAGAGCGAGGAAATGGCCTCCCGTCATCACCCGAGCCTCGAGGAACCGAGTCGGAGTTAAAGGACGGATGAACACACATTCGTCTGTGTCCTCATGCGATTCAAGTAAGAGGTTTACGTCTGGGCAGAGATAGAATATTATAGTGTGTTATTCTTGTGTATCAAGGTTATTGGTTGTACAGTTTACGGACCGCCGAGTCTGCTCATTGCTGCTAATAATACTCAAGGTATTACTGTAATGTACTGTTATCACAAATGTGATCTGCTGTGTTGTAGTCCAACCACATTGGACTGTTGTGTATTTCCGCCATCGCGGGTGAGACCGGCAAACTGAGTTTATCCATTAAAGAACCAAAGACCGTGGGATGGTTTACGAGCCGTTCACCGCGTCTCTGAGTGATAAACTAACAGCTGCTTTCTCTCCCACGATCGCGAAACCGGCTTTGGTGCCACCACTTTATTCTCTCTCTCTCTCATACTAACCACACGTGACCCCTCACAAACATTTTCGCACACACATTTGGCTAGTAGATAACTTCGTGATAAAGCTCAGCTTTGTCCCTAAGTTATTGTACAAGCGGAGACACGCAGTAAACGGGCAGATGCCATTAACAGGCTTCTCTCCGCCCACATTCACAGCCATATTCTCTGGCCGGAAATCTTGCGTGACGTACTCTCCACGAGAGCCACGTCCGCCATTTGGTGCACGTCACTCCTTACACACACACACACACACCCATTCACACACACACACACACACACACACACACACACACACACACACACACACACACACCTACCTTCCTCTCATGTGTTATAGGCTTAGTTTGGTTACCATATTTAATCACGTCACTGTTTAGTTTGTAGTTGTAAGTCGGAAGTTTATTGACTGCATTGTATTGATTATTAATCGATATTACTGCATAAATAAACTTTGTTATATTTCAAAGAGAAGTGTTTTGGTTTGTTTTGCATACAAATGTGTCAAATGCTGACAGAGGATGTCAGTGCTCAGATTCAAGCCTTCATTGTTTCTTTTCGAAGGTCAATATTCTTGGGATGTCGACTTTTAAGAGAACAATCTAATATTGAGACAGTTATACTATCTGGTTATTAGTCCCTGAATCCAGGGTGGTGCCCCGGCAATATTAATCCTTATTAATATTCTATTGATTTTTGATCATTGATAATTATCTTTGATAATTGTTGAATTTGAAGGATCAATAAGCTAGTGTTAATTTTAATCAGTGTTTCATTGATGTTAATAATTGGTGATTATCTTTGATAATTGTTGATTTGAAGGATTAAAAAAGCTAACATTGATTCTCATCAATGTTCTATTGATTTTAATAATTAATAATTATCTTTGATAATTATTCATTATTGCTTATAACCAAACCTGCTCCTGAACATAGTGCACTACATTTAGTGGTGTGCCGTGTGAGGTTTTAATGAGTTAGATTCTATTATTTAATTTAAATATTAATTAATAACTAAAGAAATAATTATTAATTATTTCTGATAGTAACACTGATCTAAACAACCAGTAGAACCTACAACATATTGACTTCATAGAACAGTTATGGAACAGGGTGTATCGAATCTCACTGGTTTATGACACAAAAAGTATTAAAAACTAGCAAAGTGCGCAGAGCTCGCCGTTCACATGTCTGACCCCCGCATGGCGCCACACCACTCCTATTACATAATTTTTTTTTAAAAAACACACTGCGGCTTCAAAATTCATGTTTGAGGTATGAAAGTGTGTAATTTATGTTGTAGAACAAAATGTCCACGTATCGTTAAGCAATGTTTACAGACCTTATTTTACTCATAAGTTCAAAAACCCCATTAAAAACACCCATAGGAGAATAGGCCGTATTCATGATTCCTGTCAGGGTGTCAATGCCAGTGTCAAGCTTCGCTTTGAACTCCACATGAAAAGCGTTTGCAAACTTCTCTTTCTGCATTTTCATGATAGTTAAGATTTGACCTGCTTCTGTGGTAATTAAATTACTTGATTTATCCCATATGGGCTTGTTTTGTACAACAAATAGCATTAAGAGGTCCTTTCCCCATCATTTGATCACTGACACAGCTGTTGTATGTGTTTGTGGTATGTGCGTCAGTGTAATGACTCCGGGTGGAGACCATACTCCGACCTATGCTTTATTAACGGTAAATGCGTTAATCACGAATAAGAAAAATGAATGTGTTAAACTTTTTTAATTAATCACATGCGTTAACGTGTTGACTTTGACAGCTCTAATTGGTATAAATCCTTATTCCGTGGTACATGAAAGATGTTAGACCGAATGACAATCTCAGTCACCATTTACATTTATTGTACGGAAAAAGATGCAATAAACAAAATAACTCATCAAAAGTAGTAACAATACTAATGTAACAAAACTTTTCAGTCAAAATAGTGTAGGATTTCCAGTAGCAAGCTACATTTTCAATGACTAGCCATGTAATGTCACAAAATGCTACATCTGTCACACTGTATTGTGAACACAGCTGAGCTGTGGGAGTAATCGAACATGCTCATGTACACCGTACTCTCTTTTTTATACTGTATGTAGTGCTGTGAAATCCAAATATTTAAGTGAATCAATACTTAAGGACAGTTAACTTGTAAAAACAAAACAAAAAAATATTAATTTATTTTTAGTTTAGGTAACTCCAGTTCAATTTAGAGACTCAAGAAAAAGAGCCAGTTCACATAAATGATTCATTAATTCACTTGAGACCCTGCGCAGCATTAAAGGAAAGTTGCTGAAATATTTAATTGCTGATTGTTACTGTAACGATCTGGAAGGAAGTCACGAGAGCTGGATCTAGGTGCGGCTAAGGAGTTTAATGAAAAATAAACAAGTACAAAATAATGGGAAAACTCAGGAACAAAATAAAACATCCATGATGGGAAACATGAACATGAACATGAACATGAACATGAACATGAACATGAACATGAACATGAACATGAACATGAACATGAACATGAACATGAACATGAGGAAACATCTACAAAGGGCACTGGTCATACATGGGAGGTCAAAACACATAACAACTGACAAAGAACAAGCAAACAACAGGGCATTATATACACAATGGATAATTACTTAATGGAACACAGGTGAGGACAATCAAGGACAGCTGGCAGTGATGAAGGCAGGGAATTATGGGAAATGTAGTCCGGGAGGAACAGATGACAGGGGAGAAACACGAGGCAAACAACAGTGAATCATGACTGTTACTATATTATCGTGTCAGTTATATAAAATAGGGTGTTTTCTTGTTTTATTTGTTTTTATTTACTATAAATTTATATGTTCAATTTAATGCTGTGACCCTAATTATTTAATGTCACAATTAAATATATAACTACAGTATTAGGTGATAATATTTTATTTAATAATAATAAATTATATAATGTGATTGTTATATATTTAAAAACATTTTCTTAAAGTGGATAGCTACTTTTTTAGTAGCTTGTAGTTTAGCTAACTACTTTTTTTTTTTTTTTTTTTTTAAGTAGCTTGACTGTGGTCTTGTTATTGGTCGCTTGTAGCTTGGGAAGATACAGTTTCAAAGAAGCTTCTCCAACACCACAGCCTAACATCTCCTTTTGTGTTCTACGGGGAAAAAAATACTTATTTACGGGTTCAACAACATGAGGGTGAGTAAATGATAACAGAATTTTCATATTTGGGTGAACTATGCCTTTAATACACTGGTAGAAAGGGAGAAAAAGGTTGTGGCATTCAATTGTGGAATAACAACTAAAGAAATGGAGTTGTATGTGGAAGCCAATAAGATATCTCAGATTTGACACATTCAATCCAGACAAAGGCTTCACTGAGAGACAAAAAAGTAATGACTTCCTATGTGTCCCACCTAACCCAGCACTGTGCTTGTGAAGTATCACTTCCCAGCTTGCTTTGCCTTAACGTCTTAGGGGGTATTTGAGAAGTTTGGCAACTTGTCAAATGGATGGATCAGACAGATATATGGAGTCCGGGTAAATTCTCTCATGCTCACACGGTTCAGAAAGCTCTCTCATAATATCCCTGTCGGCTGATGGAATGCTCAGTTCGGCCAAACACCCTTAAAGCCCAGTGTGTTAGAGTGACTGCTTGACACACGTTAGTAGCGTATATGTTATTCTATATTCTGTGTACCACTCCTAGGGCAAGGGAGGACTCCACAGGCCAGGATCCTTGCATGCTAGTAACCCTGACTCCATCATTATCAATTGTCTTTGAACAGCTCTGATCATCACCTCAATTATCTGCTGTCCAACCCATTTGACTATAATTTCTCTGTCGATGAACATGGAATAATGACAGCCAGGGGAGGGGATGTGGTCTACAAAGAAGCAGGAGGACATACGCAGGCACACACACACACACACACACACACACATATATATATATATATATATATATATATATACAGTATATGTGTGTGTGTGTGTGTGTGTGTGTGTGTGTGTGTGTGTGCGCGCGCGCGTGTATATATACAGTACTATGAAAAAGTTTTAGGCACTTGTGAAAAATTTTGCATAGTGAGGATGTCTTCAAAAATAATGACATCAAAAGTTTTCATTTATCATTTAATGTCATACAAAGTCCAGTAAACAAAAAAAAAGCTAAATAAATATTCAGTGTTTATTCAATATTCAACATTTATATTTCCTATTGACACACCACTAAAGCTGAAGATATAAATAACCATCTTAAGACAAATTATGTGCCTAAGACTTTTGCACAATACTGTATATATATATATATATATATATATATATATAGGAAATATAATGCCACCAACAAAGAAATCACATTTGAACTATATTATTTTATTCATTTATGAAATGATTGGGAAAGAGGGCCAGTATCACACACAGTGCATGAAGTGAGCCAGAGAATCACAATCACAGTGCATAAGAATCAAACATGACATGATCTCATACATGACAGCCACTGATGTACAGTGTGCATGCTAACACTAGGCCACAGTTCCTACAAAACCACATGCAAACATATTAAAACAGTATAAGTTTAAAACATAACTACTGAATGAACAAACCAAGTCCTGCTAAATGCTTAAAAAATGTATTTTTATTTCAACATCTGAAATAAGTACACCATTAAATATTTAGAGCATCATAATCTACATTTGTTCAATTCGCAGGGTAAAATTAGGAAATGTAATCATTACTTTTGGACACTTTGACAATCTAAACCCTTTATAAAAAGAAATGCACACATAAATATATGGCTTTTGACTGTGTGCCTTATAAAATGACTCCCTATTAGCATTCCTCTTCGGCTTGTCCATTTATAAACATTTTGTTTTGGTGAAGGGTCATCTCTGTATTGCTCTGTCTCTGCAGGTTGTAACAAACGAGTGTAATTACAGTGGCTGATTGGTTGGAAGGTCATTGCTAATCCTGTAATTTTTCATCTATGTTTGGATTTGCTTGTGATGAATGTCCCCAGCCTTTAGCGTATTCCTCCTCAGATTACCCCATGCATGGAAATACAACAGCAAATAAAGCTGTTGTCTCACCACTGTTTTCCTCCACTGACGGTGTATTAGTAAATTAACAAATAAGAGATGTCATCTCACAGGTTAAGTAAAAAGAGCTTCTCATTGTCATAATTAATGCCTTCCTCATAAAACAATAGAATGGATTGGATGTTTACACTCTGGTATGCAAATAATATTGTGGTATACATGTATTTTTCAAGTAATAAGCAAGGTACTTATGCCTGAGTTTCTCAGTGAACCTTAATTAACATTATGATGAGCACCACATGAATTAAATTAACTACAATAGTAATAAAAATGTAATTACAACATTATTACATATGAAGTATATCTTTTCATTTACTCTGTAACAGTGGATAGATAACTTCTGACATTTAATCTGTTACTGATTACAAATTACCCAACTAAAATCATTAAAACTGATAAGTAATACATTCTATGTAGTCATGTACAGTTATCCATAAAAAAGTAACTTTAATCAAATTATGCACATTTAAAATGTAATGTTATCTATTTAACTTTACATGAATATTAAAATCTGATAATGTAATCTTTATTACATGTAGTCAATTACTACCCAACACTTCACATTACTTATGTATTACCACTGCAACATTGATTCTGCAATACGTGGCCTGTTAATGCAGAAAACCAAACACTTTGACTTAATCTGTCCACTTATAAAGCAATAAGAAGATGCATTGTCTCTGAAACAATGTTGTTGATATCACAGGTTAAGAACCCATTAACTTTCACAATACATACAACCTGTGAACACTCATGGCAACTTGTTTTATCACTTATATTTTATTTAAAACAAGTAATCACTTAAAAACTTATCTTTTAACACTTTTTATTGTACTGGTAAAGAGATGCAAATGTCAAATCAATCAGTCCAACTCTCAACAGAACCTTAAATACAGCAATAAAACAGCCCAAGAATGTAATTCACCTCAGTGAAACACTCAACATGTCCCTTGTGATTTAAACCACCTTTGGCATGGGCACCTATCACAGTTGCAACACATTTTCTCAACCAATTGCGCATTACAGTCTTCTAATGGTCAAGTCAGACAGAGTAACTTATAGCAGCTCATTAAAAGGCTCCTCTCACTCTCTCACTCTCTTCCTATCTCTCCCTTCTAAACTCTCTCTCTCTTCCTCCTTCTCTCCATTTTCCTCGCTCTCAGTGGACACAATGTCTCCTGCCTATTTGCAGTGATTTCCACAGGTAGAATTAATGTGCTGTCAGGCCCTTTTGAGACGTACCTAGCTGGCAGCTTTCCTGATACTTGGCTGATCAGCTACTTGCCTGCAGCAGAGGTGTCTCGCCTGCATGCCAGTGAGCCAGTCATTGGACAGAGAAAGGGGAAATGGGAAAGAAGACATGGGGGTTCCGTGTGATCCATTTGTCTATCCATGCGCTGACAGGCTGAGTGAAGTCATGATGGACAATGCCCTTTCAAAGTCAGACAACATTTTCTCTCTGTCCCAGAGCTGTGGCCAGGTATTTGTATGTGCTGGCTTAGCCCTCTCTTATCTTCATGAACTGCAACCATTTGGTCATTCAGCTGTAACAGTAGCCACATATGAGTATCTAAATAAATCATTCAGGTGCTAGTCATCTGGATGAGTAGGAACAACACCAAAAGATTGACATATGAATTAACTATTCGTCAGCTGTTGCCTGAAAATATTTGAATTAATTATTCGTCAACTGTTGCCTGAAAATATTTGAATTATAATGCATTCATATTAATTATTTATTCACCGTTGGTCAACTTTAAACCTGAAGTACACTGTAAAAATGTTTGTAATTTTAATGGTAAAAGACTGTAAAAATGCTACAGTAAAACAGTGGTTAACGAGTAGTTACCTTAAAATATACTGTAAATTGTTTTATATATATATACATATACATTGGGGTGTTCTGTTTTATATTTAATGTAGTTTAGTTCATGTTTACTGCATAATTTTAATTTCACATGTGTTACCCTGATGGTGTTTAGTGTTTGTGTGAGTGACACTGAGCACTGTCTCTACATGTTTATTGGTCATTGCTCCTGGAAGGGCCTCTATTGATGAACTTCATGTCATCATGTGCTCTTCTGTAATTTATATGGAGATTAACATTACATTATAAAGTGAAAAGCAGGTTTTTACAGTTTCAGAAGTTTAATATATCAAGTTTATTAATACAAACAATGGTAATGCACTGTAAAATACACAGGCATCAAAATTACATCCCGTAAAGCCTGAAACGTGGTTACCATATTTTTTACAGTGAATTTCTGGCAACCACAGCTGCCAGTTTTTTACCATAAATTTAACAGGATTTTTTTTGTTGTTTTTGTTTTTGTTTTTTTGTTTTTACAGTGTATGTCATTTCTGAACTGCTAGCATCATCAAACACTGAAAAAAAAGTTTAATCTAAAATGTGCTTCATGTGGTAACATAAATTTTCCAGCTGATTAAAGTCAAAAATATTATTCAACATTACTGAATCAACCTGAATACATTAGGTTACACCAACAAAAATGATGAAGTTCAGGCATGAAACTCTAAACGGTGCAAGGTGACAGGTTCTTTGAATCTGTTAGCCAATCATATCACATATGATATATCAAGCCAATCAGCTCACATGGTGTAAGCTGATATGTCCTTTGACCTATAATCTGGTAGCCAGTCAACTTGAATACTTTGCATCTTTGCCTAACATTTAAATTTGCTCAGTTTGCAAGTAAGCCGGTTTCACTGCAGCACGCTGCGAGAGCTATTTGCTCAGGTGGTTGCTGGGGCTTTTTCTTCTACCAGCTTGCATCGTAAGGTCTGCTTTGGCCATGACACATAGAAGCGGCCTTTATCAAGGTAGCCAAATCAGGCACTGACACACATCACTATCTTAGGACATTAGTATAAATACATTCACACATAGCTAGGCTAAGTCACTAGTTAAAAAGCTCTGGGCTTTCCTGGTCCAGATACACATTATGAGTCAGGTCACTAGCTGTTTGAGCCATTCGGCCAAGCAGGCCAAGGCACTCAAAGAGATTTAGTCCATTAGCAAGTTAGCATACACTCGGTGCACATGGCTCTTCGGAGCAGCAGCAGTACACAAGTCTTGGTGTTATATCTGCTTGTTTGGGGGGTTGTGTGATGTGTTATGCGTTTGTGCATCTTCCATGTGTGTTGTGATATTGTATTTATGTGTAACTGTGCAGCAGCAGCAGCAGCAGCATGTCCAAATGCTTAACACAGTATGTCTATTTTCTAGCTGTAGCAAGTCTCTATAATTGCTCTGCAGCAGCAGCAGTATACCAGATCTAGTCCGCCAACACTAATATCCTATCAATATGTTGTACCCACATTAAAATGTGAAATCTTTCAGAGAGTTGTCAGTCAGTCACTTTTATTTACAAAGCACAATTGTTGGCCAAAGTGCTGTACAATGTTAGTGATTAAAACAAAACATTAAAAGACAACTTCATTTACACATAAAACAAAGATGAATATAGAAAAACACTGCTACTCTAATACTGATCCATAAGTTACAGAGAAAAGGTAAGTATTAAGAAGATATAGTATAAAGCATCAGTTATGGGACAGGTTCTAATACGGACTGGCAGACTGTTGCAGAGGCGTGGGGCCACAACCGAAAATGCATAATCACCCTTGCAATCGGGAACTGGGGACAGATAACAGCATACAGTTTGAAGACCTTAAAATTACGTAACTAATTTTAAGGAGGTTTACATCAGAAAAAAAAAAAAAAAAAAAAAATCTTTACATATCAATTGCAGGTTACCACTTTTGGGGAAATCAGCCTACAAATGGTTTACTTATAATTGTCTATGCAAATTAAGCAATATTTGTAGCATTGAAAAAAAAAAAAAAAACACGTCAGCTTTAATGATTATATGCAGTAAAATAATTTTTTAAAGGCAAATTGAAATGTTCTTTCATAGTCTGAGCTTGCAAATAATTAGTAAAAGCTCATGTTTTCTCTCTAAAACTAATAAGAAAGTCTCAATTTGGCAACACAAAATGATTATAAATGACTTACACAAAATGAAGACTAAAAAGTCTCTAATCTAATCTCATTAATTTAGTAATGCCTAATCAATGGCCAAACAACATTGAGAGGTCTAACTCAGTCATCGATCACTATCTCTCAATTCTGCCTCAACATTAAGCTTTGTGGGAGGGATGGATTTGCCGCAACTTCTCATTAATTGGCTTTGGTTCTTTAATCTAGACTTTCTCTTGTGATAGTGCTTTTTGCAGTTGGGGACAATCTGAGGCTTGTCTTATTACCTCTGTTGCCTGGTGAGATCGGCCCCTACTCCCCAGTGCCACATCCCAACCCTTATTCCAATTTGTTCATGCCCCTTGTCCTTAGCCGCAGCAAAATTAAAAACCCTGTGTTGCAAAAACATCTTACATTTCCAAGGTATTGGCTTGCTGTGCTCGACTAGAAACTTAATTTATTCTGGCTAACTTCTCAATTATCTTCCCAGTAGTGGAGCTGTGTAAAAAGTGCAAAAATCAATATGATTTCATTCCCCTTGTATTGGAAGGGGAAAAATTAATGAGATAGGACACTCTCTTAATCAGAAATAAATGTTTTAATTCAAATAATAACATAGTTTTCCCTTGCAGAGGGATGACAAATGCCGGGCCAGCAGGCTGCTCGCAGGCCGTTTCAATTTTATTGTAAATATAAAAGGTATTGATCGGCGAGATGTACAAACCCTATTGCTTACAAAAGCCATTTGGGGTGCCTGGGAAAACTATTAAGCATGGGGTCAGAAATCAATAAACAACACTAAAATGTGGCTGCTCTTGCCCCTGCTGGCACCTTGGAAAGCAAAATGGCAGGCGTAGTGACAGAAATGTCTGTGGCAGGTAATGGGCAGGGATGATGGGGTCAGGTGTATAATCATGGAGGGGGCTTTGACAGCCACCTCACACAAAGGCTTGATCGTCTGCCCTCTTCAACACACAGCAGCTCATCAGCTTGTCACTACCTCAGCTCTGTTTCACTGAGGGGCCAGCCGGACACATCTAATAGAACATCTAATAACTGTCTATCACCAGACTCTCTATTACTCTTGATAAATATTCACTTTTGTTTGAATTATAATAATAAAACAAATCTGGGCCTGGATGCTGATTGGTCAATACAGCCTTTCAGAAGTTGGTTTTTTTAGGTTACAAACTAGTAATTACGAGGGTATTATACTATAAATGTGGTTTATGAGGACACCCCTAGTGTCCTGTAATTCAGATGGCTTAAAAACATACTAAACAATGTTTTTTGTTGTTGTTTTTTTTATGTAAAAAATGGCAAATGTTTCTGTGAGGGTTAGGTTTAGGGGTATGGGTATGGTTAGGGGATAGAATGTATAGTTTGTACTGTATAAAAATCATTATGTCTATGGAGAGTCTTCGTAATGATAGGAGTACCAACATCTGTGTGTGTTCTAGAGGAAGGATGGCAATGAATAATAAAATACAATTTTAAGGAAAAATTGTGTCCTTAATATTTTTAGTATGTAGAAATGGTTTTAAACAATACTTTATAGTTATACTTCATTGCTTAAATAAATAGTATGTATTTAGTATTTAACATGGTGTTTAATACGTTTTACATTGTCCACTATATGATATACACTCACTAAGCACTTTATTAGGAACACCTATACACCTGCTTATCCATGCAACTATCTAATCAGCCAATCATGTGGCAGCAGTGCAATGCATAAAATCATGCAGATACAGGTCAGAAGCTTCAGTTAATATTCACATCAACCATCAGAATGGGGAAAACATTTTGTAATGCACCTTTTAATGGGGATGGCTCGCCCAATTAGTTGCAGCAAAGTTAGACAGAGACTCACAACGTGGCTGGCATTCCACAGGTGACATTTATTTGCAGATTCACCATCAGTCTCACATGAAGTTGCAGTTGGCAAACACTCCACTGTCAACAGTGTTACTTAATAAACAAAATAACTCAACAGAGCAATAGAAATGTGAAAAGCTCCTGTACCCCGCAGACATGCAGTGTGCACAGCTTGCGATCACATGTAGACTGAACGCTCAACGGAAAAGGAAACAGTAAAGAGTGTGCTGCTCTTAAAGGGGCAGTACCCAATTCTAGCTATTACAATGTGATCTCAGTGATTTTGACCGTGGCATGATTGTTGGTGCTGGACGGGCTGGTTTGAGTATTTCTGTAACGGCTGATCTTTTGGGATTTTCACACACAACAGTCTCTAGAGTTTACTAAAATGGTGCCAAAAACAATAAATATCCAGTGAGCAGCAATTCTGCAGATGGAAACGCCTTGTTGATGTGAGAGGTCAACGGAGAATGGCCAGACTGGTTCAAGCTGACAGAAAGTTTACAGTAATTCAGATAACCACTCTGTACAATTGTAGTGAGCATAATAGCATCTCAGAATGCACAACACGTCATACCTTAAAGCGGATGGGCTACAACAGCAGAAGACCATGTCTGGCACTTTATTAGGACCATAGTGTTCCTAATAAAGTGCTAAGTGAGTGTATACACACACACACACACACACACACACACACAACCTATTGAAAGCAAAAGCAGGTTTTGAATAAAAGACTAGTTGTGTTATAATTGTGATCAGTTTTGAATTTTGAACTAAGAGTTTTGAAAATGTTCTATTTATGTAAAGATACCACCAAAGCAATTAAAACTAAGTAATCATAAAAAATAAAAAAATAAAAATGTTATGTCTTTTGTGCTTTTTCATATCAATAATCCATTAAGGGGTGAAGCAATATTCTCAAAAATGAATAATTAATTAAGAAGATAAAGTCTTGGGGCCTGGGTAGCTCAGTGGTAAAGATGCTAGCTACCACCCCTGGAGTTCGCTAGTTCACTAGTTCAAATCCCAGGGTGTGCTGAGTGACTCCAGCCAGGTCTCCTAAGCAACCAAATTGGCCTGGTTGCTAGGGAGGGTAGAGTCACATGGGGTAACCTCCTCGTGGTCACTATAATGTGGTTCGTTCTCAGTGGGGCACATGGTGAGTTGAGCATGGATGCCGCGGTGGATGGCGTGAAGCCTCCACACACGCTATGTCTCTATGGCAACACGCTCAACAAGCCACGTGATAAGATGCACGGGTTGATGGCCTCAGAGGCAGCTGGGATTTGTCCTCTGCCACCAAGATTGAGGCGAATCACTACCAAAAAAAAGAAGAAGATAAAGTCTTGACTTCAAATGAAATGACTTATTCTTTGAGATTAGATTATACAAATATATAACAATAAAAAGATGGACTAAAACCAATATGTCTGCAATGTTGGACTTTTTCACTAGAATCAATTTAGGAAAAATTTGCAACAGATTTTTTCTTTGATGATTAGAAAGACGTTTATTTAGTTCCTAAACCCATGGAAAAGGCCAATGTGCCCTCAGGCACAGGGCAATGAAAGGTATTTCATAATAGTGTGTGTACACTAATTAGGGTAGGTAAAGGAGAGTTACCAGGGCAGAAAACTTAACCCCAGATCTATGGACTCCACTGGACAAGCGGTGGGTTAGACCCTCGGCTGCACTTTGTCCAAGACTTCCATTGACTGACCCTTTGAGTAGAACGCTTGTCTGCAGCAGGTGCAGTAAGGTGGCCAATCCCTGCCTGAATTAAAGCTCAAAGCCATCTTAACAAACATTGCAAATTGATAAATCATTGGAAGCCGCATCGGGACTTTATCTGCTGGAGATCTGGAGGGCTTAAGGAGGATCAAGCAGTGAGTATTGCTATCTTCAGCGACATCCGCTCGGTAGATAAATAAATAAATGATGGCTCGTGTTTTTGTATACATATGAGATTGTCTTTTCAGAATAGAGGCTGAGGTGTGTGTGTGTGTGTGTGTGTGTGCATGTGTATGTGGTGGTGGGGGGGGGGGGGTTCTGTTGTGCATGTGAATAGTACTTTTCTTGACCTGCTTAAAATGGGATTTGGAAGGGTCACTGTTGCCTATCAGAGGGTGGATGTTGGGCATTTTGGGCAATGTGAAGGGGGTTCCGTAGATTTGGATCTCTGAACCCCCCTCCTTCCCACTCTGGATTATGTCAGTTTCCGTGTCACTCTCATCTCCCAAACTGATGATTGGGTGGGCCCGATTCAGCCCCCAGTCTTTGCGGTCACTCGACCCTGTGTGTAATACTCTCTTAATGCCGTCATGGTGAACAAAGCCCCCTATCCGCTGCACGCACAGACCCCTCTTGACCCCTTGTCGTCTGATACAATGCAATTGGCCATGTCATTATGGCTGCCTGGCTGTCCTATTCCCTGTCTCTGCATGCACACCGACTATAATTTGATTTTCAGCGATCAGAAGGACAGGGGCCAGAAGATTTGCAGGCCAGCTAGCAAAAATGAGGGAAGAGATGACAGCGAAAGGTCATCTGATATTTCTGGGGATATCCATGGAAAAAATGGGGCCTAAAGAGAGAGGGAAAACTATTTATCTACAACACCATCTGAATTTCCATTTACCTCTGCAGATATTCTTGAAGGTAGACTGCCTAAAATTGTGTTTACAACATTTTTTGTATCTTACATTGACTTGATATGCATTGACTTGATATGCAGATTAATTCATAACCTGTAGGAATACAAAAATTATTACAAAACATTACATGAAAGTCAACATGAAATTTAATGACCATATATTTCTAATACACATTCCTGGTCTTATTGTGCATAATTCATGGGTGCACGATTTTCCCAAAAAGTTTAGCGTCATTATCTTTAACAAAAATTTAATCATTTGCTCTGCCTCTCGACACGACTTTCCATTTTGGCTGACATCTAACCACCTGGCTCCATTCTGGTATGCAATGCCCTATTTTTACGACTGTATAATCAAAAAAAAATTCTTGTTGAATAATCAGTTTCACTCAAAAATATGTCATACAAAAGTAAAATGTGTTGTAAACACATTGTTTTTCATTGACTTTTCATTGACAAACCCTACAACTACAGACTGACTATAAAAAAGACAGCATATATTCTGTTTTTTGAAAACTCCACATTTGCCTTCCACCAAAGGCAAATATCTTACAAAAGGGAACCTGTTTTACTTTTGGTTTATAGAAGAACAAACTTGCCATTTTCACTTGCCTGATGTATACAGTTCTTGTCCATAACTCCAGACCAAAGAACATAGGCACTTTTTCCCACTCTGTTGTCTTGTGAAAAAGAGAGCATGCCATCGCACCGCAGCAAGGGAGCAAAGAGGGACGATTTATGATTGGGTGACACCAGCAGAAGGAGTGATTTATAGTTTAATTTGCTGTTGTAATGGACAGAGGATAATAACATGTAAAATATTAATCAATGTGTAGCAACAGCAGACATCATTTGCTAAGCTTGTTATCCACTGCTCTGCCCCTGACAGTGAACAATTAAACTGACATGTGCAAACAAGGTGCATGTATTGGGCTGCCAAATGCATATGAGCGAGTGTGTGTATGTGTTTATGGCATGGGGTGGGGGGGGGGGGGGGGGGGTTATGTGGATCCTCATGGCCCCAGGTGGGGGACATTTGGATAGAAATGGGGGATTTGTTCGCTAAAGAGCAACATCAGTCCCCCTCTGAGAGAAGCTGCCTCAGACAATAAACCTTTACAAGGGATATTATGTCTCCATTGCCAAATCCCCTTGATAAATGAGAAGACATGGCAACATGCCTCTGAGCAATAAGTGGTGTGTTATTAAATATGAGTAAATAATAAGTGGGGCTAGATCATGCTGTGCAATTTATGAAATTGGATCAATTAGAGCAGCATTATAACTGTAGATTTATAATTATATCAGTATTAGGCTATCCACCTTATTTTTCAGCAAAACTAGTGTGCCACCATTATCAACCTTGACATGGACTACTTCCGGCATAAGCCACTTCCAGCTATTTTAGCTATACAAAAATTCTACATTATGCTGCTTTATATTACAGGCTGGCAATAAATGTCGACATATTATTATCATTAATTACGTTTTGTTTTACTGTTTATCACATTTTACCATTGATTAATCACACACTGCTGCACAGGCAGAATGAATGAAATCAGGTGCTGACACGGACAGTCCTGGGAGCCATCTTGACACGCCTCTACAAACATTACACAACCAGCAGAGAGAAGAAAGATGCTGGGAAAATGTTGCTTCAACTTGGCAAAATAATAAACGCATTTTACTCTCTGTTCTTGTCAGAGATCATTCTCTCTTTCTTAGCGGTGCTTAGTAAACAGACATGCAGACCTCGCATTCAGCATGGCTTATGAAACATCGCCTTTGGAAATAAATAAATAAAGGCATAATCGGAGGTAATGCAGGTACATATGAACAGAGGTTTACATGGAGACAAGAAAGACTGCATCATCACCATCTTGGTAAAGAAAGAAGCAGATTTTTTTAATGTCTCTTCAATACAACAACACACAGCAACAAGTGAATGATTTACTTACTCTACTTAATGTTAGAAAATTATCCGACATTGGCACATAATTCTGCTGTACATCTTGTGGTTGTGTGATAGTTTAAAAGCCCAGATCACTAACTCTGTTATTATAACCTTCTAGTTATTTACACTGCGGTCAATGCCAGTGGAACTTTCTCACATTTGCCGGAAATGCAGCCGCTGCTTTGAAATATAGCACAAGGAATCTTTTAAAAGACATTTGATAGGTTTCAAATTATAAAACAATAGAAATATTGAGAATTAAGAAACAAATTATTTGGACACCTACGGGTTGTCAAATGTTAATGGAACATTTCCATGGTAATGAACTACACCTCAGTTACTCTGATAGGAGTACAAGGCACTTGGTTTGAAATGTTTTACTTTATTTAGAGACATTCTGACATTTTAAAGTGTGACTTAAGTATCCCAAAATCTCCAAAACATTTTGGGGCCACTATGTTCTTGAGACATGAAAAGTGACAAGTGAATTTGATGTTTGTTAGAAATCACTCCTCTGCAACAAATATTTTCAACTATTAAAATCAGAATCAGAATGAGAATCCGCTTTATTGCCAAGTATGCTTACACATTCAAGGAATTTGTCTTGGTGACAGGAGCTTCCAGTGTACAACAATACAAAAACAATACAAAAACAGCAGCAAGACATAGATAATAATAAAAAATAAAACTAATTATACACATACATACAGACACACACATACATGCATACACACATACACATGGGCAGTGCAAATCTTATACAATCTGTTATGTACAGTACAAATACAAATCTGTTATGTACAGCGCAAATGTTTTTTTTTTTTTTTTTTCAGAGGAATGAAATGGCAGAAGAGGTTGGATGTGTTGGATAAATATAAGAAAGACTAAACTGTGTATTGCACATAGTTATTGCTCAATGGGGCAATTTAACTGTTCATGAGATGGATAACCTGAGGGAAAAAAACTGTTCCTGTGCCTGATGGTTCTGGTGCTCAGAGCTCTGAAGCGTCGGCCAGAAGGCAACAGTTCAAAAAGGTAGTGGGCAGGGTGAGTGGGGTCCAGAGTGATTTCCAGCCTTTTTCCTCACTCTGGAAGTGTATAGTTCTTGAAGGGGGGGCAGGGGGCAACCAATAATCCTCTCAGCAGTCTGAACTGTCCTTTGTAGTCTTCTGATGTCTGATTGCGTAGCTGAACCAAACCAGACAGTTATTGAAGTGCAGAGGACAGACTCAATGACTGCTGAGTAAAACTGTATCAGCAGCGCCTGTGGCAGGTTGAATTTCCTCAGCTGGGCCTTTTTCACAATGGAGTCAATGTGGGTCTCCCACTTCAGGTCCTGTGAGATGGTAGTGCCCAGGAACCTGAATGACTCCACTGCTGCCACAGTGCTGTTTAGAATGGTGAGGGGCATCAGTGTTGGTGTGTTTCTCCTAAAGTCCACAATGATCTCCACCGTTTTGAGCGTGTTCAGCTCAAGGTTGTTTTGACTGCACCAGACAGCCAGCTGTTCAACCTCCCTTCTGTATGCAGACTCATCGTCATCTTGGATGAGGCCGATGACAGTGGTGTTGTCTGCAAACTTCAGGAGTTGACAGAGGGGTCCTTGGCGATACACTCATTAGTGTAGAGGGAGAAGAGTAGTGAGGAGAACACACATCCCTGGGGGGCACCAGTGCTGATTGTACAGGTGCTAGAAGTGAGTTTCCCCTGTCTCACAAGCTGCTGCCTGTCCGTCAGAAAGCTGGTAATCCACTGACAGATAGACATGGGAACAGAGAGTTGGTGTAATTTATTCAGGAGAATAGCTGGGATGATGGTGTTGAAAGCCGAACTGAAGTCCACAAAAAGGATCCTTGCATATGTCCCTGGTCTGTCCAGATGTTGCAGGATATGATGCAATCCTATGTTGACTGCATCATCCACAGACCTGTTTGCTCAATAAGCAAATTGAAGGGGATCTAGAAAGGGTCCAGTGATGTTCTTCAGGTGGGCCAACACCAGTCTCTCAAATGATTTCATGACCACAGACGTCAGGGCGACATGTCTGTAGTCATTAAGTCCTGTGATTTTTGGTTTCTTTGGGACAGGAATAATGATTGAGCATTTGAAGCAGCATGGGACTTCACACTGCTCCAGTGATCTATTGAAGATCTGTGTGAAGTTGGGGGCCAGCTGGTTAGCACAGGATCGAAGACATGCTGGTGAGACGCCATCTGGGCCTGAAGCCTTCCTCATCTTTTGTTTCCGAAAGATGCGGCTCACATCATCTTCACAGATCTTAAGTGCAGGTTGAGTAGCAGGAGGGGGGAGGAGGGGGGTTGCAGGAGGTTTTGGTGTTTGTGTGAAGTGAAGGTCAGAGTGGGTGTGGGGTGTGAGATTGGGCCTTTCAAATCTGCAGTAGAACACATTCAGGTCATCAGCCAGTTGTTGGTTCCCTACTGGGTCGGGAGTAGGAGTCCTGTAATTTGTGAGTTGTTTCATGCCACTCCGCACTGATGCAGGGTCTTTAGCTGAAAACTTATTTTTCAGCTTCTCAGAGTATCTTCTTTTAGCCACTCTGATTTCCCTGTTTAGTGTGTTCCTGGCCTGATTGTACAAGACTTTATCCCCACCCCTGTAAGCATCCTCTTTGGCCTGATGAAGCTGCCTGAGCTCTGCTGTTAACCATGGTTTGTCATTGTTGAACTTTAAATAAGTCCTAGTAGGAATGCACATATCCTCACAGAAACTGATATATAATGTAACAGTATCTGTGAGCTCATCCAGGTCTGTGGCTGCAGCCTCAAAAACACTCCAATCCGTGCAATTGAAGCAGGCTTGTAGTTCCTGCTCTGCTTCATTGGTCCATCTCTTTACAGTCCTTACTACTGGCTTGGTTGATTTTAATTTCTACCTGTAGATTGGAAGAAGATGAACCAGACAGTGATCAGAGTGTCCCAAAGCTGCTCTAGAGACAGAGTGATATGCATCCTTTATTGTTGTGTAACAATGATCCAGTATGTTCCTGTCTCTGGTGGGGCATGTGATGTGCTGTTTGTATTTGGGCAGTTCACGTGTGAGATTTGCTTTGTTAAAATCCCCAATAATAATAATAATTGAGTCAGGGTATTGTTGTTCCATGTCTGTGATTTGATCAGCCAGCTGTTGCAGCGCTGTGTTCAAACACGCATTTGGTGCGATATACACACTCACCAGAATAAACGAGGAAAACTCCCGCGGTAAATAGAAAGGCTTTCAGTTACTAAAGAGCGCTTCCAAATTAGGACAGCACATCCTCTTTAACGTTGTTTCATCTGTAAACCAACTTTCATTGATATGAAAGCATGTTCCACCACCTCTCGTTTTCCCCGTTAACTCCGCGATGCGATCCGCTCTGAACAGCTGGAAGCCCAGCAGATGTAACGCGCTGTCCGAAATGGCTTCACTCAGCCAGGTTTCTGTGAAGTACAAGGCAGCAGAGGTTGAAAAGTCCTTGTTTGTGTGGGTGAGGAGATGTAGTTAGTCTGTTTTGTTAGAAAGAGAGTGGAGATTCGCAAGATGAATGCTCGGCAGCATTGTTCGAAAGACCCACCGACGGAATTTGACCAGCGCACCGGCTCGTCTCCGTCGCCTGCATCTCTTGAACAGCAGAGCTGCGCCTCCAACTAAAATGTCTAGCAAAACATCTGAATATTCGAAAACCGGGAAAAGATTGTCTGGTACATGCTGTTGAATGTTCAGCAGTTCGTCTCTGTTAAAACTGACTGGAAAAAGATTACTAAACACAGGACAAACAAACAAAAACAACAAAAGAACTGAGGAGCTCCGCACCGAGGCAGCCATCCGCAGCACCGTCATGATGATATCATGATAGAATCATAGCAGAAATTCCACAGATGTTTTTCAGTGGCTTAACTAAAGTGTTGAAATGAAGATTATATGGTCTCATGAACAATTACTATACACTCTGATAACTCCCTGACTGTTCTCCCTTTCAGTCCACCCAATCTCTCTTTACTTTTCTTTTCTTTTCTTTTCCCTTTTTTTTTACACTTGCAGTGGTTCCCAACCCTGTTCCTGGAGGCCCCCCAGCACTACACATTTTGGATATCTCCCTAATCAAACACACCTGATTCAACTCATCTGCTCGTTAGTAGAAACACTACGACCTGAATTGGGTGTCAGATAAGGGAGATGTGCAGTGTTGGGGGGCCTCCAGGAACAGGGTTGGGAACCACTGCTTTACAGGATTTATTTTTCCTTTTGAAATCCATCAGCATCCTCCATGCCAAAGGCTATCTGTGCAGTATGAGAAACCATGAGCCCGTGAGGGTGAGATCTATGAGAGGTCAGTGTGGCAAGATGAGCCAAGCAATGAGGATTTTAACAAGAACCTTTCAAAAATTAAATTACAGCTGCAGAAATTAATAAATCTTTCTCATGGTACAGAACAAACATTTGTCAAACTGTTCATTCCTCTCTTTTCTTCCTTTCTTTGCCTGGCATCTCCTTCTGACCCCGGTCAATTACATTGCTTGTAAATAGTTTTTATACATGTTCAAATAATTGCTCATCCTAATGTGCAGCGATCTGTATTCGTCACGCTCTGTGAGCCCCGGCCCCATCACAGTCCTCTGTACCAGCAGGCTCTATTTGCCGGCGCTGTAAGTGAAATTGAAATTGAAGTTATAATTGATATCGGGGCCCATCACCATAATGGGTTCATCATAGCGCCATCTAAAATATTAATTTTCTAATTATGGATAAATGATCAGACAAGCTGAGGCAGCGGCACCGCGGCAGCCCCTGGGAGCCGAACAGGCTGCGGATGGGAGGACAGGGCCTCGTAAAGCCCACAAATCTTTTCTAATTCTCTGCTGCCGAGCAGCACCCAGGCTCCATTCGCTCTCCATAATGGATAAATAATAGTTAAGAATCAGGCTGTTAGGCTCAATTTTCTCACCCTTAGTCGCTCTTTCTTTCTCTCTCGCTTATGTTTTGTATTTATGGGAGTATGCCGTTATGTGCTTATCTTTGTGCTCGTTCTTTCTTTTTTAGTCTTTTTCTGTTCTGCCATGGCTTTCTGTCATTCCTGTGTTGGAACAGCAGGGGCAGATGATCTAAAAGCAGAGAGAAAGGGACACCATGCAATGATGACTATTTATAAAGAAAATTTAGCAATGCATTTACACATTCAATTCCTCTAAGTTGATTTCTCTGTGCTAATCTTAGTTATCTTTTAGCAAAATTAACCTAATATACCATCCATCCTAAAAACACAGGGCTTGTGAAATTGCCTTTTCGTGAGAAGACGTGGATATTTAGAAGATTTGCACTCAGACAGAGGAATTAAATTAAATATGCTCTGGCAGAACGTAAATTTCCGTTTTATGTGGCAATACTTCGTGCTAATTGTTTCCCTGCACCTTGATCCCGTAATTAGGACCTTGCTAATTATCTAATTAGCCGGTAGCAGAAGGGCAGGTTGACGGCAACATTTTAGCCATCGCTCAGTGGCTCATTATCCTTGAGAAAGTCACCGTGTGTCCATCTCCCCCACCCCGACCACATACCCGTTGGGCTTAGGGAAAGAGTCTGGCTGGAGAGCCATGCTGCTCCACCACCCTCTGCATTTGTCAAGCTGTCTGGTACGATGGCAAGTTTGCCACATCACAAAAGCCCCTTTGACAGCCAAGTTTATATTGCATTGGGAGTCTGTGTGGATAGAGAGAGAAAAGAGGGGCAAGGAGAGTCAAAGAAGGGTTGAAAGTGGTAATTCATAGGTGGTGGGTTTGATTTGCACTAACGCTTCTGTCTTCTGTGAGGATTGGGTGTCAGAGCTTGGCTCATGGAGTATTGTAATGGTAAAGGGGGTGCGAGCTGAGGGAAGAGCAGGCTACAGATCCTCCACCGCCTGAGGCTGCTCCTGGGCTTGCTCAGGTGCATGCAGCCTTGCTCATTTTGCAGCTCGGTGGGGAATCCAGACAGGACATGGCTGCTTCCCTCTGGGGGCCTGGTGACATCCCCCATTTCTTGTTCATTGAGCATCCCCATTCCTAGGGAATCGGTGGCCAGCAAGACGCAGAGGCCACTGGGACACTGCACCTCTTTGCCACCCCTGCCACTAAATACAATGTGCCACAAACACAGTTAATCACTAATCTAGTTTGGGTCCATCATACTCCCTTGCTGTGGGTGAGAAATGGACAGTGATGTTGTCATGCCTCATTAAAGTGATTAACAACTATTACCTTTTATTTTCCAAGGTGACTGTTCTTTTCCCTGTTTTTGGATATATAATGCAGTGAGATGGCCAGAGTAGGGGACCCAAAGACTTTTATATTCATAAATAGTGCCTGGCAGAGCATGTGAGCAGAGCGCAGTGGAGAAAGAGCACAGCAGGAGCAGAGCGGTCAGAATTTGACGCACTCCGGCCGCTCTAGAGGCGCTCACTTTCCACTCCTCCCAGAATGCATTACATTTCTTGTTCAGCCACATGAATATGTGTGCCCTTCTACACTGACAAATACATAGTGTTGACGGCCATATTAGATCCAAGATTTTAAACAGAGTGGATTATCAGAGATGAGGCAGTGAGCAATCAGCTGGGAGAGATTCATGAGCTACTGGTGACAAAGGCCGCTCCGCTCCAACATTGATGACTTTTGAAATTGAGCACTGAAGTTGAGTGCACGCCCATGACTAAATATTTGAGCAGAGTGACAACTGGTTCTACACCGCTCACATGCTCTGGTGCCTGGCCATATTTAAAAGGATAGTTAACCCAAAAATCATATCATTCATTCACCCTCATGCCATCCCAAATGTGTATGACTTTCTTTCTTCTGCAGAATACAAATTAAGATTTTTAGAAGAATATCTCAGCTCTGTAAAGTCCATACAATGCAAGTGAATGGTGAATGGCAGCATAAAAGTAATCCATAAGACTTCAGTGGTTTAGTCCATACTGTATCTTCTGAAGCAATATGATAGGTGTGGGTAAGAAACAGATCAATATTAAAGTCCATTTTACCATCAATTTTCACCTTTAACCAGCCCCAACCAGTAGGAGGCGATATGCACAAAGAATGCGAATCGCCAAAAAACAAAAGTAGAATGTGTAAGTGAAAGTGGAGATTTACTGTAAAAAAATAAACATAAAAATAACTTTCGTCGGTGTAACCTAATTTGCCATATGCATTTTGTCAGATAAAGTAACATTTTTAATTGAATAAAACCAGCCAGCCAGCCAGCCAGACAGCCAGACAGCCAGACAGAAAGACAGACAGACAGACAGACAGACAGACAGATAGACAGATAGATAGATAGATGTTTTAGTATTAAACTTTAGTATTAAACACTGTTATACATATTGATCAAATAACTGCTCTAGCACCCTCTCTAACTAATACTGTCCTATCATTAAGGAGGTAGAGTGCATGCTCATAAAGCTGAGAAAGGGAGCAGAGTCAGGCAGTAACACCAGAGGCACTCATGGATATGCTGTGACTGTATTACATAGTCTAATTGGCATGAGAGGAAACAAGCGGGGTGACAGTGGGGGACTTCTTTGTTCTATGGACGTCTTATTTGGAGGGAAGTATGCAGGAGACCATGCTAAGGCTACATGCTTTAACATCCTCTTCAAAGATCCTGCTGCATAAGAGCAGATCATTCTGTTTCAGAGTAGACCATTATGTTTCATACTGGAATGCTTCAACTTTTATGTAATTTAAAGGTAGGTACTGTGCAGAAACAAACTTACAATTCAGATATTTTCTTTTTAGATCACATAAACAGTTTTAAACATAATTCAAATGATACATTAATAAGTATCTCACAAGACAATGGCCATCAATGTGGTGGTTTTTAAAATATTACAATTCCAGATTTCCTTTGGTAATCTAAAAGCATGACGTTTCATCAGAAATATACTGATGTAAGTTTTTCAATCTGAATAAATCTGCAAAAGGAACAGGAGAGCACAGCACAAATATCTATATTCGTATTGATGGATGTTTTACATGTGTGAGGAATGGCTTCCGTCCACATAAAATAATGCTTATATTATAGAATACATAATAATATTCATATCCTCATCAACATGCTTGGTGACTGATTGCACTTCAATGTAGCAGACAGCAAGGAAAGGCAATATTCTGACAGCTAACATGTGTGAATAGTCAATTTATGAGCTCATATTTTAAAATACAGAACAGTCTAATTTGCAGCTGTCTTTGTACATAGAAGTGGGCCATGAGCTAAAAATATTACCCCAAAGAAGGCACATTCAAATTCCCTGTTAAATAGTATTCCGATATCTTTAGTCATAAATCTTAAAGGGGCAGGACACACGAAAAACCCTTTGTCCCTCTGATCGGAATTGAGTTTTCCAAGTATTAGGAGGCAGAGTTGTAAAAAACATCCATCCCACTCTGAAGCTGATCAATATGAGAAAGACTGGAGGAGAGAAGGACTGATTTATCCCTCAGGCTACGGAATTCTTAAGCCAGTATGGCACTCAGCACACTGAGTATCCTCAGAGCCAGATTAACACAGAGTCTCATTATCGGGTGTGTAAATAAAGATGAATGGCCGGCAATATTCCTGCAAATTTGTTTCCCATTACAGCAGGCCGGCAGTAATTGCAGCTTGCGACCGGAATCCCCTGAGCCTGCATACAGTTACATTCATATTACTGTCTATCAGGCAGCAAACGGGGCTACATACACACAGCTGGGGACACATATTCATCTGACAAGAGTCTCGAGACTATATTGGTCTCATAAGGCAATGTAGCGACAGAGTGTTTTAGTGCCAGTTTATTAACTATATGTGAATGTGTGTGTCCAAGGCCTGTATGAGTTCCTGTGACTTGATATAGATGTTTTGTGGATTTTGTGGGCATCCAAATAGTGATTTGGAGTGCAACCTTTGTGTAAGGGCAAAAAAGAAACCTGTGGTCATTTTCAGAATACGCTGTTAATAACACACAAAAATACATTTCTTAGATCTCATAGAATTTTACATAATTCATTATTCATGCATTTTAGTTTTTTCATATCCACTATTAAGATCCCATGCCTATATTGTGGCTGAGGATTTTCTCTCACACTTCATTCACTTTCAAAACATTGTCATAATACATAAATAATCAGACAGAATATTCAACTGTTAAATGTCATTATAGGATTATATTTTACACAGGTTAAAGTGAACACTACCATTATATAGTCAACCAAATATAATTTTCTTAAAGTTCGAGACTTTCAGAGAGATCCTTTATATTTTTTGGTAACGCAATACAATATGTTTGCATATGTTAACATTCGTTAATGCAACAGTTAAAGGTGCACTCAGTAACATTTCTCTTTTTTTCCATGGACACCTAGCAGCATAGATGCAGCATCATGCAACACCAGATGTTCTTAGTTACCAATGTCCTTGTAAAAATTCACTATTAACAGTCATGATTAATTTATTCCAAAAGTAAAAATGTCCAATTACAGGGGATTATTGAGATAAAGCGAGTGATATAATATTCGGATATAATATTATTTCAACATGGTGGCACTCATGAATGCACACAGCACCATATATAATAAATCAACTTTTTCTCTCAGCATCATTTTAAACATATTTTTCAAAAATACAATTCTTTTCTATTTCTTTCTGTTTAAAATTTCAGCAATTAGAAAAAAAAATAAATAAATAAATTAAATGCACCTTAAACCTGATGAACAATACTTTAACATTATGCGCCACACCATACTGTTTACACTGCAATGCAG
The DNA here is from genome assembly GCF_019703515.2 of Myxocyprinus asiaticus. Lineage (NCBI taxonomy): Eukaryota > Metazoa > Chordata > Actinopteri > Cypriniformes > Catostomidae > Myxocyprinus > Myxocyprinus asiaticus. Next base: position 23,945,704 of record NC_059352.1, read on the forward strand.
TATGGGATTCTGAGTTTGTGATAGAAGCACAGAAGGTTCCAAAAATCTAGCCCTTCTACTTTCCCAGCACAGGAAGTGGTTAGAATGAGTGATGGATGGAATGAGAGAAGGCTCGATTGGACTGACTAGTTTGTATACTCTTTGTTTTATGTCAAAAAACATGGCCGCATCGCTGCATCAAAACAAATCAGCATGAATACAGATCATATCGGTTTGATTGTACATGTCTGAGCCCAGCCAAGTGTAATCACACTTGTTTGATTGCACGTGCGAAAGGGTTAATGTTAATTTCTACATATACTAAAACATTTTTAGCATTAATGGTTAGATTTGAATGCATTATTAAAGGGATCATCATTTACTCACCCTCATGCCATCCCAGATGTGTATGACTTTCATTCTTCTGCTGAACACAAACCAAGAAGAATATTTTTAGAAGAATATTTGAGCTCTGTTGGTCCACGCAATGCAAGATAATGGTGGCCAGAACTTTGAAGGTCCAAAAAGCACATTAAGGTAGCATAAAAGTAATCCATTTGACTCCAGTGGTTAAATCCATATTTTCAGAAGAGATATGATAGGAGAGGCTGGGAAACAGATAAATTTGTAAGTCCTTTTTTACTATAAATTCTCCCGACCCTGCCAGTAGGAGGTGATATGCACAAAGAATGTGAAACGCCAAAAGCAAACGAAGAAGAATGTGAAATTGAAATGGATATTTATAGTAAAAAGGACTTAAATATTAATCTGTTTCTCACCCACACCGGTCATATTGCTTCTGAAGATGTAGATTTACCCACTGGAGTCATCTCGATAACTTTGATGTTGCCTCAATACGCCTTCAAGGTTCTGGCCACCATTCACTTGCACTTTATGGACCTACAGAGCTGAGATATACTTCTAAAAATCATACACATCTGGGATGGCATGAGGGTGAGAAAATGATGAGAGGATTTTAAATTTTGGGTGAACCAACTTATTGTCCACTGTTAGTTCATGATACCTAATACATTAACTTAAAGATGAATAAATGTTGGTCATATAACATTATTATAAAATATGACCAAAATATTAAACATAGCACAAGTGGATATTTCTTGAACTTGTGCAGTGAAGAGCCTAAGCTCTATTTGTATGCTTAGAGAGCCTCTCCTGACACTTTGAGAGGGAAAGGATGAATGAAAGAACCATGTGCCCTGACTGAGTAGCAATAGCTTCTTCAGTTCCCACCTTATCGATTTCTGCAGAAAATATAGAGCTAGTGCTCCAGAGAAGAGGGAGGGCTGCCCTGCTATTGAGTCATTTTTCCCATCTTTTCCAAAAAACTTTAATCAAAGTTTAAGTTAAATACTAACATGCCACTTGACATGACCTTTTAGCCTGTTATGAATCACCACTTTTTAAAATGGTGCTGGTGACCATTCTTTCACTCACTTAATAATAGATATTATCTAATCACTACACACTAGAGATGTAGCAAGTTCGCCGATTTAGTTTTTAATGGCTGTCAAAGGACCGCTCTGCTGTTGACCTTTGACAAAGTGTGGACAACAAATCCATTTTCAAATCACTCCCTCACCTTTACAGATCTGAGCAACACTTTTGGACTATTCAAAATATTGAGCAGGCACAGGAACAGCAGAAATGCAACATAAATCTAGGATTGTATTCAAAAACTACAAACAAGGCTAAAAGTTGCTCTGAGACATAATCAAGGATTTTTGGGCATAAAAATATAGCATATGATGATAAATATCAAATCAATACAGTGACCTTATGATGCCCAAAGCATGAGAGTGAACTCTTACATGGCTATTCGATTAAAGAACGTATGAGACACTGTGTTTGAGGTGAAAGGGGCATGCCCTTTTGAACCACAGAGCATTGTGACTATGGGACTGGTCATAAAAACCACAAACCATGAGCTAAATTACTAACTGAAGACCTTATGGCCCCATCATTACAATGTCACATCTCAGGAAATGTTTATGAGGTATATATATATATATATATATATAAAAAAAAAGGAATTTAATTTCTAAATGCAACATAAACAAAATATTATTCAAGACATTTAAAATTATATTATTTCTAAATTTCTGAAAATATTGCTTCCATTCTGGAATATCTTTCCATTAGGGCATAACAGACTTATAAGTCTATCATCGCCTAAATGCCCTAAACAATCCATCTTGTCCAGCCTTACCCCAGGGCAGGAGACAGATGAGGGTAGGATCTTCAGACAATGGGCTCTTTGGGAAGGTTTAAGCCCTTAAAACAACATGCAGTGGCATCATCCCCAGCCAAACAATGGCGTACACATTACTGAGTACCCAGTGGGCAGGCTGGCCATCGCAGGAGAATGATGTCCCCATGGTGTCATCCCAAAGAAGACACATTAGTCCCAACTGTTCTTTTTTGTGCCGAGCGCTGAGAGAGGAGGCCAGGGGGACTGTGGAGGAGGAGAAGGTCCAGAGAGTTGCAGGGTTCCAGGCTAGAGCCTCTAGCATACCTTGCAGCCCCACATCAATCTACTTTCATTAAAGCTGTTTGAACCCTCATGGTTTACTGACTGGCATTCCTATTAAGTCTTGCTGAGTCTAAACAGAAGAGAAGAGAATGCAACAGTGACTGCCTATTTTTTCAGTGGACTTGGTTCTGGAAGTATTTTTCCCATTAATTTTCTCTATAAGGAATTAAAAAAATAAAATAAATAAAAAAAAAAATCATTCAAGAGCTCAAAGCCGTAAACCAAATCAACCAGCTCTGTACTGAATCCCAACATAAAAGGATTAGTTCACCCAAATATAAAAATTCTCTCATCATTTACTCACCCTCATGCCATCCCAGGTGTATATGACATTCTTTCTTAAGCAGAACACATCTGAAGAAAAATACAAAAAATATCTTAGCTCAGTAGGTTCTTAAAATGCAAGTGGATGGTGATCCAACTTTTGAAGCTCCAAAAAGAACAGAGAGTCAACATAAATGTCATCCATATGACTTCACTGGTTAAATGAATGTCTTCTAAAGTGAAATTATCACTTTTGCTGTGAAAAAGATCAATATTTAACTACTTTTTAACTTTAAATCATCACTTCCAGTCAGCAGCAGTACGCGCGTGTGACGTAATCACGTTTGCACATTCACGCGAGAACAGACACATGTGCGACACACCCAGAAGAGTGGCGCTGTTTACAACTGAGTAGCAGGAATGCTGTACAGAAGCTCCACTGGTTTAGATCTGTATTTGTATCTGTATGTTTACTCACTATGGTGCATTTCTGTGCTCATCCTGGATGTCTCAACCGAGAGAAAAATTTGAGATTACGTCCGAGCGTGCTTACGTGAATACAACACACGACAGACCGTGTGAACTCCGCCCTCTCGTGAATACGTATACTGCTGCTGACTGGAAGCGATGATTTATATTTAAAAAAGTACTTAAATATTGATTGACTTAAATATTTCACACCAAAAGTGATCGTTTCCCTTTAGAAGACATTAATGTAACCAGTGGAGTTGTATGGATGATGTTTATGCTTACAGTCTGTTCTTTTTGGAGCTTCAAAAGTCTAATCACCATCCACTTGCATTTTTAGGACCTACTGAGCTAAGATATTTTTTCTATTTTTCTTCAAATGTGTTCTGCTGAAGAAAGAAAGTCATATACATCTGGGATGGCATGAGGGTGAGTAAATTATGAGATAATTTTCATTTTTGGGTGAACTATCCCTTTAAAAAATACAGAGTCTAGGGAGACTGACTTGATTATATTGGGTTTTTTGGCATGCTTTTAGAGCGCAAATGTAATTTCCTACTTTTTCAGCAGCCTTGGTTCTGTAAGTATTTTCCCCTATTCATTTACTTCAAAGGTATTTCAAAGACTTTTTCAAAAAGTTCTAAGCCATGAACTAAACTAACCAGCTATGAAAAGAATCGCAACATAGCACAATTTAATTTAATGCAAAAAAGTATTTGAAAATTGGACAAAAAGACAAAGATATGCTTAAAGTTCCATTAAGCATTGTGAAGGATGTAATCGAATAAATAATGTCAGTAAAATAAAATAAAAACTATTGTCCTTAGTTATTGATTACAAATATAAAAACAATATATTTTGCTTGAAAATAATCAAATATTTACAAATACATAAGCAGTTTCAGAGTATAATTAGACTGATATGATTACGTCATCAGCCATGCTTCATGCGAGTGGGTGGTCCTGACAGAGCTCTTTTGGGGGCACTTTACGTTTCCATGCTGATTGATGGATCATATTATATATTATATAGTGTAATTCTTCACTGGGAATTCAGATACTAAACATTTTGTGTTAATTAAGATAAAATCACACCGACTTATAGCATATATCATCATATAAAACCTTGGCGCTCATGGTGGATCTTTATCGCAAGGTTTATACATTATTGCTAAAAATCTTTTTCTCCATGGATAAAATGATTTACATTTTTTACTTGAACTCTTTTTTGAGCTTCTCTCTTCCTCTCTCTTTTTCATTCTCATTGCATCTCTCACTTTTTCACTTTACGTCAGTGGTTATGTTTATCCTAGAAAATTAGATGTGGTGGTTTTTAATATTTCAAGTGATTAAGCTACAATAAATTAGCAACATGAAACAAAACCAAATTTAAACTGTACACTAAGACACTCATTATTGTGATAGAACTGTAGCCTCGCTCTCACCCTTTGTTTGATAACCAGGCAGCTTTTCTTTTCATAAGGCAGAAAATGATATTATTCCTTGCGATGTAAAGGAAATAGATGTGAAATGACAATACATTTAATCAAAGGCTGCACACTTCCATTCATCTGTCTAACTAGTCATCCATCCCATAACCTGCAAGGTTCATCGCTGAGTGTGTATTACTGTAAAAAGCCTCTAGCAGCAGAGGTAAATGATTCTGGTTATAATCCAAAGCACTTATGTGAATCAGATGATCCAGATTTTGATAGGTTCGTAATGGACTTTTCCTCTTCATTAACTGACTTATAGCTCCTGGATTTTATGCCTTGTAGTTTTAAATTGAATAATACATCTCAGATGTTAAAGTAACATTAATATTTTCAGAATCAATGTTAGTAAAATTTTATGTACACTGTTGTATTTGTTGATGGCTGCTGCTTGCAAATAAAGCCTCAATTTATAGACCCTGTGCTCTTTTCTCATACTATTATCACAAGCGCAAATGCACACCATAAAAAAATGTAATTAAAATTTTAATTAATACAGGTAATCAATAGGGTGTATCATAACATCTCACATATTTTCAGTGACACCCTCGAAAAATGCAATCAGTAAACACAGAGGGACAGATGATTTTATGGGATAATTTGTGGGATGTCCAGTCTACTGAATCTTGCTCTTCACAGGTCATTACAAAGAGACACAGAAATCATCTCTAAGCAATCTTGTACCCTGCAGATATTCCAGCAGGGCCATTTTGGGTAAAGCAGCGAGTACTGCAGATACTCACTCTAAATTGACCTATACTGTACCTCTATAACATGCATACAGTGTAACTTAAAATCCACTTTGCAACTGTTCTCAATTTCTGGCAATGATCTATAAAACCTTAATCAAATGCTGCAGTTGCACTTAAGCTAAAATGTTATTCTGACAATAGTTTTGAACATGTAAAGCATATTTTATGACACATAAAAACATTGCAGTCTCGGCCGATATGGAGAACTATTACACTGCTGACATGATCTATGGCAAAAAGTAGACACAGAGTGGAAAATAAACATTATTTCTCTGAGCTTTTTCTGACGTTTGACTTTGAAAGCAAAGATTTAAAGACACTTCTGTGGCTAACAGTGCACGTTTCGCCAGTTGTAAATTATTTGAAGGTTGTAGCACAAACAGCCTTGCCAGCAGAAGATATGTGAAATGCTACCCTTTGCGGATGTTTGTGTGTGTGTGCATATATATACTTTACAGTACCAAGATACTTTTAAGGTTCCCCTTTTGCCATACTTGTGAAATATATGTACCTTCTGATAGACGTGTAACTATGCATCCTTTTGTCATAATAATTTAGTGCAATAATTAAATCTTACAAACAGTTTTAATTACAGAGTAATTAGTTACTGTAGTCTTTTTAGTCTTTTTAGTCAAAAAAAGTAGTGTATGCATTGCATTTTAAATTCTTGTAATCAGATTACAGTTACTGACTTTCAATTAATTTAATTCCTTTTAAGTACATTATAGGGTTATGCTTATTTCTAATGTATAATTTATCTAGAATACATGACCCGTAACGAGTTATTGTGGAGGAGATATGTGAGGTGCTGAGTGTATGACTTGTGTGTAACAATAAATAAGGAAGAAATACAGACATCGTTTTGTATTTTTTGAGCGGAAAAGTGTTTTATAAAGTAATGTAAAAGTGAAGTAATCAGTAATGTGATGACTTTTTTAATGAAGTAATTCGTAAAGTAATTTGATTACGATTTTATATAAATAATTAGTAATTTGTAGTGGATTACTATTTTTAAATAATTTGCCAAACACTGGTGGTAACATCTAAATGAACTGGTTAAATCCAATTCAAAATGAGTATTTAAAATTAATAAATCAACCTGACTACCATACTATATTAAAGCAAATTTTAAGGGTCTGCACATGCTCACTTTTTACAGTGAGGTGAAACCGCTCATCCAATTGAAAGAAAAAAAATCTTGCAAGGGAAAGTTAAAACAGACAGTCGAAACAACTGTGCAAACATTTGTTTAAAAATATTCCGACCAAACACTCTTTCGAAGCTGGCTAAACATTTGCCCATCCAATCGAGCTGTTTGCCAAAGAAATTCACGCCCAGGGTTGAGAGCAATGATGAGAGGGGTACGAAAGAAACTATTTGTCACAGCTGGGTTAGTCAGGGGTCCTGGGAGCAGCGCCTTTTATCACTGTCTGGCCTCTGCGCACAACACGCATACCTGCACAGAGAAAACACAGCTGGGCTCACAGTGGGCTAGACATGTGAACAGCACCTACACACTGCACACTCTCATCTAACTCACAGCCCAGAAACCAGTCACTTCAACAATATATATGGGCCTTTTATTTTTATTTTTTTTTATTTTACTGTTAAATACTGTTTATACTATTCCCTACTTGTAGATTCAGTCTGATTCCATAATCTCTTAATTTCTTTTAAAGGCTTAGATTGCAAAAATGTAGGTTTTACCTATAGTGGCCACAAAAAGTACTTGGACACTTATGCCACACTTAAAAAGGTATGAATTACATTGCATAGATAACAAATAACACCGTGTAACAATTTATTTATTTTTTAGTTCCTGGATAGTAAAGGTTATTTCCTAATTGCTTATGCCTCAAAAGTATAGAAAATGGCTATTATTCACCACAAACTTTGCTTTTGTGACCAGGACAGTGATATTTTGAAATTTACCTATTTTCCAGAACATTCCAGATAGATTCAGTGCTGAGTAAACTTGGAGCAACTTCTAGAACTTTCTAGAACTTTCCAGTAATATAAATAGTAGTATAAATACAGGGGCCATAAGCCCACCAGTTCAGTTTAGTTCCAGCTGCCTAAGTGGATACATATCTGCATTTTCTGAGATGGCATCAAGAGGCCGCAAACATAAGGCAGACGCATTTTGCTATGTTTGCGGCCAATTTATCAAGACAAGAGTGAAAAAGTACTCTGTGGAAGCATCTGCTAAGATGTGTGAGGCCTACAAGGCATATTTCGGCATGCCTGTCAGGGATCAAGACAAACCCTGGGCAACTCATTTCACCTGCTAGCACTGCAAAAGAACTCTGGAAGGTAAGATGGACAATTGTTGCTCGGAATTTTATGTTATAAAATGTGTTAATTTTTAAAATTGTAAAAGTTTTTAATTTTAAAATGTTTTAAAATTTTCAGTGTTATTGAAAAAATATATCATATACCGTATGAAAAATGTTGCGAGAATCTCTTACACATTAGTCATGGGTGAAATAAATGTATTTTTGTAGGATGGTACACAGGGGAAAAGAGAGCCATGAAGTTCGCTATCCCAAGAATTTTGCGGGAACTCACTGACCACTCAAGCAACTGCTACTTCTGCATGTTGGACCCTTCCAAACGTCGGACTGGCAAGAATGCACCTGCTATCACGTATCCGGACCTTCCTTCATCCATCGCCCCAGTGTCACACTGCCATGAGCTCCTCGTAACCACTCCTCCGGAGAGAGAGCCGTCTTTAGAAGAGAGCAGCAAGTCAGAGAGCGAGGAAGACGTTGTAGACCCAGATGACAATTTCAGAGGTGGAGCTGAGGAGAGAAACCCATACTACCCCAACCCAAAAGACCTCAACGACTTGATTAGAGATCTTGGTCTCACCAAGTCCAGTGCCGAGCTTTTGACGTCTAGGCTCAAGCAGTGGAACTTGTTGGATGAAAGTGTGCAAGTCGCAGATCAGAGGACGCGTCACCAACCTTTTTCCAGCTTCTTCACCCATCAAGACGGGGTTCTGCTTCTGCCACAATGTGACCAGTCTGTTTGAGGCAATCGGAATCGGATGTAACCAGAATGAGTGGCGCCTCTTCATTGACAGCTCATCCAGGAGCCTCAAAGCTCCATAATGGTAACAAGTACCCGTCTCCTCCCCTGGCTCACTCGGTGCACCTCAAAGAGGATTACAACAGCTTTAAGACCTTGCTGGATGCCTTGAAGTATGATGAGTACATTTAGGGGCTGATTCGTGAAAGTGATTTACAGTATAATCGAAAATCTCGAAAAACTACTCACTTCTAAATCTTTTGTAGTCATTTTTGTATTGCTTTAGTATAAATACGTACATGTTAATTTGGGTTCAGATGTCGTTTTTTTTTCAGACTTTACAGGTGCATCTCAATAAATTAGAATGTCATGGAAAAGTTCATTTATTTCAGTAATTCAACTCAAATTGTGAAACTCGTGTATTAAATAAATTCAGTGCATACAGACTGAAGTAGTTTAAGTCTTTGGTTCTTTTAATTGTGATGATTTTGGCTCACATTTAACAAAAACCCACCAATTCACTATCTCAAAAAATTAGAATACATCATAAGACCAATAAAAAAAACATTTTTAGTGAATTGTTTGCCTTCTGGAAAGTATGTTCATTTACTGTATATGTACTCAATACTTGGTAGGGGCTCCTTTTTGCTTTAATTACTGCCTCAATTCGGCGTGGCATGGAGGTGATCAGTTTGTGGCACTGCTGAGGTGGTATGGAAGCCCAGGTTTCTTTGACAGTGGCCTTCAGCTCATCTGCATTTTTTGGTCTCTTGTTTCTCATTTTCCTCTTGACAATACCCCATAGATTCTCTATGGGGTTCAGGTCTGGTGAGTTTGCTGGCCAGTCAAGCACACCAACACCATGGTCATTTAACCAACTTTTGGTGCTTTTGGCAGTGTGGGCAGGTGCCAAATCCTGCTGGAAAATGAAATCAGCATCTTTAAAAAGCTGGTCAGCAGAAGGAAGCATGAAGTGCTCCAAAATTTCTTGGTAAACGGGTGCAGTGACTTTGGTTTTCAAAAAACACAATGGACCAACACCAGCAGATGACATTGCACCCCAAATCATCACAGACTGTGGAAACTTAACACTGGACTTCAAGCAACTTGGGCTATGAGCTTCTCCACCCTTCCTCCAGACTCTAGGACCTTGGTTTCCAAATGAAATACAAAACTTGCTCTCATCTGAAAAGAGGACTTTGGAACACTGGGCAACAGTCCAGTTCTTCTTCTCCTTAGCCCAGGTAAGACACCTCTGATGTTGTCTGTGGTTCAGGAGTGGCTTAACAAGAGGAATACGACAACTGTAGCCAAATTCCTTGACACATCTGTGTGTGGTGGCTCTTGATGCCTTGACCCCAGCCTCAGTCCATTTCTTGTGAAGTTCACCCAAATTCTTGAATTGATTTTGCTTGATAATCCTCATAAGGCTGCGGTTCGCTCGGTTGGTTGTGCATCTTATTCTTCCACACTTTTTCCTTCCACTCAACTTTCTGTTAACATGCTTGGATACAGCACTCTGTGAACAGCCAGCTTCTTTGGCAATGAATGTTTGTGGCTTACCCTCCTTGTGAAGGGTGTCAATGATTGTCTTCTAGACAACTGTCAGATCAGCAGTCTTCCCCATGATTGTGTAGCCTAGTGAACCAAACTGAGAGACCACTTTGAAGGCTCAGGAAATCTTTGCAGGTGTTTTGAGTTGATTAGCTGATTGGCATGTCACCATATTCTAATTTTTTGAGATAGTGAATTGGTGGGTTTTTGTTAAATGTGAGCCAAAATCATCACAATTAAAAGAACCAAAGACTTAAACTACTTCAGTCTGTGTGCATTGAATTTATTTAATACATGAGTTTCACAATTTGAGTTGAATTACTGAAATAAATGAACTTTTCCACGACATTCTAATTTATTGAAATGCACCTGTATATGAACGAAAAGACAAATCCGCACGTTTTCTCATTGGAAATAGGTCAATTTCAAAATATCACTGTTCTGGTCATAAATAATATAATAGCCATTTTCTATACTTTTGAGGCACAAGCAATATGGAAATAACACTTACTACCCAGGAACAAAAATTGTGTTACATAGTGTAATCAAACCAAGTGGCATCTGTAAACAAATGACGCTAGCTTTTCTTTGAACTCTTCTTTGTCATCTTTGGAATTACTTTTAACCAACTGGTCTCAAAGTGATTTTTAGTGGATGTTGATGTCAATTCCCCTCAAGTTCACACAGGTGTCCTAGCAGAGTAACCACAGGTGCAGTTTTATCACATTAATTATGGACATGTTCCATTATGTTTGGCAACCAGAAAGTGTCAAAATTCTAATTTTGAACAGTATACCTATTGTTTTGCATTATAAAACATAAACTTATATTTGTGAAATGTTTTGCTTGAAAAATGTGCTTGTGCCATCTTTCTTTAAGATATATACCACTTGGTATGATCTAATGCAATGACATTCATACATTTTTAAATGTGGCTTAATTATCCAAAAACTAGGGACATTGTATTATTCATACACCAAAAACTGTACATTGTCATTAATTTATTTTCTATGCCAATGTTAAATTGATGTACATTTGAGGATTCAGATATTTGCTTTGAGCTATTTGTCTTTCAAGAAACATCCAGTGTTGGGTAAGTTACTCAAAATAAGTAATCCACTACAAATCACTAATTGTTTATTTAAAATGTAATCAGATTTCTTTACTGATTACTTAATCTAAAAAGTAATCACAATGCTAATTATTTTACTTTTAAGTTACTTTCTTAATAACTTTTCCTAGAAACGTTTTTGAAATAGAGATGTGTATATTTCCTCATTCATTGTCACACACCATTCAGCTGTCACATAAACTCTTACAGATGTACATATGAATAATTTATATTTAAATTATGTATTATACATATTACTTTAGCGCAAGTGAAGTATGAAAAAGTAATTACTTTCACTGAAAGTCAGTAACTGTAATCTGATTACAATTTTTTAAATGTAATGCTATGTTACATTACTTTTTTTGCCTAAAATCGGATACACCCAACACTGGCAGATTTTAAAAGGTGCTATTAACATAATATAAAGAGATCTGTTATGTGATCTGTTATGGCGATACCAATACCCCAGAAATAAATAGATGGTAAACCACAGAATCATATAATGGGATTACATATTCCCCAGTATTGTTTTCCAGCATTCCCAGCTGTGAATTGACAATGCACTCTGGTGGCAGAGCTGACAGCAACACCACTGGCAAGGTCAGTTTAATGTGCTGTGGGTGTAACTGTGTTATTTTCCTGTTGTAATGTATGTCATAGTGTGAGTGTGTGTATTTTTCTATGTGTTTGTGGCTATAGGGTCTGAGCACCCCATGTCGCACTAACTGTTTCCATAACCTTGGGACTGTCTAAAGTCTACACTGGCCAAGAGTGAAGTCTGGCAAGCAGACTATGATTGAAAATTGCTTTATTGCTTTATATGCGATTCCCCATTCAGTTGCCAATCCATTTTATTTATGGTGTGGCAGGCCCTGGTACACCTGCTTAGAGCTAGTGGCCAATCTCAAGGGGCCATTAGCTTGAGAGCTTCTCTCTCTCTTTCTCTCTCTCCCAGCTCCCACTTTCTATATTTCACCGCTGTTCCTCCTGTATCCCTTCTCCTGCTCTCTCGCTCTCACCTGTCCTTTTGATTTAACCTCTTTCTCTCGCTGGGCACATCCCAATTGCCCATGGGTGACCAGCAAAATGGACTTCACTGGGTATTTGGCCATCTTAAGTGAGTTTCACAATTGTAGGGAATGTATATGTTTAGTCCGAAGTGCACTCCAAATGGCACAGGGAAGTGTACATCGATATATCACTTCTCAGGAAGTGGGCAGGGAAATTTATCCGTCAGTTATTGTGCACCTTCTTGGTAGTACACAAAGTTTGGCTAAAATAAATGTGGAAAAACTAGTTCCGAGACCACAATTTTTATTCAGTGTTATTCACCTCAAGTGTGTGTTTTTTTCCCACAGTTGCTTGGAGATATAATGTGCATATTATGCAACTATTACAATATTTTTTATCATAACCATGGGTTGTATAACAGTTGAGAAGACATATACATATTATTAATTAACCAAATCACATTAATTTTCAAATTAACAATGCTACAGCCATTAATCACTATATTTAGAGGTTTGAGTATGACAAATTATATTTAATTAAATATGAAATATGTAATATGTATTGTAGGCTACATAAATACACATGGATGTATTATATAGATCATATACACTTACTGGGCAATTTATTAGGAACACTATGGTCCTGTTGGGCTGTTGTAGCCCATCCACCTCAAGGTTCAACGTGTTGCGCATTCTGATATTCTATTCTGCTCACTAAAATTGTACAGAGTGGATACCTGAGTTACCGTAGCCTTTCTGTCAGCTCGAACCAGTCTGGCCATTCTCCATTGACCTCTCTCATCAACAAGGCATTTCCGTCTGCAGAACTGCCTCTCATGTTTTTAGTTTTTGGTACCATTCTGTGTGAACTCTAGAGACTGTTGTGCATGAAAATCCCAGGAGATCATCAGTTACAGAAATACTCAAACCAGCCCGTCTTGCACCAACAATCATGCCACGGTCGAAATCATTGAGATCACATTTTTTCCCCATTCTGATGGTCGATGTGAATATTAACTGAAGCTCCTGACCTGTATCTGCATGATTTTATACATTGCACTGCTGCCATACAATTGGCTGATTAGATAATTACATGAATAAGCAGGTGTACAGGTGTTTCTAATAAAGTGCTCAGTGAGTGTATATGAAAGTACGGTCATTTATATTAGGCTATGTGTTTATTTACATGGATACATTATGCCATTATACCCAAAAATCCTACTCGGTGTGACTCAAGTGTTGTCTTTATTTAATGATGTTGCAGGGCATTTCAAATTAACACATTTTGTCAATAAACTTCTACAGATATCCTCTGCTCAGTGTATAGGGAGGAGTGAACACTGTGTAGGGACTCTTTAAAGAGAAACGCAGCTACTGTCGTTCTCTTATTTCCTCCTCCTCCTGTCACAGGCAACTCACAAACACCTCCTCAGAATCTGAGGGTACCACTGTACTAATGTTACTGCTGGCTGAGTGTGGGCATGAGTTGTTGGGCAGCTGCATATGACATTCTTCATCATGGGCTTGTAGTTGCTGAAAGGTGGTCTGTCTTCAGGTGCATTCTGAATGGCAGAGCATGAGAAATGAAGGTGGGAGTTTTTATTTTTATTTTTTTATAGGCAGCATGGGTGAACACAGCAGCATTAAATGAAGAAACATACAAACATTTGCCAGGTGAATAAAGTGGTGAAAAAGAGGATAATTATAGACAATTACATGGCTTAAACACATGTCCTTGAATTTTAAGTTTCGATTTTCATCTATAAGAAATCAGTATTTTTTTGCTCATTAACAGTGTTAAGGGTAATGCTTTAACAAATAATTCACATTATCTAATCAGATTACTTTTCAGAAGTAACCTGTTAAAATAATGTGTTATAATAATGTAAAATAATGTAAAACCTGAGTTTCTTATTCAAATATTTAACATGTTACTTCTATTTATTCAATATATTTAACACTACATCTAAAGAAGTCTTTACACTGCCAAGTTAAGTTGGCGCTAAAGTGGATCTTAGGTCTGCAACCTGACCTGGGCCTGACAGGATCTGAAAAACTGCTGTATTTCGGGATGGGTTCGGATCACTTTTTTAAGTATATATTATATATTATATATAATGAAAACATATATAGGCCTACTTAATTTGTTCTGCGCATGCACTCTCACTCACAGACATTGACGAATGGACGAGTGAAGAAAGCTCTTTTTCATTGAGCACTTTTACATGCATGTTCTTACACCGATTATGCTTAACAAACTGACAACGTGTGTGGTCATGTAAACGTAATAGACAGCGTTCCTTTATCGGCGTAAGGTCATAAATGCCGTAAGAATAAACCGGTCAACATGGGTAGATTTTTGCCCATTACAGCGATTTCGCGTTGAGCGCATGTCTATTCACGGTTTGACATCAAAAGCAGAGAATAACGTGATTATTTCAAATCTCATGTAAACACGGTTGTCTTGCTTTGTCAGATTTTTTAAATAAGCTGCTTTTTTGGAGTAATCAGCATTTTGGTGTGCATGTAAACATGCTCATTGCTGTTTCTTGCTTGATAAGCTGATATTTTCTTTTCACTGCTGTCCGTTGTTTGGAGAAGAGTACAACTGCGTTGCACGAATAGTATAAATGCCTTGGCCCGTTGAGAGCTGCGCGTGCAGGATGCGTTGCAGTGCCAGGCGAAAGTATAAACAAGGCTTTAGGGACCATTCACAGCGTATTGTCTGTGCTGTTTTCCTATAAAATCACACTGGACAGACGTCTTCGAACATTGCACCGTGTCTCACTGTTTCTTCAGCGTCTTGCCGCAGTTTTTAGACACCATGTCAAATCAAAAAGAACGTTTTTAAAAATGAGACACCTGCGTTTTGTTTAATTTGTTGCGCTGTGTCTAGCTTGTTTTTAGTGCAGGTGTCACAAAGATTTGAAATTCTGAAGAACTTCAGGCTGCAAAGAGGACTTCATGTGACTGTTTTACTGTTATACATGATTTCAGATTGTTATGCACCAAGCAAATTTCGGCGCTTGATAAACGGTAAGCCAACAATTTTTTCCCTCTTTTGTTCTAGTTTGCTGAGGGGCCTTGTTAAAACTGTGTATGTTTACTGTTCCTATACTGTTACAAATTTTGCCTACAATGCTTACATAAAATACAGCCTTTAGCAACAATACTTGCTTGGAGAACTAAATATAAAGACAGTGAACGATTTCGGGTTTGGGTCGAGTTCGGCTTAAATTCTGACAGTACTGGTCGGGCCGGGTAGGGTCGGGCACGAGTCAGGTTCCAACTTGATTTTAAGGCCTGTGCAGACCTCTAAATTATCTGTAAAGGTGCCATGGTGCTATAAATAAATATATAAATAAATGAAGCTGTTCTAAAATATACTTGATCTGTGCTGCCTTTGGTTCTAATGCTGCATTCAGAGCCACCTTCAACTTTGCCATTGTCATGTCAATCAGCTTGTGTCTTATTTTCTGTCAGCTGTCCATAAGAATCAACATAATGCGAGGTGATTTTGAGGTAAGGTATTATCGTCCATGAGGCAATATGAGGAGCTGCACAATGTTCAAATTATTCTCCAAGGAGTAAACACAGCGAACTAAAGTCCGCAAATACATTTTTTAAAGCTAATTTTACTTTTAACATGGTGTTTTAATTGATGACGCATTTGCATCATGATCATTTCCTGTTTGCATTAGAAATATAATGCAATTGCTGGTTTGTATATTAAGAGCATTCAACATGCAGTAAAGAGAGAGAGGCAACTTGTAGTGATTTATTACTAAAAACTAAACATTACAAAGGTAACATTTCCATGTTTATATATATATTTTTACATATGTATTTATTGATATTGCATACAAATCAGATGAGGACTATCAAATTCAAACTCAAGTCTGGAATGTATTTTGTTGTTGTGGAGGTGGGGGCTTGGTCATGTGTCTGTCCATTGGAGAGTGGTGAGGGATGTCACTTCGCTGGCATAATGACTAACAGCTGTTTCTTGTTACAGTGATTGCAGCGGGAGACTTTAAAACACCCCAAAAAACTCCAGAGAAGGGAGAAGAGATTGAACTGAGAAGTGGCACCTTGTTTTTATGTTAAAAGTACTGTGTTTATGATAGTGGCCCATAAGAGGCAATATTCTGTTATTTTTGTGAGAAAGAGAGAAAATAATACCCAGTGTGTTGCCCTGTCATGGTCTAAGGTTATTTAATAAGGTGCATATGCCATTGTTTGTTTAGCATTTTTGCATTTCTTTAGTAAAAAAGTAGTCAGACTCTGAACTGCTGCTTATACAGGTATGCATTCTTCCCCCTTGAAACCCCAAATTTGTACTTTCATCCAGTCGAATAACATAAAACCATTTTCTTTGTTTCATCAACCCTGGAAAATCATTAGAAACTGAGGTACGGTTGTTTAGATTAAATATTTAAGATAAATCGTAAATTAAAACCAACAATAATTCCACCCTGTGGTTGCTGCCAATTAAAAAAGATAAAACAGAAGTTTCATTACACAAAAAACGCTCAACGAAGCTTACCAGTACTAGCCAGCGTGAAAGGTCTATATATTGTTTGATTGTGATTCCTGTGCATATATTCTGTTAATGCTCCTTTTTGTGGTATATTGTGGTTTATGTACAGTATATTGTTCTGCTGAATTACCCAACTTCTACTGAGCTTCAGCTGGCGCACAGTCAGCCACACTGACATTATCCTGTAGGATATCTTGATAAATTTGGGAATTCGTTTTTCCCTCGATGATGGCAAGCGGTCCAGGCCCCGAAGCTGCAAAGAACTCATGACGCTCCCTCTACCGTACTTCACTGTTAGGATGTTGTTTTCATGTTTTGTACACCATGCGTAGTGCTGTGTTTTCTTCCCATACAATTCAACCTTAGATTCATCAGTCCACACAACATTTTGCCAGCAGCATTGTGGGGTGTCAAGGTGGTCTTTGGCAAACTTCAGGCGTGCAGCAAAGTTTTTGTTGGAAAGCAGTGGCTTCCTTTGTGGTGTCCTGCCATGGACACCATGCCTGTTTAATGTTTTCTGTATATTAATGAACAGAGATGTTAACCAGTTCCAATGATTCCTTAGTCTTTATCTGTCACTATAGGGTTCTTTTTTTTACCTCACTGAGCACTCTGCGGTGTGCCCTTTGAGTAATCTTGGCTGGACGGCCACTTCTAGGGAGAGTATCCACAATAATAAATCTTTATAGACAAATTGTCTTACTGTGGACAGATGAATATCTAAGCTCTTCAGGATAATTTGTAACCCTTTCCAGCTTTATGCAAAGCAACAATTCTTGATCGTACGTCTTCTGAGATCTCTTTATTTGCAAGGCATGGTCCATGTCAACAGATGCTTCTTGTGAATAGCAAACTCTTTGAGTGCTTTTTATAAGTCAAAGTAGCTCTAACCAACACCTCCAATCCGTTTTATTAACTGGATGCCAATTTTGCCAATTCCTGACTCTAACTAACTTTTGTTGATGTCATTAGCTTAGGGGTTCACACACTTTTTCCAACCTACACTGTGAATGTTTGAATGGTGTATTCAGTATGTACAAGAACAATACAATAATTTGTATATTATTAGTTAAAACAGATTATATTTGTTCATTATTGTAACTTTGATGATCAAACCAGATTTTAAGGCAAATTTATACATAAATGCAGGTAATTCCAAAGGGTTCACATACTTTTTCTTGCCAGTGTACCTTTAAATTTTTTTGTTTGGACTAATGCAATATTTAATGTTAGTTTCAAAGGTAATATTTCTCAACAGCTCACTGCTCATTAAGGCATGTAAATGCCTTTAATGCCATCATCAATGTCCAGCAGAATAAAGTAAAAGAAAGCCCAAGTAAATAATATTTTTATTGCGATGTTCTTGGGCATTTGCATTTGTTCCAGTACATGTTAATTCATTGAATTATTTTCTATGATTAAACACGTTATGAAGCCCTCAAAGATGATCACATGTTCCTCTCTGCTCTTAGCATATTCATGCTGAAGATTTTCCTATCTTGTCCTTTCAGTGACACAAGAAAATAAGATGTTCATAAATGGTCCATTTGTCTATACCATGTAATATTCCAATAAACACACACACTCCTGTCCTTTCCTGTGTCCAGATATCTCTGACCTAAACCCTCTGCCTCATTTCCATGACTCTTTTTCCTCCAGCATACTGCACACACATATACGAATATCTAGCTCTCGTAATTATTTGTTTCCTTTTTTAGAGATTCACAATGGGTGTTCTCTAATAACAAATCATTTCTTTTTGTCTAGCTTTAATCTGGCCTTGCCTGACAAGCACCATCCTTTTTGGTGAAAGGTAAGACCACTTAGAGAAAGGCCAATAAGCTCCAGCACAGTGCAGCCTGACGCGGGTGATTTGTCAGACCCCCGCCGCAGCGCTGGTCACCCCAATGGATTTATCTCAAGGTAAATGGAGACACTGCAGACCAAGGACCAGGACCCTTTGATTAAGGCCCCTTTTTTGTTGTGTTGATAGATGTTGCTTGTGTTTATCTATTTGAAATGCCACTAAATCTGCGAGTCCAATTGAGAAAAAGAGTGCTTTGCAGTTGGGGCCAGAGTGATTTATGCCAAGTTATGCAGAGCAATATAAAGACCGGGGGCCGGCGGTCCGATAGCATTTTGAGATAGGTGCGCCAGAGGCAAGGCGTAGAAGGGTGAAAAGGGGGAAAAATCTCATGCATTTCTTTCACTGTTCTTCAGCACCACGCCAGAAGAATAACAAACGTAGGGGAGATGGGATGAAAATGTTTCAGGGAGAGGGAGAAAGGGTGTCATCGGGAAGATTCAGGATGCATGGTGAAATAGCATTGAAGGTGAGGAGCAATATCAAGGGGAGGCAATCACCCAGAGAGCAGAGCCCTCACCCTGAGCTCCTCCAGCACCTCTATTTTCTCCATCTCACTATCCCTCTTTCAATTTATCTCTTACATTTCCCCCACCTCCCTCCAGCTTTACCTTCCTTTAACAATCAGTCCATCACCAAGCACATCATTTCTCTATTTGTCTATTTATAAAAATTAAAATATACATTGAACTGTGTGATCAACTCTCCAATCTATCAGCACATCTCAACATTTTAAATAGCTTTCCGATAATTCTTGATTGTGGTGTGGTCACTGGTTACTCATTACTTCAAATGTCGACTACCCCTTAAATTCATTGACTCCTCATCAGACTGCCTCTTTGACTTCCTCTCTCACTATAAACAAATCCAATATATAACAGATTGTAGTAAACAGCAAATGGAAACAGAACCACTGACCATGTGTAGCATATTTAAAATATCTACCTTTACAAATACATACAGTTGGCAGAGATGGAGATGATAATTTAGATCAGGCAGAATGTTGAATTTACAGCACATGCTTACACTCTTTAAAAATCAAAACAAAAAGGTACTACTTAAGCCCTTGAGTCCGTGCATTAATGCGTCCCTGGGTATAGCCCTATAATGAAATATGACAGCCACCTTCACCATTCACTTTCATCGTTTAGGAAAAAATATGCAATGAAATGGAATGATGACTGAGAATATCATACTTTCTCATAAACATCTATTTTTGTGTTCCACACAAAATAATGTCATATGGGTTTGGAATGACATGAGGATGAGTAAATGATGCCAGAATTTTTATTTTGGGTGAACACCCTTTAAGAAGGTAAAAATCATGTCACAGACGCAATACCCTTTTATTGGGACTGAATTATTCCCTCAGGTCGAGAAAAAATTTGTACTTTAAATGATATTGTTTGTATTTTAGATAAATTTTTTGACAATACTTATGTAAGCCAGATGTTGGAACAATTCTAACATGTCACTGTCTTCTTTAATGTTTTATTGTGGAATGTATTGTCTGCTTTTCTTTACCATTTTATACAGATTTTTTTACTGCATTGTTATTGCTTGAAATGTGCTATAATTTAGAGGTCTTCACGGGTCCAAAAATTCGTGCCCGAACACAAAGAGACCCGGAAATGTACTACCCGGACCTGAACCGGACTCATCTATTATTTGAAAGCTTGGACGCGTACCCATGCAGAACCAAGAAATGCCGGACCTGGACTCATCTATTATTTGAAAGCTGGGACCCGGACCTGGCCGGGAGACACAGACCCGATCGACACCGATTTCACAGCTGATTGCTATTAACAAGTTAATTTACAAGTTGTGAAGACAAAGCTTTGTGTCTTACCTAATGTAACGTTAGTAGCCTTCTCCCCTGTGCCTGGCCGTGACGCATATAATCCATCCTCCTTGCCAAGAAAGTTGGTAAAAATACATCCAGGTTTTCTGTGATTCCTCTCTTGAATTGAAACAGCATAGCTAATCCACTCATTATTTCAGCTTCAAAAGCCCACTTGCTGTCACGGTGACGGATGACAAACACAACTTGTTTAGAATCAGCTTTGCAGTTTTTTTGTATCTCACATAAGATAATTTCAGCTGTTTGCCCTTTTGAACTATAATAACGATTGCTCGTTCATTACCATGGCTACTAACGTTAGCATTGCTAATTTGCTATCGTGTGCCTTAACTCCGCTCTGCCTCTGACGTCACTCAGCTCGCTGTGGCTCCGCTCCTTTTTTTCACCTTATTTCCCAGCCCGCACTTTCTCATCCTAATTTTACAATGTTGCAAGTTACAACACACACACACACACAGCACCATCATCATCAGCACTGTCTGATCTGTCTGATCACCCCACTGACCATATAAAACGTGGATCCGAACACGTACAGGTCCTGGGTTGGGTCTCGGGTCCTCGGGTTAGGGTGGACCCGTGAAGACCTCTACTATAATGAAGTTGTTGTTATTATTATTTAACACATACAGTATATGTGCATGATTCGTCATATTGGGAGCCTTGAACATTTACCTGGTAAACCTAATAAAATAGGCTCTCACTAAAGGCTACCTTTAACATGAGAACAATTATGTATCTTAACTGTAGCTTAAAAAGTGCAGGTTAGTATCATCAGAGTACTTCCTTGTACCTTTTAAGGTACAATTATAATTCTGTACCTATGTTTACCTTTTTCTGAATGTGTAATGAAGCTTTAAAATGATTACATACTTATCAACTTGCCTGACACAAATAGGAATAATCCAAGATTGTAAAGCAAATTGCTGTCAAATTATGTTTATATGCAAGTTACAATTAATTTGATGCATTTTTAAGAGCTTTTGGACTGATCTCCATATCCCTATAGCCTCTTTCATGCACAGATCCCAGGATTAATCCCAGGAAAAGTCATTCCAGCAACTGTTCTGGGACTGCAAAATATGTTCATTCACACTGCAAGAGCTTTCCTGTAATCTATGCTCGCATTCATCCTGGGACAATCCTATAAAGACAAAAGTGACATCACGGTGTGACGTCTATTGTACAGCGTCTTAAGTTTACTGATAACCGCGTCTTTTCTCTCGAGAAGCCCGCTCTTTCATCATCTTGTAAACAAATATATTCTGTATGGTAAAACTAAACTGACAGTTAATTTAATCGTCTGTGCACATGGAGAGTAGCTCCCTGGTCCCTGTATGTGATTTGCATGATAGCCAATTGTATTGATTTTATTCCAGCAGTTAGGCCTACTTTTATAAATAACTCACAAGATAATTTTTTGTTTTGTTCGATGTTAATTGTTTTTGTGTTATTGGCTGCTGTCTACCAAATGAAATGCCTCCCAAGAACAATCAAGATTTAAAGTGAAAGTAACAGTAAAAAAAACAACAACAAAAAAAACAAACAAATGCATGGTATCTAGGTGCATTGCAATATTATTAATATTAAATAATATTATAATAAATATTTAATATAAAAATAAAGGCTATTCATTTGCCATTTATTTGTTGCTGTTTTTTTGTTTTTTTTTTGCACTAGCACTGCCATTTTTTCTGTATGTCTTAAGCACTTTTTAATTTACAAATAAAGCGTATTAGTAATATTCACATTGTATGCTAACTATTGCGCTGCATTTAAGTACTGAAAAGCATCAAGGCTAATGTCATCTTTTCGATCATGATTTCGACAAGCTTTATAATTGAAAAAAAAAGCTATATTTGGGAGAAAAACAGAATGTATCATTTGGAACCTAATGTTTTGGAAAATAGCAATAAATTAATTTTCAGTATCATTATGTTCTTGCCATTTTAGGGTTAAGAAAATAAATTAGTAAAAGTGTACTGTATCTGGTTGTGTTTCTTATGTAAGCGGGTCTATAATTAATTAGCCTATACCTACCATATTTTCACTTACATTCATCTTCGCAAATTCTGTAGAATGTTGTTCACGGAGACTGTGCCTCAGGTTTGGAATGTTCCCAGCATGACCTCACTTTTTTCTTCAATTTACAAACTGGGTAACCATCATTTGTTTAAATACCCAAAGTTTATTTTTAACATTTTTAAATACGCAAAGTATTCCTACTGTATATCGTGGATTTCAACTGCACCATATATGAGGGGGAAATAAAGTTCAAGCTCCGACATTTGGTGTGCTTCACTCTGAATGAAAAATGCATTTAATTTATTACGTCAGGTTGGTGAAGTTGTAAATGTAGCCTATTGTTTCTTAACTTAAATGACATTTACAATGGAAACGTTAATTTCTTTACTTGTATATTTAATAAAATGTGAAAAATCCAGACTCACTTAGTGCCGTGAATAAAAACAAAATAGCAATGGTTTATGCCGTATGTTTTTAAACCACGGTACACCGTGAAACTGTTGAATCTCTATTCTGCACACAAACTTTCTCCTTCACATGACACATCACTATGACACACACACCCTTCACGGTATCAGCTGTGCTATTGTTCACACAGACACACCTTGGGACTGATCCCTGCAATGTTACTAGGGTCTGATCCCAGGTTAAAATTTTCGGGCATTCCGGCACCGGCTTGCGTTCACATAGAAGGCTCCCCAGAAAGGGTGTAGATTTGGTTTGAACATTAGGGGTTGAAGTAAAGCCGGGAGGCTTTGTACTATTAGTCTTGATTATTGGGGGGGGGGGGTTACCTTCCCTACATCCCCCCTGGAATTTACGCCTATGCTCCCCGGCACTGATCCCACCAATATCCCGGGATCAGAGCCCAGTGTGAATGAGGTTTTTGAGAAGGAAAAAAAAAGTCTATAGTATGAAAGCCAGTTCTGAAGCATTCTTTGTCCATGTGCAGTTAATTATGTATGTTATGCTTCCTTTCGACAGTTGGCTGACCTATGAATACAACATTTACACTGTATTCATCGTGAAAAGGAGCTATTAATTGAAGAATTTCATTTAGTCATGATTAGTGTGAAATGATTGGTATGATGGTATGTATCACCAAAAAATAGGATATGGCCATCCAGATTGCTGAATTTTTCACAGCAAAGTGGAAGATTTAGCCATTCCCCACAAACAAGTATGTTTGTACTTAATCCCACATAAGCATAACATTAGCATAACACCAGAAGGTCCCCAGCCATCTTGCCCTTCCCCACACTTTAACTAAACCAAACTTGAATCTCATCACCCCCTTTCTTGGGTTGTCCCCATCTGAAAGTAAGAGACCCCTGGAAAGCAGAGAACTGAGGAATTATGCATCAGGAAAATACTATGGGGTATATATCAATGCCAGCCAGACACACCCACTGAAATGAATCAGGTCAAATGAGAGCACTGCGTTAGGGCTGGGCCCACTGACAGTTACTAATGCACTGACCATCGTGGGTAATAGGAGTGTACAAATAGCCAGAGGTTTGTAAACTTTGCCTGCTTTTCCAGGCCCAGCGTGTCTGGCTGGCTGCAAACGCTGACTAAATCAACGTGTTCTAATGCATACCGACACACGACTGGGAATCTGTAGTGACTGAGATAAAAGCAGTTTCTGGAAGCTTCAGCAGGGAAATGGACAAAAGTGGGTGTGCTTAATTAGAAAAGGAAAGACTAAGGAGAGAGAGTTAACACCTTCCCACACTTACCGAGAGCTCAACTTTTTCTTATAAGCACAAACACAGAAGGTGGTGTTTTAACAAGCATTAAGACTGACTTTGCACACATTCACACTAAAACTCATAAACACATTGCACACTCCCACTGCTGAGATTAACAAACTCATGGGAATTTAAAGGGTTCCAGATAAATATAATGTCTCTTTTAGGTATGATTCCACAGAAATTTCAATTCACATGAATATGTAAACAATTTAAACTAACTGAGTTATAATAGAGCGCAAAAGTGCCCGCTCACTTTTATAGCCATCTTGGTTATACAAGTATTTTTTTCCATTAATTTTTTTCAATGGCGACTTCATAAAATCCTTCATGAAAGAGTTCTAAGCCATGAACCGAGCCAACCAGCTCAGAGGTGAATCACAACATAACAAACTTTGATTTGAAGCAAAAAAGTATTTGAAAAAGACAGTTACAAGACTGTATAATTGACGTATTTCATGAGGGAATGAACTACAATCCCAACGTGTACGATTACCAATACTTTTGGTACTCGCCGATACAGAGTCCGATACCTGTTTTATGTTTTCTTTTTCTGAAATTCCATATCAACAGTTTATTTCAATTGCGTTTAAATAAATGAATTGATTAAAATTTTAATCAAATGAAATCATAATTAATTTTCAACATAATATTATATAATTTTTTATCAAATTTTATACAGAACCTTACAGCAAAATCCAAAATACATCATTGTAGTTATATTTTGTCAAATAAAGTGCTGCATAAAAGAGCATCAAAGATGTGGGATATTGCCTAAATATAATTTAAAATATATTTAAAAAAAATATAGAAATGACTATTGATTTATTATTATTATTATTATTATTAGTTGTAGTAATAGTAGTAGTAGTAGTAGTAATAGTATTACAGTGAATATTACATAACTATACAGTAGTGATCTATTTCTATCATACTTTTTTCCATTTAAATTGAGCTTTTATTTTGGTTGAGCTTTTATTTTGTAGTGTTTCTGTGTTGCTATGATGGTAGCTTCTCAATCCACAAAAGCCAGTCTCTACGTGACTCAAAGTGATTATTAAACTGCAATAGGCTGCTATTTAATTAAATAAATATGTAGTCTACATGTGCCTTGTGCTACAAAGTGAATTAGTGCCTTGCTCGCTGTCATCTGCTACAGATAAGGCACACAATGCTCATGATGGTGTTTTCCGTGTATGAGCCAAGGAGCTCTAAAAGGTATGAACACTTTATGTCATTATGTCTGCACAACACCGGCTCCACACATTCACAAGCACTCATATTTGAAGCATGCAGCATATCCAAACTATATATTTATCTCATTAAATCGAATTTTGTGTGGTTAAATAATCTCACTAGATCATAAAGTGATTTTAATTAGTGTGCTGAATGTTTACGTAATGACATTCATACATTATATGGTATAGTTTTTTGGTATTGGGACATTTTTACGTTTTTTTTAAGTAAATGAGCATGGTATCGAACCCAATTCCTACACCTGTATTGGTATCGGGACATCCCTAATTTAAAGTTGTTGATTAGAAGTATAGAATCAATATAACTAATGTGCTTTGCAAAATAATAACATACTGTTTACAAAAATAAGTAGTTTGAGAGTGTAGGGAGACCGACTCGATTACGTCATTCACAATGCTTCATAGACGTGGCAGGTCACTGCATAGCTCTTATGGCGTGATTTGTTTGCTGCAACTCTCTGATTGGTGAATCTTTTCTCTTCAGGATTATGGGTAGTGTAGTTTATAAAAAAAACAAAATTTTCATAAAAATTAAATAACATGGATTAATGGTTTCAGAAAAAGCATTTACCATATTAACAGCCTTGAAACTCACTGTAGGTCTGTCTTTAAATGTTTGTTAGTTAATGTCCCATACATAATTAATGCTGAACAAAAAAAAAAAAAGAATTGGATTTTTACTTCCAGAAGCAGAGTTGCACTTTATTACAAACAATTCACTGAGACAAATCTCAAGGACATAGGCTAAAACAAAACTTCCTCCAGACATAAGACAAAATCAGAGTCAGGATACCCACATATGAGACCATACCAGAGCTCTGTAACCATGCCTCAGTTTGTGAGATAACTGTTAATATGTTCTTATGTGGCACAAGGTCGCTAAAGGACACATACAAGTTATGTGTGCCATGAGGCACCTTTCTTCCAGGACATCTACCATTAAAGGTTAACACCATCCTGATGGTACTTGCTTTGCACTGGGTTTAGTGAGAGTTAGCAGGGCCTCGCACCTGTGTGACGCAGTTTACACTTTACACTCAGAGAGGCACAATAGCCCGGCTGTGTCGGTGAGCTTGTGCTGCGGCATGCGCTCCTCTGCCGGCACTCAGCTATGTGCCAGTGTGGTGCGAGCTGAACTGTGGCTTGGCATGACTTCCAGAGCCCTGAAATATATAATGCAAAGCTCTAAAAGTGTACACCATTGCATCCCTCCAGACATCACATGCACACACGGCCACACACGAGGACGCATACACATGCAGTCCGCCCCCTGCTAGTCTAGCACTGGATTATGACATGTTATTAATTGCCACCATTATCCACAGCATCTTGGCTGGGAGCTGAGCTGCTCTTTGGGGGTTGGAGAGGGAGGCCTGGCGTGTTGAAAAAAGAGAGAGAGATGCAACACTCTGCCTATAAGGTATTGTGAGATATTGAATAATTGATCAGAAAACATTTTTCTTGGTCCTTTCCACCAAGCCACAGATCCTCCCTAAGCTCTCTTCAGAGGGGATGGAGCACATAATCTACTCCTGCAGAAAGGTTGAATAGACTGTGGGGAGCTGTGAGACATTCTATAGGAGGGTATGGGGTATAGGAAGATAAGAAGGATGCATTGCCATAGGTACACAATGGTTCTGATACTGGAAAATATATTATTATGTAAACAAATTAGTACTCAGTAATATAACAAATAATTAAATTCATTTTTATTTGTATAGCACGTTTTAAAGTTCATGTTGTTCCAAAGCAGCTTTACAGAAAACAGAACAAATAGTGCCTTACAAACCCCCTAGTAAGTAAAACAAAGACATATAATATATTTTATATATATACAGTATATTGTGTGGCAGCAGTGCAATGCATAAAATAATGCAGATACGGGTCAGGAGCTTCAGTTAATATTCACATCAACCATCAGAGTGGGGAAAACTTATGGTCTCAGTGATTTTGACCGTGGCATGATTGTTGGTGCCAGATGGGCTGGTTTTGAGTATTTCTGTAACTGCTGATCTCCTGGGATTTTCACTCACAACATTCTCTAGAGTTTACTCAGAATGGTGCCAAAAAAAAAAAAAAAACATTCAGTGAGTGGCAGTTCTGTGGACAGAAACGCCTTGTTGATGAGAGAGGTGTTCTTGGATGATAGAAGTGGAACCCAGTGTGGTCTTCTACTGTAGAAGTCCTTTCGCCTCAAGGTTCGACATGTTGTGCATTCTGAGATGCTATTCTGCTCACTACAATTGTACAGAGGGGATATCAGAGTGAACCTAGCCTTTCTTTCAGCAAGAACCAGTTTGGCCATTCTCAGTTAACCTCTCTCATCAACAAGGCATTATTGTCTGTAGAACTGCCTCTCACTGGATGTTTTTTTGTTTTTGGCATCATTCTGAGTAAACTCTAGAGACTGTTGTGTGTGAAAATCCCAGAAGATCAGCAGTTACAGAAACACTCAAACCTGTCTGGCACCAAAAATCATGCCGCGGTCTAAATCATTGAGATAATTTTTTTCCCCAGTCTGATGGTTGATGTGAACATGAACTGAAGCTCCTGACCCGTATATGCGTGATTATATGCATTGCTCTGCTGCAACATGACTGTCTGATTAGATGATCACATGAATAAATAGGTGTACAGGTGTACCTAATGAAGTGGTTGGTGAGTCTATATGCAATCTCTATAAAACTGTATGGATATGCCTCGTTGCCACTAGACTGGCTAAATAGATAATGGGGAACTGATCATTCTATAGGAGGGGTCTTGGGTATAGGGACTTGAAAGTAAGCCAGGCATATTGCAATAATTGTAAAAAGGAATGCAAAAACACAACTCGTTTACATTATTACTTTTAATTATTATTAGCAATAAAAATTATCAAAGACAACTATTAATTATTAAAATCAACAGAACATTTATTAGAATCAATATTCGCTTATTAATCCTTCAAATCAACAACAATCAAAAATAATTATTAATTATTAAAATAAATAGAACATTGATTAGAATCAACATTAGCTTATTAATCCTTCAAATCAACAATATCAATTCAAAATCAATAGAATATTAATAAGGATTAATATTGCTGGTTTATACTGTCTAATAACCAGAGAGTACAGCAGTCTCAAAATAGGATCGTTCTCTTAGGAAAGTCGACATCCGGAGAATATCCACTTTCAAAAGGAATACAATGAAGGCTTGAATCTGAGCATTGACATCCCCTGCCAGCCCTTGACACAGGTGCATGCAGAACAATACCAAAACACTTCTCTTTAAAGTATAACCAAATTTATTGTTGCAGTAATATCAATTAATAATCAATACAATGCAGTCGATAAACTTCCAACTACAAACTAAACAGTAGCATGATTAGATATGGTAACAAATAAGCCTATAATACATGAGAGGAGGGTATGTGTGTGTGTGTGTGTGTGTGTAAGTGTAAGGAGAGAAGGAAAAAAAAAAAACTCATGGAGAGTACATCACGTGAGGTTTCCGGCCAGAGAGTGTGGGCGCGAATGTGAGTGGAGAGACTGGTCAATGGAGTCTGCCTGTTTAACGCGTGTCTCCGCTGGTACGATAACTTAGGGACAAAGCTGGGCTCTATCGCCAAGTTATCTGCTCGCCAAATCCCACGATCGTGGGAGAGAAGGCAACCATTAGTTTTATCACTCAGAGACGTGGTGAACGGCTCGTAATCTGTCTGCCACGGTCGTTGTTTCTTTAATGGATAAACTCAGTGTGCCGGTCTCACCTGCTATGGCGGAAATGCACAAACAGCCCAACGGGGTTGGACAACACAGCAAATCTCATTCGTGGTAACAGTAAGTTTCAGTAATACCTTGAGTATTATTAGCAGCAATGAGCGGACTCGGCGGTCCGTAAACTGTACAAGCAATAAGGTTGATACACAAGAATAACACACTATAACGATCTATCTCTGCCCAGACGTAAACCTCTTACTTGAGTCACGTGAGGACGTGGGTAGAATGTGTGTTCGTCGTTTGACTCCGACTTGGTTCCTCAAAGCTCGGGTGATGACGAGAGGCCATTTCCTCGCTCTGTCGGCGGGCGATACGGCGGCTGATTCTCGGCGGGTTGGCGGAGATATCAGCGAAGTCGACTCGGCTGAAGAAGGAAGAGAAACCTTCTTTCTTCACTTCAAAAGCAAAAGAGTGAGACACGGACTGCTCAGTGGTCTCCTTCAGATCTGTTAGCGTATTCGGTGGAACACGGAGAAATCTCGGCTCATCCAGCGAGATGGAGATTGTATGGCCAAAGTTCAGATATGTACGTTACTTCCTTGGGCAACGAGGCTACACCTGGGAGCAACAGGGCTGCAATTAGACGCAGCTCATACTGTCTCTGGAAGCAAAGCTTAGAAGGATCTCAGAGGTTTTATACTCTCATTGACGTCATGGTTGAGGGACGCATTCTGTCGTGCATTTCATCCAATAGGAGACTCCCTTTGTTTGATTTTGCCACTGTTTGTGTTATCAGGCTTTTAGTGTTCCTACAGGTCACAGTCAGGCTTTATGACTGTACGTAGGCCTGCCTTTGTCCCCTATCTGATTACATGAGGCCCATCATTTACAGCTCAGGAACAGCAACAAACACAAATGTCGCAATCATTAGCAATTACTTTTCGAAATTTGTACATTCATCCCAATATTATAACTAGTGGTCGACCAATATGGGTTTTTCAATGGTCGATTATACTGATATCTAGAGAACAGGATGGCCAATATAAATGCAGATAAACATAATACAATTACATAATACAAACATAATACAGCAAATCAGATGTAAAATTATTTCTAAAGTGAAACAAGCACTTATTTTATGCAATATTTAATCTAATATGCATAAACTTGAAAAGAAAAAACCTTGAAAACAGAAAGTGTTGACTATCCATTGACAAATCTATTAGTAGATCTTGGAACTGACACAAGGAAAAGTTAACACTTCTGGTAATCGGTCAAGCAAACATAGTTATCGGCCGATGCTGATAATCGCTAAATGGCCAAATATTGCCCGATTAATCGGCTTGGCCGATGTATTGGTCTATCACTAATTATAACTACTTTTGAAATATTTTTTTTTATGTGTCCCACCAGTCTCATGAAAACTCATATTATAATTAATATAACATGGTGAAATTGTAAAATATCATATGACTTGGCACATACGAAAAGGTAAGACTTTTATTCCCATAGAGACCAACCGATCAACAAACAGAGCTTTAAATCGATACAATACAGTGATCAAATTTTTAATAGTCTCCTTTCCTTTCATCAGTGAACAAATGGGGATTAGGTGGTTGAGGTTTGGGTTAGATTACGATTTTACTTAAGAAAAATTGTAAGAACACTCATGCAAAACTCCAATGTTTCTTGTTCTTCCATATTAAAATTTTGGTAAGGTTTAGGGTTTGGGTAAGGGGCTAAACTTAGAAAAAATTGTTATAACATCATTTGTTGGTTCATTTATTTTTCTCTATGGAAGCAAAAGTCATACTTTTTTTGTATGAGCCATCTCATATGATTTTTAACATTAAGACGTGTCATGAGACTGGGTTGGTCCCGCTGACTTTTCAATTGTTCCTAAAGCCCTGGTAACAAATCTGTACTATGTAACATAACCTTTACCATATCACAACATCAAACAATCAAAGCTTCACTAATCAAATATGAGTAATCTCTATATGAGACTATGGCTATATTACCCTCATGTACATAGGAAACATAAAACTGGCTGAGGGATGTTTTAAGACATTATCGGTAGTGTCACGAACACACACTCTTAACATCTTAATTGCGTTGCTTGTGTCCATGCCCCCCTCACATCACAGATGGAGAGAGGGGGAGAGGAGAGAAACAAGGGAGGTAGAGGGGAAAGAGGGGAGGAGGAAAAATTGATTGCAGCAGATACGTTGAGATTCCAATTGTCAACAGCATCATTCAAGCAACTCCCCCAACTCATTCATCTGAAACTGATAGAAAAATAGTTACCTGAACTGTCACACCAAACTCTACTGTTAATTTAAGGTAATTAGTGTCAGAGTGAATCTCAATACATCATGAACGTGTCGGGAGACTCCATGATACTTCACCTGCAATCTGCTTCTCTTTACATCAGGTTGCATGTGTGTGTTTGCGTGCTCGGTGAATCAAAGACTTCAGTATCTTCTCTCAGTCTCAGGATGGCTGTGGTAGAGCCAGGTTACATTTTACAATTATTTTGTTTTGTTTTGTAAACAGCTCTAGTATGGAACTTTGTTATCTGTAAGGCAACCAGATGCTTCCCAGATGATCATACTGATTTTTTCTCTACCGCTTTAGACTTCAAATGCAGTGCATCTTTCCCCAAATATAAGGGCTCTTACAGAAATAAATAATGACATACGGGCTCTGAGACTCATTTAAACCCCCAAATGTACACGTTTAAAGGCTTTGAATGCACACTTTAGCATCTTCAGTACACATGCAAGATGTGTTTGTTTCTTCAGGAATGAAAGGGAGGTCTGTTACACTGTGTTTTAGCACCTATTCTCTCCTTTCTTCAAACTGCCTGTGATCTCTATTCAGAGGATCTTGCTCTTGTACACAACACACATTCCCTCTGCTGTTCATAACCACAAACTGTCTGGCACACCGGAAAACAATGTTAGTGATAATATTCTATTCCTACATGCTGTACTTTGACACAAAGTACAGTACATAACTGCAATGCACTAAACCTACATTATCATCATGTTTGCTGCAGTAATTGCCCATTGTGGTGCTGTATGCCAGCTGTTTAGGGTCGTTCCTGCTGCAGTGGAGAGTAATGCCTGGCATTATGCCCTACTGAGCAGCTAAATCACTGCAATGCATTGGCAAGGGCTAAAACCACTGAAGTGAGTCGATGGTTAGTCATTAAGCCCAGTAGAAACTAAAGTGTTGTGCCACTGCTGCCATTAGATGTGTTTCCATAGAACATTTAGGAAGAAATATGGGCTTATGTTTAAAATATATATGGCAAGTGATATGTACAGAGGCCTCAAAAAGTGTTTGGACACTTAAGTCACACTTAAAAATGTGTGCAATATTTTATATAACAAAACATCAAATCCAGCAGCAATTAATTAAAGAAAGATAGCTACACTTTTCAAACAAAACATTTAGCAAAAGACGTTTGTTAGGTTTTAAACTATAAAACAACAGATATTTTAATGTTCAAAGTTAAGACAAAGTTATGAGTTCACACATCCACTAAAAATCCCCTTGACACCAGTTGGTTGAACACCATTGCATCAGTGTATTACAGATGACACTTAAAGTGTGACTTATATATCTAAAAGTGTCCAAATATCTTTTGGGGCAACTAATAAAATATGTAAAATAGCACAAATAATTCATACCTCTATATTCTCATACTCTCAGAAAATGCGAGTGTACTCTAATGCACAGGTGGCATTAGAGCAGGGCACAGAATGCCTGGCACCAGGCAGGAGAACGCCCTCTGCTGCCACTCACTACAACAGTTACTGCCCATGTAACTTCCTTCAGTTTTTCCCCAAGGTAAACATTAAGCCACAAACAACCCTGGGGACTCTTCATTTTGGTTCCTGCATCCCATGACTGCAAATGCATTCAAGGCCCTGAGATAATTATGTTCACAAAAATGTATCCACACACAGATGCAAAGGGTGGCATGTCTCTGTGTAAGCATGCATGTGTTTGTATGTGTACATTTGTGTGTCTTTATAAACACAGAGGGTTGGAAAAACAATAAGTCTGATATAAGCACCAGTAAACACAACAGTAATCCACTTTCTTGTGTCCATCATTGGATTTTGCGGCACACCAAAATCAGTACATGAGCTCACTGCATTAAACAAACACCCTCTGAGTCAAAGTCTTTCAAAGGTCTTTAAAATGATGTGAAGGTCTCTGAGTTAGCCAGCCTTACCGTCATACAGTGGAAAGCCACTCTCTCATCCAACTCATTCTATTTTTATTGCACTTTGAGAACAATGTCCCTATGCCATTTATGCAAAAGTATGTACAGTTGTGCTCAAAATTTTGCATACCCTTGAAGAACTGGTAATATATGTACCATTTTTAAAGAAAACATGAGTGAGCAGGCAAAACACATTTCTTTTATTTCTTATGGGATTCATATTCAACTGTAGATTATAACAGAATGGCACAATCATAAAACAAAACATGGCAAATAAAGAAAAAAATGAAATGACCCCTGTTCAAAAGTCTGCATACCCTTAGTTCTTAATACTGTGTATTGCCCCCTTTAGCATCAATGACAGCGTGCAGTCTTTTGTAATAGTTGTCTATGAGGCCCCAAATTCTTACAGGTGGTATAGCTGCCCATTCATCTTGGCAAAATGCCTCCAGGTCATGCAAAGTCTTTGGTCGTCTTGCATGAACCGCACGTTTGAGATCTCCCCAGAGTGGCTCGATGATATTAAGGTCAGGAGAATGTGATGGCCACTCCAGAACCTTCATCTTTTTCTGCTGTAACCACTGAAGGGTCAACTTGGCCTTGTGCTTAGGGTCATTGTCGTGCTGGAAAGTCCAAGAGCGTCCCATGCGCAGCTTTTGTGCAGAAGAATGCAAATTGTCTGCCAGTATTTTCTGATAACATGCTGCATTCATCTTGCCATCAATTTTCACAAGATTCCCCGTGCCTTTAGAGCTCACACACCCCCAAAACATCAGTGAGCCACCACCATGCTTCACAGTGGGGATGGTATTCATTTCACTATAGGCCTTTCTGACCCCTCTCCAAACATAGCGCTTATGGTTGTGACCATAAAGCTCTATTTTGGTCTCATCACTCCAAATTACAGTGTGCCAGAAGCTGAATACAGTTGTTTTAAAATAAATAGCATTACAAAAGTTAGGCAACGATGACATTAGACATGTGATTGCTAGTCTTATCAGATAAAATCAAACGGTGGAAACTATTATAACTTAGCTAGCAGGCAAATAAACCGAGGTAGCAACTGGTTTAGAGATTGGCATTGTTACCAGCATAAAATTATTTTTTTCCCCATTGTTCTTCCTTCCTCTCAATGAAATTGAAAACACTTCAGTATCACAATCCATAATAAAATTCCCCATTAGAGTGGCTAACGCTATCTAACAAACTACCACACTAAGAAAGCTACCTGGCTCACTATCGTTTTTATAAAATATCTTACCTGTCCAGCAAGAAAAACTCCATCTCTGGGTCAGTTTTAAATCCTTTAAGATCTCGGAGTTATCACCACCTCTGAAAAGCCAGTCTGATGTTGTTTCGTGTTTTATTACAGGCTCTTTCTCTTATCCTTTTTGCTTGCAGACTAGTCTCAGTTCGAGGTTTCTTTATTTTGAAAACGGTTGATTCCCCAGAAGGTTGCCTTTTTGAATGATCCATGGTCAATGTCACTCAGTTGTTGTGGCTACAAGCTTTCAGCTTCAAACTACTACCACACCTATCACTGCACATACACACACTGTAGTAGCTGGATCTTCTTTTTCTTTTACTTACGGACATGATGTAAACACGCACAGTTTGCAATTTCATGCCAAATCTGTTCCGACAGCTCTAAAACCTAAATCATTATTATAGGCTTAACATAGTGAATCAGTGTAAGGCAAAAACATGGTTTGGAAGATGGATTGTAGTGTACTTTCTCATTAATGAAATTTTGTTAATTTTTAACAAAAAAATCTTACATAGTGTAGCTTTAATAGGACATTTATCAACTTTTTTCTATGATATTTATCCAAAAATTCCTTAGGAGATATACAAATAGAAACAAATGAGACATACAGTAAGGGTCTGTTCCAAAACCTAGTTAGTTTCCTCCAGAGGCAGCACTTTGAGACATCATAGGCACGCTCCCAACACGAAGGCTGTATTATGCTGCCTCCTAAGATATTTCGTTTTATATATATATATATATATGTATATGTGTGTGTGTGTGTGTGTGTGTGTGTGTGTGTGTATATATATATATATACAGGTGCATCTCAATAAATTAGAATGTCGTGGAAAAGTTCATTTATTTCAGTAGTTCAACTCAAATTGTGAAACTCGTGTATTAAATAAATTCAATGCACACAGACTGAAGTAGTTTAAGTCTTTGGTTCTTTTAATTGTGATGATTTTGGCTCACATTTAACAAAAACCCACCAATTCACTATCTCAAAAAATTAGAATACATCATAAGAATTGTTGGCCTTCTGGAAAGTATGTTCATTTACTGTATATGTACTCAATACTTGGTAGGGGCTCCTTTAGCTTTAATTACTGCCTCAATTCGGCGTGGCATGGAGGTGATCAGTTTGTGGCACTGCTGAGGTGGTATGGAAGCCCAGGTTTCTTTGACAGTGGCCTTCAGCTCATCTGCATTTTTTGGTCTCTTGTTTCTCATTTTCCTCTTGACAATACCCCATAGATTCTCTATGGGGTTCAGGTCTGGTGAGTTTACTGGCCAGTCAAGCACACCAACACCATGGTCATTTAACCAACTTTTGGTGCTTTTGGCAGTGTGGGCAGGTGCCAAATCCTGCTGGAAAATGAAATCAGCATCTTTAAAAAGCTGGTCAGCAGAAGGAAGCATGAAGTGCTCCAAAATTTCTTGGTAAACGGGTGCAGTGACTTTGGTTTTCAAAAAACACAATGGACCTACACCAGCAGATGACATTGCACCCCAAATCATCACAGACTGTGGAAACTCAACACTGGACTTCAAGCAACTTGGGCTATGAGCTTCTCCACCCTTCCTCCAGACTCTAGGACCTTGGTTTCCAAATGAAATACAAAACTTGCTCTCATCTGAAAAGAGGACTTTGGAACACTGGGCAACAGTTCAGTTCTTCTTCTCCTTAGCCCAGGTAAGACGCCTTTGACGTTGTCTGTGGTTCAGGAGTGGCTTAACAAGAGGAATACGACAACTGTAGCCAAATTCCTTGACATGTCTGTGTGTGGTGGCTCTTGATGCCTTGACCCCAGCCTCAGTCCATTCCTTGTGAAGTTCACCCAAATTCTTGAATCGATTTTGCTTGACAATCATAAGGCTGCGGTTCTCTCGGTTGGTTGTGCACCTTTTTCTTTCACACTTTTTCCTTCCACTCAACTTTCTGTTAACATGCTTGGATACAGCACTCTGTGAACAGCCAGCTTCTTTGGCAATGAATGTTTGTGGCTTACCCTCCTTGTGAAGGGTGTCAATGATTGTCTTCTGGACAACTGTCAGATCAGCAGTCTTCCCCATGATTGTGTAGCCTAGTGAACCAAACTGAGAGACCATTTTGAAGGCTCAGGAAACCTTTGCAGGTGTTTTGAGTTGATTAGCTGATTGGCATGTCACCATATTCTAATTTTTTGAGATAGTGAATTGGTGGGTTTTTGTTAAATGTGAGCTAAAATCATCACAATTAAAAGAACCAAAGACTTAAACTACTTCAGTCTGTGTGCATTGAATTTATTTAATACACGAGTTTCACAATTTGAGTTGAATTACTGAAATAAATGAACTTTTCCACGACATTCTAATTTATTGAGATGCACCTGTATATATATGCAGGAAAACTCACTATTTTACCCAAAATGTGTTTGTTATGCTAATTTATGCTCATTAGAGTATGTAATTGCTCTCTCGTCACTTGTATTGAAAGCAGTTGGGAGTTAAATTCAGTTATGATGCTACAACAGAATGGGGTCTTTAAATAATTTAAAAAGTTGTTGCATGTCAACAAGTTGGCTATTTTCATTACTATCCTCTTTATGTAAATATGTGAGGTCAGGCACAAGAGAGGAAACAAGAAAGAGGGTTTTTTTTCTCTATTGTGCATCACCATATCCACTCTCCCATTTTTTTTTTTTTTTCTATCTAAAAGTGGGTGTGTGACAGAGAAAATCTGCTATCACAGCAAAGAGAGAGAGAGAGAGAAAGAGAATAGAAAGAACACTGAGAAAAAAAATAGAATAAGAGGAAGTTAAAAGAGAAAAAGTAACAAAGAGTTGAGAGAATAGAGGATGCTGTGAGAAAGAGACTCAGGTAAGGGTTGCTTAGTAACCACTCCAGCGCTGTGAAAACGCAGCCATGTGCAGCTATGGGCATTTATCAATGAGTACTCAGCAGTGGGAAATTGGGCTGACCTCTGGGCCAAAGCTGTTAGCAGGGACTGGTAGGAAGGCCAGCAGGGTCATGGCATCCTTGTCCCACCCACTTAGTGGGCAGTTATCACAGGACCATTAGATTACCATTAGACCCATATATCCTCAGGCCCTATATCCAGCACTGCAATGTTTGTACCACTCTAGGTTGCCAAGAAAAATTTAGAAACTTGGCTTGTTCACTTATAACCACAAACATTAAGACAAAAAGAAAGGGTGATAGCTATTTAGGATTGATTGAAATAATTTTAATGTATTTTTAGCTTGCATCCCGTATCCATCCATCCCCCTATCTTCATAATAAATTATCCAAGCACAGAAAGATTGGAGATCTTAGTTTTTACAGTTGAAGTCAGAAGTTTACATACACTTAGGTTGAAGTCATTAAAAAAAAATGTTAACCACTCCACAGATTACATTTTAGGAAACTAGGACATCTACTTTGTGCATGACACGAGTAATGTTTTGAACAATTGTTTACAGACAAATTGTTTCACTTTTAATTGACTATATCACAATTCCAGTGGGTCAGAAGTATACATACACTAAGTTAACTGTGCCTTTAAGCAGCTTGGAAAATTCTAGAAAATTATGTCGAGCCTTTAGACAATTAGCCAATTAGCTTCTGATAGGAGGTGTACTGAATTTGAGGTGTACCTGTGGAAGTATTTTAAGGTCTACCTTCAAACTCAGTGCCTCTTTGCTTGACATCATGGGAAAATCAAAAGAAATCAGCCAAGACCTCAAAAAAAAAAAAAAAAAAAAAACAATTCTGGACCTCCACAAGTCTGGTTCATTCTTGGAGCAATTTCCAAACACCTGAAGGTACCACCATTCATCTGTACAAACAATAGTATGCAAGTATGAACACCATGGGACCACGCAGCCATCATACCACTCAGGAAGGAGACGCATTCTGTCTCCTAGAGATGAACGTAGTTTGGTGCGAAAAGTGCAAATCAATCCCAGAACAACAGCAAAGGACCTTGTGAAAATGCTGGAGGAAACAGGTAGACAAGTATCTATATCCACAGTAAAATGAGTCCTATATCAACATAACCTGAAAGGCTGCTCAGCAAGGAAGAAGCCACTGCTGCAAAACTGCCATAGGAAAGCCAGACTACAGTTTTCAAGTGTGCATAGGGACAAAGGTCTTACTTTTTAGAGAAATGTCCTCTGGTCTAATGAAACAAAAATTTAACTGTTTGGCCATAATGACTATTGTTATGTTTGAAGGAAAAAGGGTGAGGCTTGAAAGCCGAAGAACACCATTTCAACCGTGAAGCATGGGGGTGGCAGCATTATGCTGTGGGGGTGCTTTGCTGCAGGAGGGACTGGTGCACTTCACAAAATAGATGGCATCATGAGGAAGGAAAATTTGTGGATATATTGAAGCAACATCTCAAGACATCAGCCAGGAAGTTAAAGCTCGGTCACAAATGGGACTTCCAAATGGACAATGACCCCAAGCATACCACTAAATTTGTGGCAAAATGGCTTAAGGCCAACAAAGTCACGATATTGGAGTGGCCATCACAAAGCCCTGACCTCAGTCTGATAGAAAATTTGTGGGCAGAACTAAAAAAGCATGTGTGAGCAAGGAGGCCTACAAACCTGACTCAGTTACACCAGTTTTGTCTGGAGGAATGGGCCAAAATTCTAGCAACTTATTGTGAGAAGTTTGTGGAAGGCTACCCAAAACGTTTGACCCAAGTTAAACAATTTAAAGGCAATGCTACCAAATACTAACAAAGTGTGTGTAAACTGGGAATGTGATAAAAGAAATAAAAGCTGAAATAAATAATTCTCTCTACTATTATTCTGACATTTCACATTCTTAAAATAAAGTAGTGATCCTAAGTGACCTATGACAGGGAATGTTTTCTATGATTAAATGTCAGGAATTGTGAAAAACTGAGTTTAAATGTATTTGGCTAAGGTGTATGTAAACTTCTGACTTCAACTGTATCAACTTTTTCTCAGGTTTTTCTCCTAAACTCCTTGGGAGAAGTAAAAATAGAAACAAATGGAACAATTGTTGACACAGTAAGAGTACAAAGCTTTAAAATTAATGTTTATAGCATAGTTCTCATAATTATTGAATTGTTATCTCATAGTGCCCCTATTGCATCCATTAGTTTTCCGTATTATTATTATTATTATTATTATTATTCTGGCTGTGAGTCTATGGCAGCCCTATAAACTGTACATAGGAAAATGATCAAATTTGGCACACTGATAGGGGTGGGTATGAATAGTACCCATACAAGACATACTCTATAGCACCACCACCATGTCAAAAATGCACTTTTCTTTTGGATGTATCTTTTGTACTGTTTGTCCCACCTAAGCAGGTCATCCGGTTTGATTTCTCTTTTACTGGAGTCTTTGTACTCTGCTTACTGAATGATTGCATGGCTAATTGATTTTTGATGTAAAATTACTTCAATATGAAGTTGGTCATGGTAACCGCTGTGTTTGGCTGTGCTTACTGTCAGCATGGTATGACACTCTGTTGGCTGTCGACCATGAGGCAGCATGGTTCAGTGGATTGTGCACAGAGCTGTAATACAGAAAGGTACAGGTTCCAACCCTGCTTGGGATGACTTGTATACCAGTGTGCATTTGCAAAATACACCATGGCCACTTTGAGGGTCCTATAGATCCTGTAGGCCATAAAGGCCATTGTAACAAAGTTCGTGATGGGGGGCGTGGAAGCAGGAGATGGCGAAATTCAACTCTCGGGCAGGCTGCAATCGCTGCAGCCTTAACAATTTGGGGACGCACCTGCCTGTGGCCCAAGCGGAACCCCAGATGCTGTACTTCCACCCGTCCAATTGCACACTTCTTAGGGTTTGCTGTGAGTCCCACCCATCGCAGCAACCTCAGAACAGCCCGCATATGCTGCATATGCCGTTGCCAATCATTATCGTATATAATGATGTCATCTAGATAGGCAGCGGCATAAGCAGAGTGCGGTCTGAGGACTCTATCCATAAGGTGCTGAAACATAGCCGGGTACGAACAAACCGAATGGAAGGGTCACGAATTGGTGTAATCCAAACCGTGTCAAAAATGCTGTTTTCTCAATGGACATTGGCATCAAGAGGATCTGCCAATAACCCTTTGTCAAATCCAGTGTCGAGTAAAAGCGAGTCGCACCCAATCGAGCAGTTCATCAATATGAGGCATTGGATACATGTCAAATTTAGACACCGCGTTGACTTTCCTATAATCCACACAGAACCGGACCGAAACATCACTCTTCGGAACCAGAACCACTGGGCTGGCCCAGTCACTGTGGAATACTTCTATTACCCCCATATCGAGCATGGCCTTTACATCCACTCAAACCACTTTTTTTTGCGTTTGGGTAATCGGTAGGGACAACTGTGTATCACTACCCCTGGGTTTGTTTTGATATGGTGTTCTATGAGGTTTGTATGACCAGGAAGGGGTGAGAATATGTCTGAGAATTCTCTTTGCAACCGGGCTGCGTCCCTGATTTGCGACGGTGAGAGGTGGTCTCCACAAGTGACCTGGTGCCTCGATTGGCTTTTAAGTTTACCTCCGGCCTGAGCTCCTCCCTCTCCAGTACTACCATCACCAAAGCCACAGGGACAACCTCCCTCCACGGGTTTAAGAAGTTGAGGTGGTAAATTTAACATGCTCCGCCCCATCCGTTCATTTAACCTCATAATCAAGTTCCCTGGCTCACCGTGTGTCCTCAAAGGGCCCTTGCCACTTTGTAATTTAGAGCTTGATGAAGGTAGTAATACAAGGACTTTATCTCCCTGTGTAAATTCCCGTACCCGAGCTCCCCTGTTATACAGCCAGGACTGACGTTCTTGAGCCTGTAGCAAATTCTCCTGTGATAGCTGCCCCAATGTGTGGAGATTTGCTTTCAGGTCAAGAACGTATTGAATTTCGTTTTTGCTGGTTGAAGTTCCCTCCTGCCAATTTTCCCTCACGACATCTAAGACACCGTGAGGCTTACAGCCATACAATAATTCAAATGGGGACAACCCCGTGGAGGCTTGCAGGACCTCTCGAACTGCGAATAACAGGGGTTCAAGCCACTTATCCCAGTTCTGAGCATCTTCGTGCACGAACTTATGAATCATGTTTTTCAGGGATTGATTAAACCATTCTGCCAAGCCGTCCGTTTGTGGATGGTACAAGCTTGTCCGAATCGATTTAATACCCAATAATCCATACAGTATGCATAGTGTACCTGACATGAAAGTAGTGCCTTGATCAGTGAGCTTTGGAATCCCCACTCGGGAGATGATTCTGAAGAG
Source organism: Myxocyprinus asiaticus (assembly GCF_019703515.2). Classification (NCBI taxonomy): domain Eukaryota; kingdom Metazoa; phylum Chordata; class Actinopteri; order Cypriniformes; family Catostomidae; genus Myxocyprinus; species Myxocyprinus asiaticus. Next base: position 23,987,678 of record NC_059352.1, read on the forward strand.
TGCCTCCGCAACACTACGTGCTGAAATGTTGCATAGAGGCACTGCTTCTGGATATCATGTTGCATAGTCCACCAGAACAAACACAAAGAGATATCCGCGTGCCATCCTCTCTAATGGCCCGACGAGGTCCATGCCAATTCTGCTCTTGGGGTGGCCGGCAGATTCACCAGCCGTACACAACCTGCAAACATCTCCGTGAATGCCCAGCCAATAAAAACGGGCCATTAGACAGTTAAGTGTTTTTTCTCACCCTAAGTGACCCGCCATCGGATTATGATGAGCCGTCTGGAATAACATTTCCTGACGGCTCTTTGGTATCAACAGTTGGGTTGTATCCTCTTTTGTCTGAGCGCCCTGCATCACTCGATAAAACCGATCATTTATAATAGAAAAATACGGATATGAGAGTGCAATGTCCAGCTGAAGAGGTTGAAAATCAATCACATTCACTTGGTCGAAGGCGTGCCTAAGGGTTTCGTCTCACGTCTGCTCCAGAGGGAAATCCCCTGCAGGGAATCCTCTAAGGGCTGGGGAAGCAGAGACTTCCCCCTCCCTTACGTCATCATGCTGTGGAGCTGACGTAATCCACACACCGAGGCACTCTGTTACAGGACCCATCCACACAATTTTCCCTCAATAAAGTGGTAAACGCCAGCCAATTCGTACCCAAGATTAGCGGATGGGTGAGGCGAGGACTAACCGCGACACTATGCTTTTTTCGCTTTCAGCGGACTGTCAACACATGCTTTCTCTGGGTGTGTGTGCGTGGGTAGCTCTCTCTCTCACTTCATTGGCATCTGGTTCGCTCTTAAAACCCATCTCCACTCACTGCAATGACAAACCGCTGTGAGAGAATCATTGCCAGGTGATGATCCTTACCATTCTCATCTCCTGATCTCGCTCTCCATTCACAAGCCGGCACTCACCCATGCCCCCACCACCACAGCCATATAGGCAATTTAGGGGGCTTGGCCCTAATGGCTGCTTGCAGCTATATTTTGGTCTTACAATCTTTTCATGAGAAATGTTTAAGTTCATATTGGAATCTCTGAGTTTTTAATCACAGACAAATCTTGGCAAGTCTAACATAAGTTGCGATATTGTTGAGACCTCTTCTGAAACTCAAGAGCACTTTATCTCACTACTGTCTATGAGAAACATCTGAAATATTAAAGAGACCTCATTTGTTTTGTTTTTTGTTTTTTGTTTTTTTGCTATGGGTCTGTTCACACAAAAGAAATAAATTTTGAGTGGGACATGTCACTAATGTCACATGTAGGCTATCCTTTGTTCACTAAAGACTGATCTACAGCTAAGCCTATAATTACCACTCTTTAACTCAACTAAATCTTCAACTAGTGTCACAGTCTTGTCTCCCTTCCTCTCTCCCTCTCTACACAGCACGGCAAGAAAAAGAGACAATCAATACATAGGCAGATGGAGTGTGGGAAAAAAGACGTTGAAATAGCCATTTTCAGGCCAGGCTGGTCCCCAGAAAGTCATGAAATCAAAATGTGAACTTTAAAATTGATAAGGATTGATTTTACTGACAGCGGGATCATAACGTACACCTCTTCAGAGACCATGGAAAAGGGCTAAAGATGCTGGCTATATAAAACACAAAACACTAAATTAGACAGAGGCTAGACTATTAGGTTTTTACTGTTTTAGTATATGGGAAATCTTTAGCGCTTCATCAGACAGGATTAGACATCATTAGACCTGGGGGGATCCGAAAAAGACGAATGCAAAAATAAACTTGTTTGGACAAATGGATTGGATGGAATTCTCAAAAACCTTTACCATTTTTTACCTCTCTGCAAAAGCACACATGCCATGTTAAACATTGTGTTATTTCAAATAAATAAATAATAATAATAATAAATTACTGCATGATCTTATTTGAGATAATATAGAATGTACAGTCAATATAAACTATATAAACTAAATAATAGATTACATTTTTGTTTATGAAATTTTCAGTCTATTGGTGAAATAAATATTTTCTTGTATAAAAATATATATATATATATATATTCCCCATCCTATTTCAGAAGCATCAACATTTACATAAAAATTATATAAATGTTCCACCCTCTGCACAAAATATTAGCACATATTACAAACAACATTGTAACAACATTACAAAAATTACTTTGTCTTCACTGACAATGATGCATAGCATTGAGAAAACCCAAATAATAACAACTTTATTAATTACCAAAATATGATAATGCAGGATTTTTTTTATTACAAAATAATGTTGTATCCAGAAGGGGGTTATTCATAGACATCTAGGAGAGAATTAATGGTACTTTAATCCCATTGAGGAAAGAAGTTGAAAACATTATTGAGCAGAGTGAACCAGGAGCTAATTCGTGTTAGAAAAAGTGATTAGTGAGTTTGAATGGGGAGGTCTTTACTAGAGCTAACATTGGAAGTACACATTGAGCTGCATGCTGGAGAACAGATGGCGTGTCATAAATTTTCGCCCCATTTTCTGACATGTATTAGCATTCGGCTAACAGCCACAGCTTGCCAGCCATTTAGGTAATGTTTCTATTTGAGTGCTTTGGAAAGAGTGATAAAGTGTGTTTGCTGCTCCTTTAACAATTTCTGGTTCAAGTATCTAATCGGCAAAAACTGTGATTATGCAAATGTTCAAAGGCTATTGGTAGCCATAACTAACAAAATCTGATAGAAATGAGAAAATAAAAAATATTTTACACCTTTATTTATAGATTTATTATTTTAGGTTTCACAGCATGCAATTTAAGAATGGCAAATATGTGGAACTTAAAGTTTAGGCTTGATGCTGTGCTAATTACTAAGACACTTTTTTTTTTTTTTTTAAGTGACATTGACAGATGATTTTTAACATTTTTCTTTTTTATATTTACTTGGCTTGAAGAGTTTCAAGTAAAGCTGATGCTGAAGTGTGTCATTTTTTTGACGTGAAAATACTTTCTCCTATTCCAGCATAATATGCAGAGACAACTACAATATAAGTAAGCTATTTTTTAGTTGATTTATCCCCCAAAAATGTTAACATAGTGACTATGTGGCTCTATTAAAACATTGCTGTTTGTATGAGCATCCCGACCAGTCTGACATTGCAACATTGTCTCAACCAATGGCGTGAGTTTGGGACGGGACTATCTGTTTGCAAACCAGTGGAGAAAATATGTTTGTATTTTGTTAAGTGATAACATATTTAACAGTGGCTGTCTCTGGTTAATAATTGCAGATTACATTAAGTACATGACAGAGTTCCTTTTTCTTTGCTGTTATAGAAATACTTTATAATCAGTGCCGCATTTGAAGCACAATGCTCAATCTAAAAGAAATCCCCAAATTCGCTCATGGAACCAGAAAATGGTGTATATTGCAGTGAGGTATGTTCTCCACAGAGGGAGGGAGTGAGCAATACATAAAGAGCAATGCTTTCTTTAATGTCATAGGAAGATGCTGCTTAGATTGATCTGATAGTATGCCTTGTCTCATGGAGTTCAATTTTCACCACAAACTTTTTTCATTTCAGTACAAGAGCCTCGCCCCTGTCCCATCTTTCTTTCTCTTTTCGCTTTTCTTACAGATATGTCCTTCCTTCCTAAATTTTTCCTTTCTTCATTCCTTCCTTTTTTCCATGCTTTCTTCATTACTTCCTTTCTTTCTTTCTCCCTTCCTTCCTATATCTTCTTTATGTCCTTCTTTCCATCCATCCATCCATCCATCATTCCTTCCTTCCTTCCTAAATTTTCCTTTCTTCATTCCTTCCATTTTTCCATCCTTTCTTTCTTAATTCCTTCCTTCCTTCCTTCCTTCCTTCCTTCCACAGTTGCAATCTAAATTATTCAAGCCCCCCCCCCCCCCAAGACAGAAAGGATTTACAAAGGTAAGCTTTTCTGATGACCCAGAATTTTAAACTTTATATCTGTATCAGTTGAGTGACACATTCAAAGTCATAGTGTGAATATATAACCTAATATTTCTAAATAGCAGGATTTTTTAAAAATACAGCCATGTCATAATTATTCAACCCCTATTGCATGTAGCTGTTTCTTAAATATGTAAGGCTACACAAGTAATTGTTTTAAAACAAAATTAAATCAATCTGCAATGGCACTTATTTAAGTTTTAAAATTTAAGTTTAGCGTTCTAAGCAAAAATGTATTTCTATGCAAAAAATGCAATTAAATATGATCTGTCTCAAAAGCTAATAGAGGAGATTATTTCATTACACAAGAAAAGTCATGGCTAAAAGTACATTTCCAAGACACTTCAATTTCCAATAGACAAAGTTGGCAGCACTATTCATACATTTTTAAAATATGGTACAACAGCAACCTTCTTGGGGTGTGGAAGAAAGCAAAACTTCACCAAGGGAAATGTTGACTTGAATATTCAAGAAGTAATAGGAAAGAAGTAGGAAAAAGAACTGTGGAGTCCTGGAAGAAGATTTTATAGATATATGACACTAAACTGAAAATGAGTTTTAGACCCATGGATCAGCAGTACGTCTGGAGTAAGATGACAAGGTGATGACAAGAACGACGCCATCCCCACAGTCAAGCATGGAGGTGGGTCAGTCCTGTTATGGGGTGTTTTGCGGCTGCAGGAAATGGCTATCCTGACTATGTGACTGACACGATGGATTCTTTCAGGTATCGGGCCATTTTGGCATGAAAAATGTGATGCCTTCAGTGTGTAAAATGAAGCTCGGTGATCACTGGACTTTCCAGCAAGACAATAACACCAAGGATACATCCAAGTTGTCCAAAATCTGGTTCAGGAATAGGTCATGGAATGTCCTTAAATGGCCCTTTCAGTCCATCATTAAAATCCCATTGCAAACCTGGAAAAAGCTGGAAGCTTTTGCAAATTCTAATAGAGAGGTGTCCGAAGCCTGAGAACTCTTACCTGAAACATTTATTTGCTGTTATTAAGGATAAAAGATTCTCCACAAATGATTAACTTTGGGGGTTTAATATTTTTGACATGAATTTTATTTTAAAATTTGGGTAAACTGAACTCCTTGTTCTCAAAATCACTCAAATGTGTATTAAAAACACTGCACGTTACGGTTCGACTCGACTCGACTCTGCTCGCTTTACTTTTCTGAGCTTGCTTTTCCACTGCAGTTTAGTGCCGCCTCAACGTGGGTGGGATTATAGGCTGATCATCATAGTTGTGCCACCTCTACTGCCGTGACATCACCTTAAACACGACACAAACATTACTGACCATAAACAATAACACAACTGCTAGCTTAAAGCAGTTGTTGCATGGTGATTTTACACAAGTGTAACAGTTCAAATGGCCTGGTTGTTTTAGAAGCAAGCTTTCCAGTAGCTGGTTAACTAAATAAAGTGAAGCTTTCAAGCAGAATATAGAGTTAACGTAACAAAACGTACCATCCTACATCGTGGACTCCAACAACGCAGAGTCCAGAGCACTCTCCCTCCCATTGCTTGCCGGTCTATTGCCATAGATAGCGTCCATTTGGTCAAACCACTTCCACTTTCTTCTGTCTGAACCACTCCGGCTGTTGTGGTCCTTGATGGTTCTGTAGTCACTTAAGTTTTTTTTACTGTTCCCTACACTGTTGGTAGGTCCGGTGGTAGCCGTGTGCGGCAAACAGCTGAGACACTTCCTGAAAGACTTTGTCTTTTCGCGTCATTTCGTTCGTCGCTAATGAGAGGAACATCTGCACCTCGTTTATTGACCACGGCGTGGTTTTGCGCACAGCCATTTCTTTTTACAATTCGAAAGTCGTGTGAACGAATGATACTGCTATTGCTGTTGCTAACTTTAAAACTAGCGGGTTGATGTCCTGTGTCGCAAATCCAGTGGCACTGGTAGTGATGATTCTCTCTGACCAATCAGTGATCTGCAGGGTTTTGACGTCACATTTAGTATCGGCTCGGCTCAGCTCGCTTGGAACCTCGACCGAGGTGGTACTAAAAAAAGTATCAGGTACCAGGTACTATCCACAGTGGAAAACCCCCAAAAAATGAGCAGAGTCGAGTCGAGTCTAGCCATACCCTGCAGTGGAAAAGCCCCATTTGACTGTTTACTGAGGTTTTAGTTGATGTGTTTTAATTCACATCATCAGAATGTATTGCTGGTCATGGGGGTTGAATAATTTTGATTTGCAACTGTATCTCTCTTTCTTCCTTCCTTCATTTTCCTTTTCTTAATACATTTTCTTCCTTCCTTCAAAAATGGCACAAAAATGTTTAAGAGATGAAAGCCAGAACCATCATGTTACTTTTTCATACTAAGTATTAACAAACTCTTTCTAGCAAGTCAGTCCACTGGCGGCCATCTTTGGAACCCTCTCGGGAAGCTATTTCCAATCATGAAAGTGCAGCTCCTCTCTGCTTGAATGGGGGAACACTGAAATCTCAAAAAAGGTTAGTCAAGATTACGATCAAAGAACATATTTCAAATTAGCAGTAAAGTCTGACAACACTGGAATCATACATTTAGCTTCTTTACCTCAGATTATGCTAAAAAAAAAAAAAAAAAAAGAAGAAAGAAAAAAATTCCTGGCTTGTATAGCTAAATGCACATGCATGTTCTTGAGTTGATAGGCAGATGATGTCTGTATCTAAAAGGTGATTGGCTCTTTTACCTGTAAGGGGGACTTCCTTTCTATATCAGTTGACCATTCCAGTTTCTCCCATTCATTTTAATACAAGTGGCTCGTCTCTGCTAAATAATCTCTGGTATTAATTATCAACAAAAGCTGAATTTAGGTGTCCTACTGATTTAAAATAACCAGTACATCCCTGAATAAGCTGTCTGAAACTATGCACACCACACATATACATAAACACTAATGCCACACACAGATCGGGTTGCCATGCAGCAGTGCAAGAGAAAAGGTAACAGAAGCAGAATAGAGATGGTTTAATTACAGCTGATCTGAGGGAAACAGCTGAGGAAGCTCCTCTCAGCTCATATATGGCCAAGGGAGACAGGCATCTGCCAGCACAGCCTCTTTTATGACCACCAGCAAGTATGGAGTGGGGGGCATGTGAGAGTATGAGAGAAAGATTTAGAGGGACAAGAGATGAGATGTCTCTCCAACCCTGATCCTGGTTTCACCACAACAGGAAAGGCTTTAAGCCAGCTTTCCTGAGTCTTTAGTACTGGTCTGAGGGAGGCAGGCTGAGGTGTGAGGTGTGGTATACCCTACACCATCGCTTGCAAAAACACACATTAGTCCTGACATGTCATGTTCTGTAGCTTTTAAGCCTTCACTGTGCAAACAGCTCACACTGACAAGCTTAGATGGACACAAGTTCTGTCACTTTAACTGTAAACACATATAGAGAACTGTATATGCACACACACAGGAGGACCAAGGAGATGTCACATATGTGACAATGTCAACAGTTGACTCTATAACAAACTATTACTAACTAACTGTAAATATACACAGTAAAAAGTTAAATGTGCAGTTGTTACCTTAAGGTGCTATTTATACTTGATCTGCCCCTGTATAATTACTTTCGTTGGTGTAACCTAATGCGTCATGTTGATTTAGTCATATTAAATAGCATTTTGGACGTAAAATCAAACCAGTTCATTTAACTGTTTCCCACATCAAGCACATATTTTATGTGCTTGATGCACACCACAAATATTCCATATACGCATAATACCTGACAAATATTTAAGTGACGAATTACCCAATTACTTATTTAAAAGTTGATGATTTATGAACAGCTAATTCATATCCTATAAAGTGACACTTTCATGCCATCCCAGATGTGCATGACTTTCTTTCTTCTGCAGAACACAATATGCGATATGATAGGTGTGGGTGAGATCAATATACAGTATAAGTCAGTTTTCACTATAAATCTCATTTTGAAATTGAAAGTGGAGATTTATGGTAAAAAAAAAAAAAAAAAAAAAAAAAAGAACTTAAATATTAATCTTTTTCTCACCCACACCTATCATATTGTTCCTGAAGATATGGATAAAACCACTGGTTTGTATGAATTACTTTTATGTGGCCTTTATGTGATTTTTGGAGCTTTAAAGGTCTGGTCACCATTCACTTGCATTGTAAGGACCAACAGAGCTGAGATATTCTTCTAAAAATCTTTGTTTGTGTTCTGCAGAAGAAAGAGAGTCACACATCTGAGATGGCATGAGGGTGAGTAAATGATGAGAGAATCTTCATTTTGGATGAACTATCCCATTAACATGACAAGGATTACATATCTAAGTTTTGATTAGTAAATGAGTGGGAAAAAGTGGAAATGTAACCTTAAAGAGCTAATATTACCTGATCTGATCCTTTAAAAATGGCTTTTGTTGGTGTAACCTAATGTAGCCAGGAAGATTTTATAGAATCAATTTGATTATATTAAATAATATTTTAAACTTGGATAAAACCACTTAATTTATATCTAATAAATAAATTAAATAAATAAATAAATTTAAGGTCACCTGACAAAAACATTTTCACAGTGTATGAACTGCTGCTCAACAAAATGTGTTAGCAAAATAAATAAATGAGAACATAAATATTGCAGTGAAATAAATGAGAACATATATCAATAAATATTCAATGTGACAATATCTTTTGGCAGTCAGCCCCAGTGTGCAAAGCTCAGGGAAGCAGTGTCATGCTGCAGCTATGAGCACTATGCGTATATAGAATATCTGACTAAACATGTGTGGATATTGATACTTTGGTATCTTTAGTAACGTCCCAAAGCATACTCAAATAACACTTAACCTATCATTACACTGACCCCAGTCATGTTTCATTTCTGTACAGCTCCATTGATGTTGCGTTAACATTGAGCACAATTTATAAACGTGCAATACATATATATACAGCAAGAGTAAGTAATTCAATATTTTTGATGATTTAATGGAATTATACTATTGTCCCTGCATCTGTCACTTTCTGACACACAAACCAACACTAAACTTGTGCATGCATAAGGTCACTGTTGAGAAGATTTACATCTCTTCCACCATGGCTAAAGATGTAGGCCAAAAACAGGTTTAGTACAGGAATCCAGGACACAGCAATCTTCGTGTTCAAGCACTCTGATGCATATGGGGTTACAGGGCAGCTGAATGTGGGGAGTGCGGCTGTTCTAATAGGATAAGTGGACTAATACTACCTTGGGAGCTTTGCAAAGTGTCTTAATCTGTTGTGCTTAACACTCTAACAGGAATAGCCAAGCATCAGTAGAGTGGTCATACTAAACCCCCAAGAAGAATATCAGTTGACACTAGAAAAATACATTGACTAATAAATCTAGAGTAACAGCTCCACAACTCATGTTACACTCCGACCCCAAGCTGTGATGTATGTCAGTTATTCATTTTAGAATTGCCATTTGGGAACTCTGACAACGAGCAAGTTTGTACAACTTACTTTTAAACTTTAATACTACTAGAAGCACAAATGGTGGGAGAAAGGAGCTTTGGCCTTTGCCGAGATGAATCCAACTCAGAGATCATTTATCTTTTCAGAAGGTTCTTATTTTTCCTCTCTAAAGATTGTCTAAAATAATCAATGCCACAAACTCACTGTTTATATTTAACTGCCAACACACCCACCAGTTGCCTGGAAAATGTCAAGTGTCTGTCACTCGACTGAATTTGGAGTAGTAATTTGCTGTTAGTTTCTTAAAGTTGAAATATGCAGGGTTTCTTTAGGCTCTAGCAGAAGAACATTCTTGGATACTGAAAGAGAGTTAAGATGAATAATACATATAAAATGTGTTATAATAAAATAAGGTACTTTTTAAATTATACATAAAAATTTAATAATATCTTAATTATAATCATCATCTAAATTTGGTTTTATTTGCCTTCCTCGGCTTTCAAAAATAACAACAGTCTCATAGAATGATCATTACTATAACTAAATTTTTGCGAAAATGACTTTTACGTGCCTGGTGTAATTATACATTTTTACGTGCCTGAATAAATTTTAACACTTGTATTACAGACAATTTAATCTAAATTTACACTAAAACCTCCATCTAATATTCACCTTAAAAACCTCGTCTGACACCATTTCACTCACTTTTGGCACCCCCTGCTGGACATTTCACTGGGAAAGGGCAGCCAAATGTGTAATAAGGCATGTTATTTTGTTTTGCAAAAATGTTGCCAAGGTCACGTAATGTTCAGGAGACCTGGCTGAAAAATAAATGGTTTCTGTCAAAATAGAATTGACTTGTGTGGCTTTCTTTTTTACTGAAATTTTAACTGAAACAAACTTAGGCTATTGATATGCAGTTAGTTTTAAATGTAGCCTACACTGAAAATAAAAATGTACCTCATGTATTAAAATCTAAATTAACTGCTTTAGCTCAAATCAAAAATGTCATTTCATATGACTGAATAAACCTGACTACATTAGATTACAACAGCAAAGTATTTTTAAGAGGTTAGATCAAGTAAAATTACATCCTTAATACAAAAAGTACACGTTACCACTTTGTATAGTGTTCAGTAAATCTCAAAGCCATCTATAGGGTGCCTTGCAAACAGGCTACAAATGTTCAACCACTTCTTAGTGGTGTTTACAGTCTGTGTTTTATTCAGGGCCTGCAGCTTTGACAACGATGCAATCCTGTGAACTGGCACCTTTAAGTAGGCAAGTGAAATACAAATGTTATTCATCACATAAAGTCGCCTAGACTTAACACTTTACAGACCATGTCTGCTATTCTCATCTACATTTGAGGCCCATTCAACAGGACCAAAACAGATAGACTGACAGTCAGACACAGATGGAGGCAACAGACATGAGTTCCTTTCTCGAACCACAGCGGCACTGAAATCAGAGCCCTCTCCCTCCACTGCCTAGTTGCCCCATTACCCATAAACTACAGCCTTCTCTTTGCTGCCACTAAATTTTCCTGCTGTCTCTTTGCACTTAAGCAAGGGGAATCTAATCTTCTGAAATTCAGTGGCTAGAATAATCAAGAAGACATATGCTGAAAATAAAAGTGTGTATTTTGGGGCGTGGGAGGGGTGGGCATGTGTGTGGAGTCGGCAGATGCCTGGGGACTTTATGGCCAGCTTGACTTGTTAGGAAAACTGGGTATATGCTTACACTTCCGTTGACATGACTGCGGTATCAGCACGCTGGCTTAAGTGTTGGATACACTCCAGGTGACCTTGTCAGGGTGTACGTGTTTACAGAGATGATCTGACAAACATTTGCCTAGTGCAACCTGGCTTGGCGGATGGTAGTACAGTGTGTTTACAGCCACCACCATGCCGATGACCTGATGAACAAAATGTAAAAATCTACAAAGCTTTTAGATGGATACAGATAAGTGTGACACAGAGAAGCGAAACTGAAATTAGCTGGACGTTTGCGCTGACATGATACGTTTACTCCGATATATGGGAGTTTCTTCAGCTTCAGGCACTTCTAGGAAGTAAAGTCTCATTAAAAAAATTTTCACCCTCTCAGTAGTTTATTTAAATTGTCTACCAGCAATGTCCAACAGTGTATGTACATGCACCACAGGAGACTTTTGTTTCTGAAAGTCATAAAAATTCCTATCACAGTGTCATTTTCATCATATTTCACATTCTGTATTGTGTTTAATAGAATTCTATGATGGAAATGACAGTGATTTTTGAAAAAATGATAGAAATCATTATCACAAAATAAATATTGAATGGTTTATGTTTAGTCCGTGAGTATGCTGTCTGAGACTAAGTAGAAGGGTTCTCTTACTTTTTCAAACAATCAAACTTCAGATTTTCTCATGGCGGATGATAAAACAGGGTTTAAATCCCATAGATTTATATTTAAGGAGGGACTAGGAACCAAAATAACTTAAGGTGCATCTCAAACCGCACATTTTTGCACTATTTTATGTCATTTGTAGTGTAAGTAGTGCGAGTGGTATGTTTACACTGAAAATGCAACAAAAAGAAGTCTAATATAAGCAGGGTTGGGAGGGTTACTTTTGAAATGTATTCCACTACAGATTACAGAATACATGCTGTAAAATGTAATTGGTAACATATTCCGTTAGATTACTCAAGGTCAGTAACGTATTCTAAATACTTTGGATTACTTCTTCAGCACTGGTAGATTTTTTCACTTGTTTTGACTATAAAAACTCTGCCAGTACAGTAAGACAAAGTACACGTTAAAAATACATTCTCTGAAAAACCTAAATATCTTATGCAGCGTTGTTTCTAAAACAAGATCAATCAAATTTATCTTGTTTTTGGGATTTTTATGTATTTTTACAGGAAAACAATACAAAAATTATTATCAAGTATATGATTTTTGCCCTAAGATCAAAGGTCTTACTAGAAAAAAAGAAATTATGATATAACGTGAATTTTCTTGATAAAAAAATATGATCGTGCCTGGTAACGTGTGCATGTAAAATGGCTAGAAATAGCATTTTAGCTTAGCGTAAAGCTGACAATTTACACAAGGTTTATTTCTATTCCTTCTGCTCCAAACTTACTTCTAACTTACTTCTCTGTCTGCTCGTATGAATGTAACACATTGTAAGGAAGTGTTTCACTGCATCATTTATATGTATACATTTTCCCATCTGAAAGGACTAAATATTAAATTAAACAAATGACAATAAAATGCAAAGTAATCTCTTCAGTAATCCAAATACATTTTGAATGTAACTGTATTCTAATTACCAATGATTTCAATTGTAACTGTAGTGTAATACAGTTACTAATATTTTGTATTTTAAATACATAATCCCGTTACATGTATTCCATTACTTCTCAACCCTGACTATAAGTACACAGTTAATGCATTTTTTCAACCGTTAAAAACGGAGTGTGGAATGTTGGACATTTCATGTACTCAGTGCTTGCAGCTTTCTGTACATAGCGAGAGGGGCGGAGTTACCTGGCTGCATAGCTGGTCTGACAAAAAGGTTGTAAATAATGGAGAATGTAGCAACTAGCAAAACTTTAGAGACGGCAACACCTTAAAAATGTAATTTGAATGCTTACCATCACTCCACGCTGTGTGAACATGTATGTTGTTTAGTACAAGCGTTAAACTGAGGTTGGCTAATGTGCTAAAGCTAGCGGCAACACATCGCATGCATTTGAAACGTCACTTCTGTCAGGTGTTAAATGGTGAATGCTACCATGTAAAAAAAAAAAAAGAAACTAAGTATTCCATTTGGGACCATACTAAACTTTTACAATTCATACACTACATGGCTGACTGCATAGTGTATATTGTAAGAGCATAGTGTATAGGGACACATTTGTGGCAAAGCTTTAAAGACTTAGGGGTGAGCTCTTTTTATGTAGGTAAACAATCACCTAGCAGCCACCTAGAAACAGCCTAGCAACAACATAGCAATGTGAACACACAGAACAACTTAGCAATAGCAATGCTCTGACAAGCAGCCATCCTAGCGTCATGGCAGCAATCTTCTTTAGAAAATTAAAAAATCTAGTTATATTAGTATATTTTAATTTAGATCATTTCTAATTAAAATCAAGTTTATATTATTTACAGTTTTATTTAATGAGGACCTGATAACCAGTTAAAACACACTGCTATGTGTACTGCTATTGCCAATATACACACCACAGGTACTGTGCACACACACATATTTCTAAATGTCAAAACAAGAAAATGTGAAGGACAAGATGAAGAAGATTAGTGTCTTTAAGGGTCTGAGGTTATCCTAACGATGCCATACATTAACCTTTGGAAAGGAACATAGAGACAAAGTTGTCAATGCATAAATGCCCCATTATTATCATCTCCCAGATTTAATCATTGTTCCTGTTATGTAAGTAATCAATACCATAACTTGCACCCAGAGACCTGAGAGTAATGTGTACACTTGCACAAAGACCCTCATCTGGCTTTGTAGTGCATGTGTGCCTTTTCAGTAGCACTGCTTTAAATGTTGTTGTGACAATGCTAAATGGCTCTTTTTATGAATGTTCTAAAACAACTTCCCCCAGTGTGGGCTGTGGCACCAAAGGCAATGATGGGCGAGAACTAACACTCAAGGACCACAAACAGTGTCAGGAGCCCTGTGATTTCCTGCGATCACCTCCCATCTGCCCCCGCCTGTTCCTCAGAGAAGGTCTCTCCACATGGAGCTGCGATTTTCATCAGCTCTCATAATCCTCTTCAATCTGGAGCTCCAACCCCTCCTTCTATGTCTCACCAAGCTAATAAGGCAATGATGCCCTGAAAACATCAGGAATAACAAAAGTAGTGTAGTTCCCACCTCTGGAGGCATCACCTCTGCTCTTTTTATGTCTATGAGCAGCCAGTCTTTATCAGGTTCTCCTCCCTGAGTGCTTGCCCTGATGCAAAATATGTGGAAGGGTGAATGTGGCAATGGTGGGCCGTATTTCCCGGGTAATGAGAGAACCGTTTCCCTCTGCACATCTACATTTACATTTACTCATTTAGGAGATGCCTTTATCCACAGCGACTTAGAAATGAGGAATGCTACAACACAAGTTGTGCATCCTTAAGTCTAATTTATGCAATGAAAGAAGGCGTACATTTATATCCTGAATGAACTGATGCACCCAAGGCAAACAGAGTCTGCGTTTATACTACATACAGCACCATTTAAAATTCAGCCTGATGTCATGAAATTTACGTGACTGTGGCAACATTTCTGCAAAACGAAATTATGTGCTTCATTACACGCTCAGCTGCAGTTTCCTAGTAAAAATGTCCAGCAGGGGGCACCAAAAACGAGTGAAATGGTGTCATAATCAGACGAGGTTTTTCAGGTGAATATTAGTCAGGTTTTAATGAGTAAAATGTACTGTACCTCCCTAACCTAAAACTTTAACCTAAACCTAACCATTAATGTTTAAAAATCAAATAAGAGGTGAACAAAACAGACATCCTTACCCTAAAACAACACCTAAACCTAACTGATAGTGTTTTAAAATAAAATACAATATGAAAAGCAATTTTTTTAATCACATAATTTTATGTCGCTTCTATGACACTTTCATCTCACGTGTCAGCTTGCGTGCTTGACTGGGCTCGAGCCTCGATCCTCCGAGTCCAAACTCCATCACTCTATCAGGTGAGCTACCGCCAAAGCTAATCACATTGAAATAAGTGTTTAAATGTAGGTGGGTCTGTAATACAAGCATTCAAATATAAGGTTTTTAAAATTATGTTTTAAAGGGGCAGAGTAAAGGTGTTTCGATATCATAACACTGCAGTGTGTAAGTAATAGTGCGAAAAAGAAGTGTTAATAAAGTCATAATCAGCCGTTGTAGTTGTGATTTGTGTGAAAGTGAATAAAATGCACAGTTGTTGTAGCGTATCTAGTGTTAATTTCACCAGGAAAATACAGCGAAACATAGAATTTGGCACGTAAAAGTCAGCTGCAAAAATCCTGTTATAGTAATGTTCATTCTATGAGACTAGGCTATTAAAATTCATTTGTTGAGGGTGGTGTCAATTGGAGCCACTACTACTGCAAAGGCATGGTCACCCCTTAGCTTGAGTCTGGACCTTGGAACAGTCAAAATCCTCTAATCAGAGGACCTAAGAGACCTATGGGGCTTGTGTATATGCAAAAGGTCAGAGAGGTAGGACAGTGCTAACCCAATTAATGATTTAAAAACAAACAATAAAATCTTAAAATCAATTCCATGACGGACCGGCAGCCAATGAAGAGAGGCTAATTTGTGGGAATTGTGGTCTCGCTTGTGTGTACCAGTCAAGAGCCTAGCAGCAGCATTTTGAACCACTTGTAGATGGGAAAAAGATGACTCCTATGTAAAGGCAATTACAATAGTCCAGTGGAGGCATTGCAGCAATAGATTTTTCTCATGTACAGTTTTTTATATAGGGATATTAATACAAGTTGTGTTTTAGTGTGCGACCGCTTAATCGCATTGCAGATAATTGAGCCATCAGTGTACCAATGTTCATTGGATCAACACCCTGGCTGTTGCCCGAATTCGTTTTCGTGATGTACTGCCTCATGACATAGGGAGCTAGGGATCGAAATGAGATGCACCCACAAACACATCGGACTGTAATAACAGCTCAGTGTCCTTGTTCCTGAAAATACATGCAAGTAACTCTGTAACACACTAGGATCATTATTAAAGATGACTTCATTAGGGATCTCAACCTGATCTAAGGTTTTGGCTGTAGTTATTGCCATATACAGTACAAGCTCAGCACAGACATCTCAAAGTGTTAAGAATGTCAGATGACCTTTGTCCGAAGAACACACAGTTCTTCAACCCAACAAATAACTCTTCACACCTCTTTTCATAATGAACAAGAAGGTCATATCACCTTTCAGAGATCAAATCTAGCATGTAAAACGCTCCTTTAAATAAAACAGATCAGGACATGGACATTGAGTTATAGGCACAGCTGTACGGGGGAAAACATGCAGCATTTCTAACAATAACACCACTGATATCTTAATATGAGTGAGGCAATCTATGCAGAGGCCACTGCAGTGAAGAGCAGAAGGAGAAGGCATGTGAGACGTTTTCCTAAGAGCTTGTATGAGCTCCTGGAAATGTGTCACCAAAGTATGGACACTCCTAGCATACTGAGGGCTAGATTCTGCACCACCGAAAGCACCAAATAGAATTATAACAGATTTAAACAGGTTTCCCAAACATTCTTCGACTTCTATTAGTCGGACAAAAAGGTTACCCCAAACTCACACCATTGGTTGAGCTAATGTTGCTCCATTTAAAAAAAAATCAGTCCATGAGTGGATTATTTATAGTTGTCTCTGCACATTACGCTGGGATAGGAAGTATTTAACCTCGAAAAATCACACACATCTCCTTTAAGTTATATATCAGCCAGCACATAGCTGTTAGAGATAACTAAATGATCTGATGTACTGCATGAAGAATTATATGTATTATTTAAGCACAAAGAGTGTGCTTAATTAGTATATAAATACAAACTTTTAAAATTAATAATTTCATCATACAAGTCACCAGTTTTTCTCACTGGTATAGAAAGGAAATGGCAAGATAAACCTCATTGCTACATTGCTAGCTGTGAGATAATGGATTTAGGTACCAGTAACTAAAATGGATTGAAAAATATATCTGGTCTCACTAATGACACTGTAGTCTCTACTGCCCTATTATGACCCATCTGGGAGTAAGAATGATTGGGAGGCCGTTGAACTTGCCTGCCTGTTAATAGTCACTATAAAAGTGTCGTGTCAGCTACTTGTGTCTGTCTTTACAGTCTAAACCCATTGGCAGTGCTGTGCTACAGACAGCTTCAGGACTGTTCCTCAACACTGACAAGCATTTTCTAACCCACAAAACAGCAAATATACTAGAAGATTAGTGCTCTTTCTGACTTTTACTGAATATAATATTTTGGTTTTGGCTTGGATAAGATGGGGGGTTTCTATCTCAAAATACAGTATGATATAGAAGAAAAAAATAATGGTATATTTGAAACAGAAATATAAATTTTTTTTAATTCTCTCAATGATGAGCAAATGCAGGCCCTTTTTTGTTTATAGTAAATAGCTTGCTTGTGTCAGGATGTGTTCCAGAGTAAAACTGATAGTTCAACTGCTTCTGAAGAAGCCCTCATTAGATCCTTCTGTTGCTTATAACTATAGACCAATCTCAAAATTATTTTTATATCTCAAAAATAATAGAGAAAGCAGTAGCTAAGCAACTGTTGGAGGTAGTGGAGGATAACAATATTGTTGAGAAATTTCAGTAGGGTTTTAGAGAATACCACAGTACAGAAACTGCCCTTCTTAGGGTGACAAATTACTTATTGATGGAAGAGGATGCAGGAGAGTGCTCCATTTTAGTTTGATTTAACTGCAGCGTAATGATACAGTTGATTATTCAGTTTTAACTGATACATTAAAGAGATGGGTGGGAATATTTGGGGTGGCTTTAGATTGATTTGTTTCTTATTTGTCGAATAGGAAATTTGTAATGTCTGTTGAGAGGTGGAGTCTCTGGAGGAGCAGGGGGAGCCGTGGAAGACTCTGTGGGCAGAGCCGGGAGAGGCTAGACGAAGGCAGGCGGAGCCGGGAGAGGCTCGAGGGGCGGAGCCGTGGAAGGGTAAGCCGTGGGAGGCTCGAGGGGCAGATCCGTGGAAGGTGGAGCCGTGGGAGGCTCGAGGCTAAGAGTCCTGGATGACTGAGAAACGACCTCTGTGGTCGTGAACATGGGCAGAGACTTGGGATGACCTCTGTGGTCATGAACATGGGCAGAGACTTGGGAACGACCTCTGTGGTCGTGAGCACTGGCAGCGACTGGGAAAGGACCTCCATGGTCGTGAGCACTGGCAGTGACTGGGGAACGACCTCCGTGGTCGTGAGCACTGGCAGCGACTGGGGAACGACCTCCGTGGTCGTGAGCACTGGCAGCGACTGGGGAACGACCTCCGTGGTCGTGAGCACTGGCAGCGACTGGGGAACGACCTCCGTGGTCGTGAGCACTGGCAACGACTGGGGAATGACCTCCGTGGATGTGAGCACTGGCAGCGACTGGGGAGAAGGTGTCCTTTTCCTTCTCCTTTTCCGGACAGCTGGGAGCGGACGAGGTCACAGGCATAGGCGCTGGCTCGTTGGCCGTGGCAGGCGTGGGCGCTGGCTCGGAGCAAGGAGCCTTGGAAGGCTCGGAGCAAGGAGCCGTGGAAGGCTTGGACGAGGGAGCAGAAGATGCAGGTTTTGGCCCGGGGTTCCCACCATAATCCACTGTGTAAAGGGATCCGCAAAGTTCCAGAGCCTTCTCCACATATTCGCAGAGTGTCAAGTGAGGATCAGCCAGAGGCATCAGTTCCTTCAGTGCACTATTCAGACCGGTCCGGAAGAAAACCACCAGAGAGCAGAGAGCAGCACCTGGGGAAACAATCACAGGAAAACCATTCATAAAAAGAAACTACAAAGGACTACAAAACTAACATGAAACAGGAACGGGGAACTAAACAAGGATTTCAACATAAAAGTCTAAGCACAAACAGGGAATACGTGACAATTAAGAACAAGAAATGAGATTAACAAGTAATAAATTGAATTTTAAAAATAAGTAAAAATGATTACAATTAATAATAAAAAGAAAAGAAAAATAATACAGAAATACAATGATAAAGTGCAATCAGTAAGTGCAGTTAAACAGATGTGTTTTCAGTCGGGATTTGAATGTGGCTACTGTTGGAGCACATCTGAACTCTTCTGGAAGCTGGTTCCAGCTGCGGGTGGCATAATAGCTAAATGCTGTCTCACCTTGTTTTGAGTGAACCCTCTGTATGTCTAACTGACTTGATCCTAATGATCTGAGAGGTCTGTTAGGTTTATATTCAACAAGCATATCTGAAATGCACTTAGGTCCTAGGCTTAATAAACGAGTAATAGTACTTTAAAATCAATTCTAAATGTAACTGGAAGCTAGTGTAAAGACCTGAGGACTGGAGTAATATGTTCTGATTTTTTTGGTTCGGATGAGAATCTTGGTAGCGCGATTCTGAATGAGCTGCAGGTGTCTAATGGTCTTTTTAGGAAGGCCGGTGAGGAGTCTATTGCAGTAGTCCACCCTACTGGTGATGAATGCATGAACAAGTTTCTCTAAGTCTTGACTGGATACAAAACTGGTTATATTTTTGAGATGATACTAGGCTGATTTAGTTATTGCTTTGATGTGACTACAGTGACTGTACAGTCTCCTTGGATTTCAAATGCAGCCACAGTGTATTCTACTAACATTAGGGGCCGTTCACAATGAATGTGTTTTGTGTCTGTCCGTGCTGTTTTTCAATCATTTTACTATGTAAACCTGCACTAGACCAATGTTTTGATCGTTGCTGTCATGTGTATTTTGTTGATTCTTGTATTTTCATGTCTTTTATTTTGAAAATTCTTGTTCCTGGTTCATGTCATGTGATTCCTGTTTTCCCTCCATATTCATGTGTCTTGTTTTCATTGGTTTATTGTATAATTTTCTTGTTTAGAGTTCTGTTTGTTCATTGGTTTGTTCTCCCATGACCATGTATTTAAACCTTCATGTTTTCCATTGTCCTTTGTGAAGTATTGTATATGTTTGGTACACTGTTCATGTCAGGTCAAGTTTATGTCAAGTTCATGTTTATGTCTAGTCAAGTTCATGTTTATGTTTCAAGTTTATAGTTAGGGTTTTATTGGATTTCACTTTTGTTTAATAAACTGCACCTGGGTTCTCTTTACTTCATCGTCATCGTCATTGCCAGCGCCAGCAGCTACGTTACAGAAATGCCTGACTGACAAATATGAACCCAGCAGTTCAACTTTTCCGCCTATGACAGGGGAACCATCCCCTGGAGGAATATGTGGAGGATTTCTGCACTCTGGCCTGCTGGGTGGACTTTAATGAGGTGGCCCTCAAGGACTGTTTCCGATTTGGATTAAATGAGCCCATCTCTTCTTCTTCATCTTTTGCTCCTGATCCTGTGCCTCCTCCATGCCATGTCACAGCAATGCCTCAGCCTGCTCCATGCCACGTCACAGCCACGCCTGAGCCTGCTCCGTGCCACGTCACAGCCACGCCTGAGCCTGCTCCGTGCCATGTCACAGCCACGCCTGAGCCTGCTCCGTGCCACCTCACAGCCACGCCTGAGCCTGCTCCGTGCCACCTCACAGCCACGCCTGAGCCTGCTCCGTGCCACCTCACAGCCACACCTGAGCCTGCTCCATGCCACCTCACAGCCACGCCTGAGCCTGTTCCATGCCATGTCATAGCCACATCTGAGCAGTTGGACCTGGAGATGGTTCCCGCCCTTGTTCTCCTGAGCAGGCAAGGGGAACTTTCAACCCTCCGACCCCGCCTGGACCCTCCGAGCCCTGGATTCCGCCTTGGCCTGTCGGTCCCTCGACATTGCCTCAGCTCTGTGTTCCCATGGCTCCACTGTGGTCCTTCAGCCTGTTGGCTTTGCCGGGGTCCCTCGTCCCACCGGCTCCTCCTTGGTCTGTCAGTCACCTGGCTCTGCCTTGGTTCTCCGATCCTCTGGCTGCGCCTCGTCCCTCCGATCTGTCAGCTCCACCAGGGACCTCCTTCACTACGGCTCCGCCTTGGTCCTCAGTCCCACCGGCTTCGCCTCTGTCTTCCGATCCCCCAGCTCCACCTTGCTCCTCCAAGCCTCCAGCACTGTCTTGGTCCTCCCTGCCATCGGCTCCACCCTGGCCCTTTGAGTCTTCGGCTACTCTCCGGGCACCAAGTTCCATGGTGTCACCCTTCAAGTCTCTCACGGCTCCGCTTTCCATGGCTCCGCCCCTCAAGTCTCTCACAACCCCACCTTCCATAGCTCCACCCCTCGAGCCTCTCAGGGTCCAACCTTCCATTGACTCTGCCCTGGTCCCATGCCCCACGCCCTGTCTCGCCAGGTCACGCCCCACCCCTCAAGACCCCCCCCCACCCCCCACACACACAGAACTTTGGAATTATGTTATGTGTTTGTTCATGTTTTGGGGCGTCGGGAGCCGCCCCTAGTGGGGGGGGGATATGTAATGTTTAATGTGTGTGTTCATGTATATCATGTCTTATTTTGTATTCTAGTTCCTATTTCATGTTATTTGTTCCCTAGTCATGTGATGTCCTGTTTTCCCTCCATGTTCATGTGTCTTGTTTTCATTGGTTCATTTGTCTTGTTATATTGTTATCAGTTCTGTCTGTTCATTGGTCATCTTTTTCATGTGTTCTCCCATGTCTAGTATTTAAGCCCTTATGTTTTCCATTGTCTCTTGTCAGGTATTGTGTGTTTGGTAATGTGTCATGCTATGTCAAGTCAAGTTTAAGTCAAGTCCAAGTCAAGTCAAGTTTATGTTCATGCTAATTGTTCATGTTTATGTTTTGTTTAGTTCACATCTATAGATAGGGTTTTGAATTTCACGACTGTAAATAAAACTGCGCTTGGGTGTCATCGTCTCTGTCATTGCCAGCAGCCACTTGTTACAGTTGCGCCATGTCTCAAGTTTTTTAGATGCCATATCAAGTTAAAAAGAACTTCAAATGTTAAAAAGACAAGACACCTGGGTTCTGCTCTATTCGTAGTGCTACGTCTAGCTTTTTTTAGCAGAAGGATGCATTTGGTGTGAACGGCCCCTTATAGTTGTGCATGCTGATAGAGATTATTCATCTGAAATACATATTTTCATAGCTAAAGAAAAGCATTATAATTAGAAAAAAAATCATCATATTTCATTTGGGAAGCGATGGAAAGTTTTGTCTTCTTACATTACTCTAACAACTGTCTCAAAGTTCATGGTGTTGAACTGCCAATGAACACTGAAACTCTGAGAAATATTTGTCTTTTTTTTCAATCCTTCATCCAGACTCACAGCCATCTTTATCCACAATATTAGTTGGAGGAAAGCAGACAGAAATGAATTTTAAAAAGAGTAAAAATCCTGAAGAAGTAATTTTGATCAGAATAATGGCATGGATGAAAAGTAACATTTAGTCATTACTGTCAGGGGAGATATATGAGAGATATATATATTAGCATTAAGGAAGTCTATTAGTAATGAATCTCATCCTTCGGGGTCAGTGCGGATGAGTAATAATCTTATGCTAATATATTCAGTGACAAAATCGTCTGGTTTTGTGAAGAAGCAGCCAAGCTTTCTGTAGAGTCTTCATAATCTTCCATTTATTCATAGATGCTAAGAACAGACGTTTTTAAAACATTTGTTACATTCTGGTCAAACACTGTTCTTTGAAAAGCAATCTTGGACATCATCACTACAAAGCAAAAAGACATTAGAGGTGTTGACTTTTTTCATCCAAAATGTCATGTAGGTCACCATTACTCTGCAAAGTATGCAGATTTGTATTACTAATGATCTTAAAATGAATAGAATTCTGGGTGTTATTCTACAGTCAAAGTCAGATTTGGACTCATTTAGGAAGTTTTAGTAGTGTGAGTTGGCACAATTGTAATCCCCTACAAATTACTAATGATTTCTCTATAATTGTAATCAGATTACTTTACTAATTACTTTATTGAAAAGTAATCACATTACTAATTATTTTACTTCCAAGTTACTTTCTAAAAAACAATTCTGCTCAACAAATACAAAATAATGTCTATATTTCATTCTTGTTCATTGTTACACACAAGTCATACACTTAGCACCTCGCATTTCTTCTTCACAATGACTCATCACGGGGCCATAGTTCATGTATTATATACTGTATAAATAATATATAAGAAATAAGCATAACCCTATAATGTACTTAAAGTAATTCAATTAATTGAAAGTCAGTGACTGTAATCTGATTTCAAGAATTTAAAATGTAATGCATAACACTACTTTTATTAGCTAAAAATTAATTACATTAAAGTAACTAATTACTTTGTAATTGGATTATACCCAACACTGCTGGCTACTAAGCAACAAGGTCAACTTAGCAAAATGAATGTACAGATAATTTGACTGTAAAGCATTCTTTGTGAAAAGTTGAATCAAATGGTGGCAATAAACTGCAGTAAACATTTACTCAATGTCTCAAACTTTCTTCCAGAATGTAGAGGGGCACTCTTAAAGAAATAAGGACGTACACAAAGACATCACAAGGAACAGAGGGAGGGCGTCCTGGGTTAAAACAATGGTGACACCCATCTTAACAAACATGTGCTGTACCACAAACCGGCCTCCTCCACTCGACCAGTGTGCTTGCGAGCCCACTCGACAAATGACTGCCTCATAGGCCCTTTTGTTTTGCTAACTGGTAACTGTGGATGTGGAAAAAAGGAAAACTTGAGTAAACAAGCAGTGCTTACCATTTGAATAGAGCTGCATGGGAGTTCCTCAACACAACAGTTTGGGCCACAAGGCAAACTATGAGAATCGCATGGCCTGAACTAAACAGCAAACAAGCTTCAATTGTGTCTCTAAAGCAGCCCACTGCATTTTGATTTCTGCTCTTTGTTTATGCACAACAATAAAAAGGAATTGTCTTTGAGACTTTCAATTCATCACATAAGTCACTGCTTGGGGGATTTTGTTTTTGTTTTTAAACTCCAATTTTTCTGAGGGTGATTTGTGTGAAGGTCTATTCTTCCCTGCAAAGGCAAAATGCAGTAACTACACACTTTTTCAAAAATTGACTGAAATCAATTTTGTGATTCCTCCTGCGACAGACACGTTTGGCTCAACTCTGCTTAGATTCAGAGACAACAGTGTGAGACTGTAAAAAGTGGTAATCTGCAATTGTTAACTTAAAGGGATAGTTCACCCAAAAATGAAAATTCTTTCGTCATTTACTCACCCTCATGCCATCGCAGATGTGCATGATTTCCACTCTTCTGCAAAACACAAACAAAGATTTTTAGAAGAATATCTCAGCTCTGTTGGTCCTCACAATGCAAGTGAATGGCTACCAGACCTTTGAAGCTATGAATCCCATAAAGGACACATGAAAGTAATCCAAAAGACTCCAGTGGTTAAATCCATATCTTCAGAAGTGATATGATAGGTGTGGGTGAGAAACAGATCAATATGTTTCTTACCCACACTTATCACATAGCTTCTGAAGATATTGATTTATCAAATGGAGTCTTTTAGATTACATTTATGTTATCTTTATGTGAATTTTGGAGCTTCAGATGTCTGGTCAACATTCACTTGCATTGTAAGGACCAACAGAACTGAGATATTCTTCTAAAATATTTGTGTTCTGCAGAAGAAAGAAAGTCACACATATCTGGGATGGCATGAGGGTGGGTAAATTATGAGAGAATGTAAAATTTTGGCTGAACTTTTAATCAAATATGGCAGCTGCGTTGATAACATCAAACCTCATTGGTTCTCATCGCATCTCGTGATCAAACATAATGACGTCATATTCCACATTTAGCCATGAGATGTGATGACAACCAATGAGGTTTGATTTTGGCAAAATAGCTGCCATAAATGAATTACTTAATTTCAATGTATTCAATGTAACCTAAAAATGTGCTTCATGTGGTAACTTTTTAATTGATTTTAGTCAGAAATTATATTTAAATGACAAAAACAACCTGACAAATAAACATAATTTTATGGGTTAGAACAAGTAGAAAGAGATCCTTCAGGTAATGATTGCAGGTTACAACTATTTCAGTGCATTTTATAATCCACAATTGGTGGAAATTCTCAGTTTCAGTATTGGCGTAGTTACTGCATTTTGGCTTTGTAGGGAAGTATTGTGTACATGTGCTAATACTGCATCACACAGCATATTTGCATTTAAATAAGTTAAACTAGTAAGAAAGTATTTTTGATATTTGGAGGGACATTTATTATGGTTAGCCAAGCTCATCAGCTGATAGTTTCACCTTTAAAAGGTTGAGTAAAGGGATCCATGCCCTTCCCATTCAGTATCTGCAATACATGATGGCGCACTGGCCATTGTCTTGTCTTCCACCATTACAGGCTGAGGACATTCTTTCTTTTATTAGTGTCTAGTTTTGTAACACTGCCAAATAACACTTGATTGCTCTTTAATTAAATATTAATGGCCGTCATTACATCTTCATTTATAATTAATGTCCGTTAACGACTGATATTGCACATTAATGTAATTAAACATTAGTAAAGCAGTAATGTAATTTCGCTTTCTCTAACGACTGGAGACTGGATGACTTTATACAGCAGAAGTGGCCAAAATAGAGGCTACAGTGAGAAGACTGTGGCACTGGCTTAAGAAAGGTCTGCTTAGTGGTGCAGCGGCACTGATAAAAAAATATCAGGGGTTTCTGAGAGTAGTTGTGTTGAACTAATTGAAATTTTTAGGCTCAGTTTTGATTTTAGTCATAATGTAAATTAATTTGACAGGTACAGACAGCATTTCTCTAAGAAACTTTGCAAGTACAGCATCAGTGGTACTTAACGACGAACCTCCCATGTTTTCATGTTTTCAGACTTCTACAATGATTTCACAAAGGAATTGAAGGCATAGAGACCAACCTGGCCCTTCACCCACAGATGTGTATCTGAGAGTATTTTGAACAGAGAAGCTTTTGTGTGTTAGTGTGGGACCAGAAGACCGTGCCTGGGGCATCAGAAGAGAACTGGCATCTATAACTCTCTGTTTCTCAGCCTGAGGTGGCATTAACTTTAACCCTACGTCTAAGGGTGTCAGTCTAACATGATCAAAGTAATTAAACTGTGGCTGTGCTGGTCAGCTAATTCCTTTCCTGTAGCTTTCTCTTTGTGTCTCTTTGATGGTGAACAGAATTTGTATTGGTGCTTAAAAATGAGACTGAGTTTACATTCTGTCCATTTAAAGAGAGTTATTTATGTATTGCTAATGACCGCATTTTAATTGTACATTTACGCATTTGGCAGAAGCTATTTAAAGTGGCTTGTATTCAAGCAATCAGAGGTGTATAGAAATAGAAGTACTAAGTTAAGTAGATTGTTGGAATATTTCTACTTTACTCAAGTATAAATACTTCTGTTGGCTTCACTAAAGTTTGAAAGCTTTTTTTTTTACACTGAAAACTGTTGCAACTGCAAAACACAAAAATAACACTGCTGCAAAACTTAACACTGTAAGCTGCATAGGTGATTCAGGGATAGCGAAGTCCGATTCACGAACTAATCACTTTTTAGACAATTCTTTTCAATTAACTCTTTTTATCAGTTCACAATGTGGTCTGAATGATTTGCTTTGCAATTCATGAATCTGAATAAAAATCACAAGAGAAGCATGTGGAAAACACACAGTGGGTTTCTACTGGGAAATCTAAAGTGAGACTGTTCATGTAAGCTTTAATCTGTGTTTTTGGATATAAAAGAATTTGAGTACATTTTATTCTTATGTAGACTATGTGCACTAAAAGAAAAAAACAAAAAAAAAAATGTGCTGCATGTGGTAATATCTAAATTAACAGGTTTTATTCAAGTGAAAAATATTAGTTAAAATCACAGAATCAACCTAAATACATTATGTTACACCACCAAAACTAATTTTAAGGGTTAGATCAGGTAGAAATAGCTCCTTAAGGTAATAATCGCAGGTTACCACTTTTTAAACTGTGTTAGCATTCCAAAGTAGTTACATATTCTGCATATTATATAATCAAATGTTTTTATAGATTCAAAGGCATAAGTTTGCTCAAAATATTGTGACCCCTCAAGATGCCACACATGCTTATTACCCCGACAGATCAAAACTTAGTAAGAGTAAAACAGAAAAGCAATGAGCAAAAATTTTCCACAAGGTAATAAAAAATAAAGTTTGCGCTTGAGCATTGGTAAGCACAGCACAGGCCCCAGCCATTAAAAGACAATCACTTCTCTCTAGCACTGTGAAAACAAATACACACAATGAGTCTACAGGGCTGGTATCCTCTGATGGCACTACAACTTCCCCTAATTAAAGGATTCAGCAGCACACCAGGACCTAAACAACTGCTGCTTTTTTAAAAATCTCTCATCACGTTGTATCAACTGTTTGTGGGAGAAGGGGGTAGAGAGTGAAAGAGAGATATCTCATACTGTTTTCCTGCTCTTTGATTGAGACATGGTGAAGGTAGAAATGGTAAATCAAGACTTCGCAGCTGCGGTTGTTTGGTGAATTTTTAACTACAGTAGAAAATTAGATCCTTCAGGGCTTTCTTTGGGTTTAGAAAAGACCAGGGTGATGAGGTTAAAGATGAGTAGAGACTACCACTATAGAAGTAAATTTGTTGTATGGTCCCATTAACATATATTAAATTGCTAAGGATTTGATGGAAAAAAAAACAGATGTGCTGACAACCCCAACTATATGTTGTTCATAAAATTCTGGGTCCAATATTTCATAGGAAATAAAAAAATAAAAATAACAAAAAAAAGAGATGCTTACCTCTGGGTGAGCCCAGGAGACAATGATTCAGGCTTTTAAATGTAGGGTGACGTGAGGTAAATCTCTGGATCGATTGCCAAAAATTCTTCAGTTGTCCATTTCAGTGAATTAGCAGTTTGTCCAGAGGCAACATCTTTCTCCTGATGAAAGATAAAAGTTGCCTTATGTCATTAGGAAATAGAGGACTTTTCAACTGACTACAATTCAAGAAGACACATGCCTCAAAAGGATAACATCATTTAATTCAGAATGAATTAATCATTGAGATGAGGACATTTTTTTGCGAAGTGGCCAGACACTCATCATACAATTCAATAAGGAGTGTTGCTTTGTATATTCAATGTTGCAATAGATATTTAACCAGTTTCCTATTCAGATTATACATGTTATAATAGCTTGGTTTTAATAATTCTGATTATGCAACTGTAAATTCCATTCTTCTAATCTGATGGGACAAATGGTGTTCCAAGAGTGTTCTTGTGTAGTATAACAGCACTGGGACATTTCACTGTATGTATCTCTCCTCTTGTCTGTTTTTGCAGTGTTCTGTTAAGGCCACATTTTCAGTTTCCTAACGTCATCTTTTTCCAGAGTATGTGGTACTAGAGAGTTTTTTTTGAAAGTCTCCTTTTTTGGTGGAGCAAAATGCCATTCCAGTGTGGATAAGAGGTGTAAACGTAAACAAATCAATGCATTTTCAACCGAAACGTAGTGTGTTTGTGTGGAGGTGGACTTTCTTGCAAACATATATAACGTTTTATCCTACTTTGGCTTCGTTTGGAACAATTTTCATTGTGTCAAAAATGTAAGTTACTATATTAACTTCTAGTTTATAGAACTGTTAGATAAATCATGCTGTAGTACTGAACATCAGTGTGGCTGTGATTACCTGCAGTCTTGTGCCTTTTGTTAAATCACAGTTGTGCTGATATTTAGTACAGCAGCACTCTGGCTTGTGTGATATTACTCATTAACAGTACAAATAATTATTGCATCGCGACAACAGACATGTTACCCAAACATGATTATAAGGTGGAGTAGGATGCCTACCTGTTTTAAAACTATCTCTGATCACATTAGCATAACACAGTAATCTTACAACAGATTCAACAACAGTTGTTCTGTGGAGGATATCTTCTGGGCTCTATTTTCATAAGTGTGCAAAGCACAGTGCACGAGCAGAGACCATGTGCTAACTCTAATCGCAATTTTTGTGCCAGCACAAAGTACAAGTGGGCGTAGGTGGGAGAAATCGCACTAACTGTAGGTGTATGCATGCAAACTGTCTGTGTATCGTATGAAGTGCATTCCGATATAATCGCTGTTAATACAAGCCATGATTTGTGTGTCAGTAGATGAAAATAATGAATAATACTTACATTCTCGGGGGCCTGGGTAGCTCAGCAAGCAAAGGCATTGACTACCACTCCTGGAATCGCGAGTTCGAATCCAGGGAGTGCTGAGTGACTCCAGCCAGGCTTCCAAAGCAACCAGTTGGCCAGGTTGCTAGGGTGGGTAGAGTCACGTGGGTTACCTTCATTGTGGTCGCTATAAGGTGGTTCTCGCTCTCGGTGGGGCACGTGGTAAGTTGTGCGTGGAAGCCGCCGTGAATAGCACGAGCCTTTACACATGCTAGGTCTCCGTGGTAACGCGTTCAGCGAGCCACGTGATAAGATGCACAGGTTGACAGTCTTAGAAGCGGAGGCAACTGAGATTCGTCCACCGCCACCCGGATCGAGGCGAGTCACTGCGCAACCACGAGGAATTAGAGTGCATTGGGAATTGGGCATGCCAAATTGGGGAGAAAAGGGGAGAAAAAAAAATACTTACATTCTCTTTAATTAAATGGAGCCTACATCCATAACCTGAACCACATTTTCTATGCGTCTAAAGGAGCGTGTCCCATTCAACAACAATGCAGTTAATGCACAAAATAATGTAAGTCCATATATTTCTATTCTTCTGATTCATTGCATACAGTTCATTTACACTACCAACAATTATGAATGTGCTGTGTTTGATTATATCGCTGGTGCTTTAGGGAATGGACTAAATAATAGGACACAGATGCTACAATAACATGGGAAGAAACTCCGAATTAAATTGCACTTGACCCATCCCATTAGCGCCTTGCCCGCATGATTTCGCCAAACCCACATGTGCCTAGACTTAACGAATGCTTGCACGAAAATACCGAAACTTCATGGTCACTGACTTTGCGCATATGACATATGGCACAGCGCTGTGCTTATTGCTAGTGCTCTTAAAATAGGGCCCTCTATGTACTAATGCAGCTGCATTACTGTGGCACAGTACGTACTGAACTGTTTACTCTCTCTTTGAAAAGAACTTTGTTTTCTCTAAGTGCATTTTGGATATGCAGGCTGAAATAATTGGATTTGCGCATTTATAAATTGAAATCACACCTTGAGTGTGACTAGTCATAAGAGCAATGTGCACGCATATGCTTTAACTGTTGCCTTACTTTCATTTAAACCTTTTAAGTTTGTCCACTTACCAAAGATTTTGTCTTTGAAATATATATATATATTTTTTTTTTTGCATAGAATAATTAATTTCACTGATAATTAATAAGCACAGCTAACCCATATGTTACACAGCAATAAGGGAGCATCTACAATAATGCACACCCTATACCCTGCACAATCCTGTACCCTTATAAATTAGTTCAACTTTATCAAACTTCATCTAGTCATAGGCATGTACCTATGTATTATCCTTTGCAATTACAATTGTCTCTAAACAGCTCTGACCATATTAAACCCCCCACTGTCTTGCAGCAGAAGAGATCTAAGCTCTGATAAATGAGATGAGTTCCACATTCTGCTTTAAAACAGGCATGTTTTGTTTCATATCTCAAGCAGATGCTGACAGCCAATTAGAGGAGAAAAAGACAATGATGCCATTTGATAATTAAGGAGGCAACAGAGCATGCCACACACAAAAAAACATCAAATTTACCGGTGGAGAACACTACATTTTATAGAGTCAAGTATTCATACTTAATGATATAAACAATTGTTGTTGTTTGTTGCCTCTCCAAGTCCAATTCCAGGAAGGATAATAATGAAGAGTTTAATGTTGATTTGAGGGGAATTTTAAGATGATGGTAAACACATAAGTTATAATTTATTGGTTGAGGCAAGGAGGAACAATTAAATTAAGGTGGAGGAAGACAAACATATTTGCTTTAGAGGATCTGGCATTTTTCTTTCAATACGGAGACTGTTACGGTCCAGGCACTGGAACAGATATAAAGAGGCCTGTGCTGTATCATACTTAAACGAGACAACAAAGTAATGGAGTTTATAAATGTCAAGTTTTACCTGCATTAATTTAAACCTCAAAACTCTAACATTACTACTTAAACTTCAAATCAACATGTTTTTTACTTTCTGGAGCGGTTGTAGTATCTTAACATATAAGACTGCTCATCAGCAGATCGTAGATTATTTTGTCATATTTATTTTTTTCAAAGGAATTTGTGTTTACTTAATAAAGATTAACCTTTTAATAATTCATTTCCGTTTACAGAACAGGTGATACTTTTGGACTAAAAGCCCAGTTGCATATATACAGTATAGTCATATGAGCAGTTAATGAAATTGCTATCTCATAATCAACACAAACAAGCATCTTTGTGAATCCTCATATGACCAATTCGGCAGAAATATTATGCAGAAATGTATGTTGCATGTGATACTGCACATGGTATTTTTCACTGGAATGTTAAATCGGACCACAAACTTTTGCTCTAAGATAACACACATATAAAAGCACATATCACTACGTATGTGATCAGCAGACATAGTGTAAGCAACAAAAATTTTCACATCTTGATGGAGACTGATTGAGGCTTCACACCTCTGTGTTAAAGTTTTTGCTATATTGAATCGGAGGGTTGTTGCCCTTGCACTCTCCCTCATTACATTGCATTTCAACTAATAAACTGCCAGCCAAGTGGGGCAGCTGTTTTTGCCAGAAGAGCAGGGGGCTGCTGCATTTCTCTGTGGTTGAATAAAGTCTTCACCCTCAATGGATTTAAGAGAGAGAGAGATTGAAATCAACAAAATATCTGATTCAAACTCTGCTCAACCTGATGAATAACTGAGACTATGAGTCTTGGAATGGCAGGAGGCATGTGTAATTCATTCAGCATAAATGTCCTTTTTCTCTTTTTCTTAAAATTAAATCTCCAGGGATGTGGTATGAGGAAAGACGGTGTTAGCTATACATAATGTATGGTTAACTGTGCAAAACATCCAGATCGCAAGAAACAAACATTTATATACAGATATTCTGAAATGTAATTGGCCTATGAATGATGACTCTGTACAATTTTGTTCCTCTTAAATGATTAGACTGACTAATTAAACTGCTTATTTAACATTTAATTAAATCTTACCTAAAAGGTCATTTTTTTATTCATTTAATATGATAATGGAAATGCATTATACAGTCATTTATGTTAAAAAGTTGCAAGATGCAAATTATCCTTTTTTACCATTTATCTCCATATTCACATTCAAATTCTTCTTTTATTTTGGGTGATTCGCATTCTTTGGAGGAGAATTTGTAGTAAAAAAGGACTTAAATATTGATCTTTTTCTTACCCATACCTATCATATTGATTATGAAGACATGGATTAAACCACTAGATTACTTTCATGCTGCCTTTATGTGCTTTTTGGACCTTCAAAGTTCTGGCCACCATTCACTTGTATTGTATGGACCTAAAGAGCTGAGATATTCTTCTGAAAATCACTGTTTGTGTTTAGCAGAAAAAAGAAAGTCTTACACATCTGGAATGTCATGAGCGTGAGTATATTATGAGATAATTTAATTTTGGGTGAACTCTTCCTTTAAGTTGTGAGTTGCTTGTAGTTTGGTAAGCTACAGTTTCAAGTAGCTTCCTCAACACTGAAATTGCATTAGTGTCCTTACCAAAAATACTGCTGCCAAAGAAAAATTAGGCCTAAGAGTGTGTTGTTTATACCTGTTATGCATAAACAGACTCGTCAAACCAAAATTCACCTGGTCTTTTAGAACAAGGTTTGTATTTACAGCCCTGTGATAAAAGCATTAGTGGGCTGCAGATTTGCAATAACTCTGCTAATCTATTCAAACTTTCTTTAGCCTGTTGCCACTAAAAATGTCTGACAGTCTGTGCAAAGGCGTATGGTAAAACATACTTCATGAATCTCCACAAAGAATAAATTATCTTCCATAGCCTACAAAGCATTCCAAGTTTCTCAGTTCAAACCCAGCTGCTGAGAATAGAAAACACTGGGTCTTTTGTGAGGTGACTCAAAGTGCGTGGGTACAAATATATTAGACCTCAACGACGGAATTATCCCTCTTTCTTCCCTTCGAGTTCCCTCCTTTTTAAGTTGCAGTCTGATTGGTCTTTGCCATCTCATTTGTTAGAGCATCCTTTCCTAAGTTGCCATAACAAGAACATAATGGGTATCATTGTGACATGAATTACTGTATGCTTGGACCTGTGAGTGGGTGGGTTGAACTCATAGAGGACAACACCATGATGGTGTTTTTCTGTCCATGACAAAGAGCTTGTTAATTGTGACTGAGTACGTTTCAGAACTGAGTCATGCCATTTGCTCGGCTCTGTGCAACACAGACCTTTGGCCATTGTGTTTGCCCATTTTTAATCAAATTCAAGACAAGATTATGGTCAGAGCCAACATGAATGATAAAAGAGAACAGGCCTAAGTTGAGGATGTGTCGTGAAGTCATGTTTTCCAGCACATAAAGAGCTGCTGTCTGATTTAGACCAACACACACCATCCTTTTGTGCCCCATTATTCAAATTGGGTTTAGTTTTAAAACGCCAGAGTCAATTCTGCATAAAAGGCTGATAGAAATCCAAACTACAAGAATATGTGACCAGTATAAAGCCTGGCTATAAAAAATGTCTTGTCCAAAACCAAGGCAAAAGAATGTGGGAATGGCCCAAGAGGCAAAAGTCTGCCAGACATATAGATAGAGCTCTGAGAAAATGGAGATTACATTATTCAATAGATTTTTCTAAAAGGCAAAATGGCAAATGGTAAGCAATTAATGTTTTTATGTATCATCTCTCTGGTTTTAATCTCTACAATTCTATTGTAGTCAAAACTAAGCATTTTCACAGCTTTACCTTGCACAACAGAACTCATTAATACACTACATGTGTGGTAACATCTTTACAGACACACACACACTGCTCCACTACCTTATTAACACTGACATCTGATGCCACGACTGGGCAAACGAAGCTCAACAATTGATGTCAGAGCCTTACAAATTAAATAAATGCGGAAATGCTATGGTGTATTACACACACTAAGTCTCCTTAATGAACAGTCACACATTGATGCACAAAGTGTCCTGTGCCAGACAAATCAAATATGTGCTGAAGCCACAAACCTGCACTAGAGTAAAATCAATGAATAGATCACCTCATATAGACTAAGCATGAATTGAAAAAAGTAACAATTTAATAAACCCCATCCATAGCTCAAGAACAAGCTTCTATGTAAGCATTATTTAAAAATATAATCAGATAAATTTGTATATCTGTCATCGAATTTGTCATGCTTTTTGGATTAAGGAGAAAAATGGGATAAGTGTTCCATGAAATGCAATGGAAATCCATAAGATAAAAAAAATTAATCACAAATTATGTCAGTTTCTGCTTATAGTATTTGTACATAAATGGCTTACTGCTCTAGATTGTTTAAATTAACCCATATAGAATACAATATACTTAATATAATACATACTACTTCCATTCTTGTTTTCACTTCTTGCAACTTAAAAATGTTCAGCATGCAGGGACATTATATTCCAATACATGCATACAATCACTTATTTTGCTGTTGGAAAATGCGACATAATAGGTGTGGATACTATTGGTGGCTTTAATGCATAACTGTAGCCAGACATCTCTTATTCTCCAAGGTGGGCTGAGCTAGGCTTTGAAAGACAGGAGAGGAGAGAGATGGAATATCTAAAAGGGGTTAAGTGCCGAGGTTACCCATCCACAGAGCATAAAATGAAGGCTCTCACTTTGATGGACACCAGAACCCGGATCCCTGATGTCCCAAAATATTAGGTTTCTCTTCTAATAACGTTGGAAATATTGCCTACTGTCATGATTAATCTGGCAAGGTGCTGGCCCTGATTGCAGGTGACACGGTCACAGCGCAGTGCCCATGTTAGTTTCCACACACCGTCAGCTTCACTCCCAGTTCCAGGCGAGCCAGCCTAAGCAGTGATAGCAGCTCTCCCCTGGCTCTAATAGATTGTGACAGCCAAGAAGGAAACCTTTATTTTAATTCAAACAACAAAAGCCAAATAGCAAAACTTATGTACGTGCTTTACTTTTTCTTCCACGCTTTTTTTTTCTCTTCCCATTTCTGTTTCTCGGATGCTTTATCCTCGTTGATTTTTTCTCTCTATCTACCATTGCTGGTTATGTGCAGAGATGCAAGCTTTCTGTAAGGGTGAGAAAATCATTGGGCCACATAATTCTGAGTCAAATTGAGGAGGTTTTTGCAGATGTGGAGGATGACACAAAAACATTTGTCGAATCAAAGGCTTGAATTATTTCACAAAGTTCAGCAAGTTTCACATGCAACTTAGAAACACCATTGTCCTAGTCAGGAACAAGGAAGCCCTTTCTTCAGAGGGGGCCAAAGACAACCTTGGCCGTTCTCATAATTGAATCAGTAAGTCCCAATGGTCTGACAGGACAAGGCCCTGGGAATTCTTTGCATTGGCCATGGTCAAAATGCACTGTTTGGCCAAACAATGGCAACATTGATTTTAATGCTCAGAGAATTTTGGTTGAGCTGAGCAAACTGAGCGGGAATACCACTCTCTGTCATTCCCATGAGGGAAAGAGGGTCATATCTGTTTCTTGCACCCACCCATCCCTCTCTGTCCATCCAGCTATGGTCTCATGCTGAAAGCCATTCTCTCAAACGAACATATGCAGATTGAATTGCACCTGACCAGAAAATAGCGGCACTTCCTCCTTTTGCCCGTTGCCCTCTTGCAGTGCCACTATCAGGCCTGATATTAGTTACCCTCTTGTCATTGCACAATCGTTCCTTGTTGACAGTGCATGAAGTCTGAAATGGAAGTGGGGGGACCAGTGTTTTAAGAACTGATGTTACATTGATGTCCGGTTGCCATGGGGCCATTGATGCGGCATGAAGTCTTGACCTTCCTGTTTGGCCACATAGTAACTTATTGAGTCGATACAAATTACCCTGATTCTTTATCTACCATTTTAGCTGTTGGTAGTGGGCAGGGGTCACACAGTTCCATTCAAGGGATGGCTTTTGAAGTTACTGCTACTACTGTGAGACTTTAACGCTTACCCCCATGCGGTGGGATGGGAGGTGGGAGGTGGGGGGATGTTCCCAGACAATGAACACCATTGCTTCCCACCTTCAAAACACTTACTTCAAAAGAACCTCCCTCTGCCAATCCTGAGTTTGCTCTGTTTGCCAGTACTGGACATGCTTTTCCACGTGGATATAAATGTTTTATTAGAGGTGACACCTCGGGCTGATCTTTCTGTGATTCAGTGCGAACGCTCAGACAGACACACAAAATAACTGAAGGGAGAACACTTTGTTCTGAAAAATATCAATTAGAAAAACATCAAATCCTTCATCGACACTGTGAATTTGTTGCTCTGTGAATGAACACAAATATGCGAGGCAGCATCTGAGCATCTAATTAAATCAAAATGACTCCACGGCAATGGCAAAAAAAAATTAGCAGAACATCCGTTCCAAATGTCATCATAAGACATCAGCTTTGAGATTTCATCTCTTGCAAAAATTATAATCTGATTCATGTGGTATGTAATATTCAAGCTCCATGTCAGCAGAGAAAAATATAATGATTTACAATAGATATACATAATTGATTGCCAATCCTCTAAACACCCATCAATGAGGCCACTGTGTTGGATAAAAGCATCTGCCAAATGAATAAATGTAAATGTCCAAAGAAGATGGATGTTAAAAGAACCCTTTAAAAAAACAGATGGTGGGATCCTAACAATAAGGTTTTTGCTTCCTTCTAAAAATGATCAGCTTCCTGTGTGACACTGACAGATCATTACAAACACTAAATGTTCTCTATTGAAATAATACCTACTTATTTTAATATAACAAGACATTTCCTTCCTTTTCAGTAATATCATCTATCTATCTATCTATCTATCTATCTATCTGTGTTGGGTAAGTTAATTAAAAATAGTAATCTATTACAAATTACTAATTATTTCTCTAAAATTGCAATCAGATTACTTTACTAATTACGTCATTGAAAGAAATCACATTACTAATTAATTTGCTTTTAAGTTACTTTCTAAAACACTTTTCCGCTCAGCAAATTCAAAATAATTTCTATCTTTCTTTCTTGTTCATTGTTACACAAGTCACACACTCAGCACCTCAAATTTCTCCTTCACAATGACTCGTTACGGGGCCATAATTTATTTATTCTACATAAATAATATATTAGAAATAAGCATAACCCTATAATGTACTAAAATTAATTAAATTAACTGAAAGTCAGTAACTATAATCTGATTACATGAATTTAAAATGTAATGCTTTACATTTTGACTAAAAGGTAATTAGATTACAGTTTACATTTAACACTGCTATCTATCTATTTATATATCTATCTGTCTATCTAAAACATGTTGATATGTAATGACAGTGTAAAACATCAGAAGAATAATTAGTTAACAGAGTAATGTTCTTAAATATTTCTTTTTTCATGATTCTCTCTCTGTAATAATAGATGTATAGGAAT
This sequence comes from Myxocyprinus asiaticus, assembly GCF_019703515.2. Classification (NCBI taxonomy): domain Eukaryota; kingdom Metazoa; phylum Chordata; class Actinopteri; order Cypriniformes; family Catostomidae; genus Myxocyprinus; species Myxocyprinus asiaticus. The sequence continues at coordinate 24,025,382 of NC_059352.1, forward strand.
GTATTTTTTTATGCTGTTTTATAACTTTTTCTCACTGTCCTATAAAATCAAATTTGTTGCAATTACAGTGTCCATACTTTAATTGATATCAGATTAAATCACTCAATTCACCTGATTGTTGTTGGTGTAGAATACCAGCAGTGAAGCACTAATTAAAAGTATATTGCGTATCAGGGTCCTTCCTCAAAAGATGAATGTGTTCATTTACACTTGCCCCCCCTGAACTGGAGGATTTAATTTGTTGACAATTGATACTTATCACCTTCAAATGGCTTTTAATTGATATCAGTGTGGAAGCAGTGAACTTTAAATAGACGTTTCTAATTATTGGATTAAAAAGTGGGGGCTTTTTGGGAAATGTTATGGCATTTGGAAAAGGATTCATGAGGCAATAAGGAGATGGCCACCCTGCAGCTAAATGACATTAAAGCCTGTTACTGCTTATACCTGAAGGGAGCAATGCCACCAGTCTCAGGAGGCGAGAGTGGGGTCCCACCTCGGGGCTGGTACTTATCTGGAAAATACATTACTTTATCCTGATAGCCAGATATTTCTGTGTCACTCATCTCGCAATTGAAATGTAGCTCATGTCTGTCAGGAGTCAAAAGGAGGTTGAGCTGTTGTGGAAGACGAATGGTGTCTGTGTGAAAAAACTTACAGATAGGCATGTATGCCAATGTTTACTGTATCTTGTTAATTGACAGATGTCATTGCACGGGACAAAACACAATGGACAACACTGACTAAAGGCATTTTTTGCATGCAGTTCACAAGAATTGTATTTAGTTATTTGCTTTATGCATGTGCAAATAATTTAGGCATAGGAAAGGACAACCCCTCGACACAGTTCAGGCAATATGGACTTTACCTTTAAATGAGATGGATGACTAACTTACAATTGGTTAAAATGGTTAGTAACTGTCATCATTAACTTCTTAGTCTAAGCCATTGCTCTCCAAGCCCTCCCACGCCAATGATCTTCCATTAGAGAGCTTAAATCTCATTACCTCATCCAAGCACCAACATGCCTGCAGGGAGCTAGCAAACAGCCATGACAGTGCTCAGACAGGTTCAGACGGTGTCCCACAAGGCTCTATCCTTGGTCCTGTGGCATTTCCAGCATGGAGCCCTGTAGGAGGAGAGTCAGGCTGAATGGAAGGGACAGGGGTGGTTATGTATGGTTAAATGTGGTTTGGAAGAAGTCAAGGCACTCCTGGGGTCAGGCAGACATGATGTGAGGAGGGTCAGAGAAGGCGATAATCTCAGAGGTCTAAACACAAAAGCTACTGTGTCTTTGGTCTTGTTCCCTCAGGTGAGGTTTGGGGCTCTATATTTTGCTGGTCCAGCACATAGGAGTAAGGCTCCATGGAGAATGAGCGGAGGAATTAACCTGGAGAGTTCAGAGGATGGATAGGCACCCATGGTGATAGCAGTTCTCTAATCTTGTCAGATCTGATGTGTTTTAATGCATCACCCGCGGTTAGCATGTAGAGATGATTGAGCTGTTTGGGGTCACTTTAGAGGTTTATTTGAAGTTAAAATGCCATGTATTCACAGACATAACATTTCAATAATGAAAATATTTAGTCCGACCTTCTAACATAGTGCTTCTCAACTGGTGATAATTGGGTTGCAGGTCTGTTCTGAGAGGATGGTGGACAGCTGGGAAAATACAATGCCAAATGCAAATGATAAAGTACAACTAACAATATAATTGTGCAAAATTATGCTAGCAAAATAAATAGGCTTATCGACTTTTAAAAGGGAGGATGTGCATCCACTCAAACACTCAAACAACATGGACAGGTTGTATGATGCCCTCATCCTTGAAAACCAGGACCAAAACTATGCAAGGTAAAATAAAAAATAGAATACTATAAATATGGGTTGAAAGGAGGATAAACATGAATAAAAATTCAAGAGACATTTAGAAGCATGTTAATGTTTTTCATGGTTATAATAAAAATAACAACTAATAAATAAATATACTGTAGTTCAATGTTTGATTTTAGGGATATACTTGTTTACTTTTGTACAATAAACATCTGTGTTGGGTTGTCACTTGATGATCAATGTAAAATCTGGGTCCTGAATCAAAACCAGTGAGGACTACTGTTCTTCCATATCCACACCAGCTAGATACTAAAAAATAATTCAGATTCACATGCTGTTCATTTAATTTTGCTAAACTGAAAACATCAACTAGTGTGGCCCCCATTTTCAGAACAGACTGCAGTGAGAACAGTCCCATGTAATACCTGTCTGGCATGCTTCAGTGGCTTATAATGGAGGATCAGTGTCAAAGCAGCTAACAAGATGATTACATGCCATCAAGGCATAGCCATCCTTTAGTATCGATTCACTTTAGCTGGGAAGACAGAGGATGTAAAAATTGAGCCAGTTGCAAGCTAGAGCCATTCAAAAAAAAATCATGTGTTAATTTCTACATACAGGCTACTCTGCAATACATTTTGGGCATGTAACTTAAAAGGGATATTTTACTCACATGCCATCCCAGATGTGTATGACTTTCTTTCTTCTGCTGAACACAAACAAATATTTTTAGAAGAATATCTCAGTTCTTTTGGTCAGTACAATATAAATTGTGATCAGAACTTTGAAGCTCCAAAAAGCACATAAATGTAGCATAAAAGTAATACATATGACTCCAGTGGTTACATTTTTGAAAATGTACTATAAATTCTCCTCCCTGCCCAGTAGGTGGTGATATGCACAAAGAATGTGTATTGCCTAAAACAAAATAATAAGAATGTGGAAGTGGAAGTGAAAGTGGAGATTTGTAGTAAAACATGACTTAAACATGATCTTTTTCTCACCCACACCTATCATATCACTTCTGAAGATAGAGATTTAACAACTGGAGTAGTATGGATTACTTTTATGCTGCATTTATGTGCTTTTTGGAGCTTCAAAGTTCTGGACACTATTCACTTGCATTGTATGGACCAACAGAGCTGAGATATTTTTCTAAAAAAATGTATTTGTGTTCATGAGACGAAATCATGTCATACACATCTGGGATGGCATGAGGGTGAGTAAATGGTGAGAGAATTTTCATTTTTGGATGAACTATCCCTTTAAAAATGGATTGTTCACCCAAATGTGAAAGTCAACCTCATGTTGTCCCAAATCTTTATGGCATTCTTTTTTTCTGTGGTACACAAAAAGAGATGTTAGGCAGAGTGACAGTGTCACGATTTACTTTCATTGCATCAGATTTTTATATAATTAAAGTATGGTAACTGAGTCTACCTAACATGTCCTGTTGTGTTCTACAAATTGAAACAAAATATGCCTTTAGATTAAATCAATAGAAGGGCTCAATATGTATATAATTATTGATATAGCCAAAAACACTAAGTAAAAACTTAAAAAGTAAAAAATTAAATGTTTGTGAAATGAATAAATAAATGTTTGATTGCTACGTTTGGATCATTTTGATCTCTATATCATAGTTCAAATAGGCAAGGGGAAATATTATTGTAAAATGAGCATAAATACAATGATATGAGTTATGAGGTCTTGAATAGATTAGATGTTTGCTAATTTCCTTAGCACTGAGATCCCATTCACCAATATTTCTCGAGAGCAACTGTCTGACATCAATTCAATGCGGAAAATGATCTGATTGACTTGTACTGTCATAACAAAACACTGTGTGTGTACCAGCGATCAAGCACGTTTACAGTTCTGCCCCATGGTACGTAAACAAAAAACGGAGCACCACTAGTTCACAATAGTGTTTTAACCAGAACCAGCCTTGTGAAGAGTAATGCTGCGTGTTCCCTACGTTAATTGCAATCCTGCCTGCATAAACATTATTCCCCTCTGTACACTGTTGAATTGTACAATGTCCCAAAACAAAAAGCTTAGACTCCTCGTGAACCGACTGGCCTTTGTTGTTTAACATAAATCAATTATTTATGCCTGTAGAGCTTCAAAATATTTATCTTCACATAGTAGAAAGCTGGTGGAAAACAAATGATGTTTTTATCAAAGGAAACAATGTTTAAACAGAGGTTTTGAAAGATGGGACTCCATTTTCATGGGAGGTGTTGGTAGGGAAATTTGGGAAAGAGCTGTCACTGATTACTGCATGAAACATCAAACAGGGTCTCTCATACACTAATGCCTTACAGATATAGCTGTAACGAAAACAGACAATGATTTGCACAAACCATCTTTGAAAGAGTTCAGCTAAAGGAGAATTTCATTTACAGGCTGGAAGACATGTGATAAATATAAGGAATGTGTGCCTGTGTACATTTTTTTTTTTTTTTTTTTTTTGCCTTGTGGGAATGGAATTGTCCCTAGAAAAACAGCAAAGCCTGACAAAACCTCCTTGTGAGGATATACCCACAAAGATGACGGTTTTGTAAATGGATCAAACAATATCCTTATAAAATACTTCAAATCTAAAAATGCCAAAATGTGTTTCTAAGGGTTAGAGTTGGGGTATAGTTGAAAAATAGAGATGTGTGTCTTCATGTTACTTTCAGTGACACGTGTAAATGTGGACTTCTAATTAAATAAAGCACATCAGCACTTAAACTACTAATCATTATCATTATCATCTGAGCCTTTAAAGTCCTCAAGGGCTGTTATCTTTATCTGCTCAAGAGTGCAAGATGGACAAAAGCAAAAAGACTGAAGCCTTCTCAAAAGCAGTTGTCATGATAATGAAGTGCTTCAGATGTTGCCATTAATCGTGAGCTAGTGCCAGGGATCACATGCAGAATATTAACACACAGATGAAAAAGAACCTGCTTGTGCACATATATACACATACACAGAAAGGAAATACTGACCTAAAGCTTGTTTTACAAACAGAAGTGACAAAATTGCCAGGTAGGAGTTAAAAAACATTTACATTTAAGCATTTGGCAGACGCATTTATCCAAATTAAATTACAGTGAATTCAGTGTATACATTTGATCAGTTTGTGTGTTCCCTGGGAATCAAACCCATGATCTTGGCATTGCTAGCGCCATGCTCTACCAATTGAGCTACAGGAACCCAAAAAACAGGAACAGTTCAACCAAAAATGAAAATTCTGTGATCTCTTACTTACATACAGGTTTCTTTTTTATCTGTGGAACACAAAAGTAGATGTTAGGCCGAATGTTAGCCTCAGTCACCGTTTGCTTTCATGGCATCTTTTTTTTTCTCCATATAATGTAAGTGAATGGTGACTGAGCTGAATTTTCATTTTTGGCCGAACTATCCCTTTAAGAAATAAAGGCAAATAGAAATATTTATAATGTCTATATATACATTCACTGAGCACTTTTTTTGGAACACCATGGTCCTAATAAAGTGTCCAATGTAGTCTTCTGCTGTTGTAGCCCATCTGCCTCAAGATTTGAGATGTTGTGTATTCTGAGGTGCTATTACACTCACTACAATTACACAGAGTGGTTATCTGAGTTACCGTAGCCTTTCTGTCAGCTCGAACTAGTCTGGCCATTCTCCGTTGACCTCCCTCATCAACAAGGCATTTCCGATGTGTTTTTATTGTTGTTGTTGTTGCTTTTGGCACCATTCTGAGTAAACTCTAGAGACTGTTGTGCGTGAAAATCCCAGGAGATCAGCAGTTACAGAAATCTGGCACCAACAATCATGCCACAGTCGAGATCACATGAGATCACTGAGATCACATTTTTCCCCGTTCTGATGGTTGATGTGAACATTAACTGAAGCTCCTGACCCATCTCTGCATGATTTTAAACATTACACTGCTATCACATGATTGGTTGATTATATAATATATATATATATATATATATATATATATATATATATATACACACACACTACCGGTCAAAAGTTTTGAAACACTTACTCATTCTTTATTTTATATATATATATATATATATATATATATATATATATATATATATATATATATTTTTTTTTTTTTTTTTTTTCACATTTTTGAATAATAGTAAAGTCATTAAAACTATGGAATAACATAAATGGAACTATGGGAATTATGTTGTGACTAAACAAAATCCAAAATAAATCAAAACTGTGTTATATTTTAGCATCTTCAAAGAAGTCACCCTTTGCCTAGAATTTTCAGAAATGTACTCTTGACATTTTCTCAACCAACTTCTTGAGGTATCACCCTGGGATGCTTTTTAAACAGTATTGAAGGAGTTCCCATCTATATGCTGGGCACTTAGTGGCTGCTTTTCTTTATTATTTGGTCCAAGTCATCAATTTCAAAAACTTTTATGTTTTTTTTTTTTTTTTTTTTTTACATTTTAGATTTATAATGAAATAAATTAATATGGTGGCACAATTATATTTTTGTCTACAAAACTAATTTCAAACATTTAAGCATACACCTTCAGATCAAAAGATTTTTAAGAACATGAGAAACATTTCGGTCAAGTGTTTCAAAACCTTTGACCGGTAGTGAATATATATAAAAAATAAATAAATAAATAAATAAATAAATAAATAAAAAGTTTTGCTTGTAATAACCCTAACTGAAAATGTTTGGGGAACAAAACAGGTTAAACATCATATATTACACATAAACATATCAGTTTTAGGGGAGACTATAAAAATCAATAAAAATTTGTCTAAGCAATCTAAACTACATTATGGGAGGAAGCTTATCCCAAATACATCTGTGTAAATCAGTGTGTGTGCGGGTGTATGAAAAGTATATATGTTTGTGTGTGCATACCCAATTGTCATCTTGTCCCGATACCTACATGGACATGTCTCCTCTTTTCCTGAGTATTTAAAAATTGTTCTTCCCTGACACAGTGCCTCACCGGCTGACTGTTGCTCTACGTGACACATGTCCTTATGCTGTTTCACATGTCGACCATTAATAAACAAATGAGGGCTCGCCCAGGAGGTCGAGAAGCTCAGCTGGCCCATTTGTGACAGGACCAGGGGACAAGAGGACAAGAGGACAAGAGGATGAAATGTGGGGAGGGGAGAGGGGAGATGACATCGTGTCTGTCATCCTCTCCTAACCTTGTCTATGTCAGAAGTGGGAGAGTCAGAACACATGGGCATATGGACACACACACACACACACACTCGCTCCAAGCCCTCAGCGGCTGATTAGTGTGAGTGACAAAGTGGAGCAGCTAGTCCACTCAGCCCTTCATAATAAATCTATCAGCAGGGTAATAGAATTCCATCAATCCCCCCTTCCACTCCTCCACCTCGCGGGGTCAGTCCCTCGGGCACTGCAGAGGCCTCTCCCTTGGGACTGTACAACTGTTATTATTCAATTACGCTCTTTTCTTCCCATTTAAATGAGCATGATATCATTATCACTTAATGAATATATATAATTGGATCTGGGGACGCTTGCCTTTCGAACTGATGAATGTTCATGAATCATTATGGCCTGCTATGAGCCTCCTCTGAGCATCTATTACGCGACATCTCGCTAAAAATGATGATGACGAAGGGAATTTGGAATTAGCTCCAGTGTTCATTCAATGCTTAGTTAAACACAAAGGATAATAAAAATGGAATCTGAGGGTGAAAGCTCTGGGCTCAGTGCCATCTCACAGGTTCAGTGAAATGGTGCTTTAGTGTGACAGTGATGTTATTAGACATTCAGAAGGGATGGATTTTGCATGTATCTTTTAAAGGCAATATTAAACCAGAATTTATATGTTTTACATTTTTGATTGCAGGGCAAAACAAACATTGGTCTGTGCGACATTAAAATCTGCTTTGACATGATTGCAGTATTTAGATCGGTGTTGCTACAAATGAGTCTGCATTAATGAGAAAAACAGTTGCTGTTCTTGCTTAAATAAATAAACATAAATGGTCCAGACAATCATTGTAGTTATTGTTCATTGAATATAATAGAGTCCAGTGTAGAGTGTAATAATGATGGTAATAAGCGGTACTGAAACACTGACTTAGCATTCACTCAATTCATTTGTAAAGAAAAGGAGGAGAACAGAGACAGCAGAGAGTGAGGGACTTGGGAACAGAAGAAAAGGGTGTGATTTGCCTCATAACAGTAAAACGTTGCCCTCCTATTGGTAACCAAATGCAACAGTCCCTCCTCTCCACATTGTTTGGGGTAAACGTTGCGTAGTTGGGTTTGTGTGGATTAGCAAGCTGACCAACACTATCAATCCTGGTTAAGGAGGCTCTGTTGACAGGGCAGGGAACCGGGGATCCAGCTGCTCCCTAAAGTGTCCATTGGTCCTCACAGAACCCTTTCTTCACACATACACACACACGCCCATCCATACTGCAGCGACAAGGCCATCTCATGCCCCCCATCCCCCATACATCACTCCAAATTAAATTTAAATTAGGCCCTCCTCAATCAGAGGCCCGGCGGAAAAACCTGACATCATTAGACAGAGTGTGTGGCCGCCATCCATTACACCCCTATTATACACATGTCTCTGGATTTTAGCAAAGTTCATGCATACCTAAGTGCAAGTTTGTGTTAAAAATGAAATGCTCTTTTAGGAGGACAAAGGAGTTTCTGAACTGTTGACTTTGAGAGAGGGTTCATTACCCCACAGCTAACGGGACAGACCCAAAATCCCAATCTCATGGTTGTTCCTTTCTTCCTTCCCTATTTTTCACCAACACCACAACCAATTTCAGGAAAAGTCAGAGCATCATGCACCTATATATTTTTTTGAGGGGTTCTGACTTACTTGGTGCTCTAGGTGAGAAAAGACACCACCAAAGAACAGATATTAGAATTAAATGAGTTTTCCTTGGGATGAAAAAATAAAAACTTTATGTACTAGCTCAACCGTATCATTTTAGCTCAAATCCTGACCTAATATCTTTTTAATAAACCAAGCAAATTGCAACTTAACTTGACAGCCAGTGAACACCATGCACTTTTGTGGCAGAGCAGATTAGACATTTTACAAAATAAATTTGCAAAATAAATGTACAAGTTCTAAACAACAGTTTTGGATGGAAAAACTCCTTCAAAGCAAATGAAGAAAATAACAAAGTGATGGATTGGACCGATTTGGATTTGTGAATGGTTGATTTCTGTTAAAGACAAACAATTTCTTTACAAAACTTGTGCAACTTCATTATCTTAATTAAGATATAGCCTATATATGTATATACACTCACTGAGCACTTTATTTGGAACACTGTGGTCCTAATAAAGAGCCCGACATGGTCTTCTTCTGTTGTAGCCCATCCACCTCAAGGTTCGACATGTTGTGCATTCTGAGATGCTATTCTGCTCACTACAATTGTACAGAGTGGTTATCCGAGTTACCGTAGCCTTTCTGTCAGCTTGAACCAGTCTGGCCATTCTCCATTTACTTCTCTCATCAACAAGGCGTTTCTGTCCACAGAACTGACACTGACTGGATGCCACCATTCTGAGTAAACTCTAGAGACTGTTGTGCATGAAAATCCCAGGAGATCAGCAGTTACAGAAATACTTAAACCAGCCCATCTGGCACCAACAATTATGCCACGGTTGAAATCATCGAGATCACATTTTTTTCTCCATTCTAATGGTTGATGTGAACATTAACTGAAGGTCCTGACCTGCATCTACATACATTTATGCATTGCACTGCTGGCACACGAGTGGCTGATTAGACAATCGCATGAATAAGTAGATGTACAGGTGTTTCTAATATAGTACTCAGTGAGTGTTTATATATGTGTGTGTTTGGGTGTACTTGCACTTGAAATCCATTTTAAATGGGCATGATGCTTCTGATACAAGCTGTTTTTCCATCTCATTTCATCCTCTCTGGCCCTTTGTACTAATTCTATGCAGCTGAACTTGCGCTTTGCCTATTCTGATGCAATGTGGAGTGAGAAGGTGGAGATTGTCTTTCTAATAGAAACATGCATACATACACTAACACATTTGTTGCCCCTAATTTCTCCATTAAAGCTTTATCTGTGAAGTAGGATCTGATATCAGGTGGTAAGACAGTGGGTCCAAGCACCTGAATGAAGCGCTTTACTCTTTAATTGCTTCATTAGCATTAACACTATTCCCCCTCTAATTTCCACTCTCATTTCTCACACTCATTTATCCCATCTCCCTCTCCGTGTTTGCACTACCCCCCCCCCCCAACCCCCCGTAATCACATGGCACCTATTTGCTTTCCAAGATAATGATAACAATACAACACTCAGTAATGTTTATTTCATAAGCCCTATTCCCCAGATAAACGAAGAAATGCTGAAAAACAGACAAGCAGACTGCAGCTCATTGCGTCAGATTGCAATTTTTCTCCCTAATTATCCTTTAATTACAATTGTGTATGCTAATATGCAAAACATTTGCACAAAACATGCCCAGCTTCCACCTTTTTCTTTTCAAGGTGCTCTGTGCATTTTTTGAGTTTGCATTATTCAGATTTAGAGGAAAAACGCAACAAGAGTTTTTTTTTTACTTTAGCTACAATGAAGCAATGCAACGTTTTGTAACATAGCTAACGCAACACAACACAAGCCATGAAAGTCTTAATATTCTATTATTTCCTGAAAACTGCAACTTGTCAGCGTTAACTGCCATTCTCTAACGAGGTGACAGATATCTTTATAGGTCTTTGTGAGATCACGCTGCACATACTCACACTTCTGCAGTCAATGACCCAGTGTGACGGTACGAACCAAGATGCTAAGCCACACACTTCCATGAACTGCATGCCACTGAACAATTAACATACAAATGGCCTGAACTTAACACGTGATTACGATTTCAAATGCCATCAAATGTTAAAGAACTACCAACTAAAGAATAAATAACCTTAATGGGAGCCCTGTAATTCGTCTATAATCGTCTATAATTTCCTTTCTTCACTACCTTGTTTAAAATGTCCAGAATTTAAATTCTCATCATGCGACATCTCTTCTCAAGAGGGTTGGGTTGGGTCAGACTCCTAGAAGTGAGCTCTTATAATATCTTTTTATTATAGACAACCTATTAATGTGGTCACATAAGTAAAATACCCAAACTGCATTTATGGAATCAGTCATGAAGTTGGATAATTTATAATCCATATGTCATCTCCATGTAATATACTGTTTAACCTTGCCTAATTAATAAGGTTGGCATTTGCTACCAGTCACACCTTCATAGTGAGAATATTTATAGTATTTTTAATGTATTTACATTTTTACTAAAAACGGAGAGCAAAATGAATGTCTAATTATCGGTTTATTAATAGCAGTGTTATTACAGTTTTTCTCCATCGCTACGACACAATTCATGAAACAATTCACCATTTTCTCGAAATTATAAACACAATCCCAAAACTACATACCAGTTTGCAAAAACCTAATACTTCCATGTCAAAACCACATTTTTCCATTAAAAATATATTATCTTCTGTCAAAATGACTTCAAATGCCCTAATATTGCACAAGCACAAGCATAATTCACTCAAGGGACTAAGAAGACAATTATTCACTCAAGGCACCAAAGCCTGAATTCACACATTTCTCCACGTGTAAACACTAAGTAGCAAAATTGTTCACACACCCAAGCAGACTGAGGCTCATTGCATCAGATCGCAATTTTTCTCCGTAATTACAGTTCAAATTAAACATTGACTTCAAATGACAAAAACCCAACTATTGGGCACAGAACTATTTTAGAGGCCCCTAAATAATTTGGGTTTGTGGTGGGGGTTATATATAAATGGTTTTAGATGGATATTTAACAGTGCTATATTATTTATAAATAATTATATATATATATATATATATATATATATATTAAAACACTAACATTCTTTGAATCAAACAATAAATTAGTAAAACAAAAAATGATAATAATAATAATAAAATGCTTACAAGCAAAATTAATTATACATGTATAATTTACAAGTTCTTGCATTGGCAAAATCACCATAAGATCTCTGAAATGAGAGAGGTACCAGGTTGTTCAATCTGTCCTGAGGCTTTTCTGCTTTCAGGTAGTTTTAGCAAATCATAACTTGCTAACTGACATTTACACAGGGTCCAAAATTAACTTAAATATAATTAAACTAATTATACTATTTATAATTGATTTATTATCAAATTATTTATAAAAATAAATTCTTACAAGCCATGCAACTGAATTTTGCATAAATTTTATGTATATATATATATATATATTTTTTTTCTTTCACTGACAGTAGAATTATATATCTATGTCTTTTTTCTTGCAGATCAGTGACAAACAACACAGGTTACTGATTCTGTCAGGAAAGTGAAACCAAACCTCATAGAAAAAAGATTGCAACATCTGTTGTGGTTTTTGCTTGGGGATTTGCTATTGGTTGTTGTGTTCACATAATTAATGAGGTACAGTAGGTCTGTTCAGGTTTTTGGAATGTTATTAATTAACATTTAAAAGTAATTGGGGTTATGGTTATGTTTCAAGTTCCGTGTAATGTTACTAATGTAGTTTTATGTTATGGCAAGGGTGTATTAACTTGGCCAGCATCTGCAAATATCATCAAAAACTAGCACAGGAGCAGTCAGCACTTTCAGAAAGTTTAATAGCATCAATTGTATTTAAGTGCATAAATATGTTTACATTTAGCATCAAATTGCACTGCGCACAACACATCAGTGGGATCAATTCAAAACACTGCTACAAAAACCAGGGAGAATTTTGCTGGTCAGTTTCTATAGGTTTTGCAGTTATTGCACAAATGAATACTATATAAAATATGGAAGTGTTCAAAAAGTTTTTTTGAGAGTAAGCCTACATTACAGTACTGTAAAGTGAAAATCACTGTCAAATAGAAATTTCAGTGACTCTACACTAACAAATTGTTTCAAAGTACAGTGAAATTTGCATAAATTAAGAAAGAGAATATACTGTAAAACTAAGTAAGAGTTGGCACAAAAAATCATGTTCCTCTGCATTGTAAGATGCTCCTCAGTTCTGCAGAAATACAGTACATTACAGTAGAACATGTACTGTCAGCAGGGCCATTTCTAGGCATAGGCAAACAAGGCGGTTGCCAAGGGCTCCGCAATGCACCCCAAACCCACCAACGGGGGCAGCAATAGGGATCTCACCTAGGGTGCCAGAATGGTCTGAAACGACCCTGACTGTCAGATTAGACAAAGTAAATATACATTTTTACAAATTATCAGAGCAAGTGTCATAAACATATGATACAGTACAGGATATGAACTCTAAACTACAGTAATGTAGTATAGAAGCACTGTAGGTTTCCTACTTGTCTACAGTAAGTTTCAGTTCTGTAGCTACCTGTTTTCTTTTCAGAACGCTTACGTAAATGATAGATGCTAAACGATTTAGCTGAACTTGGTGCCCAGCATAGTTGTACCATGCACAAGAACAATCAATCAGAATACTGTAGAGCAAATGTCATCAGGGACAACTGTTCTTCTGCCTCTTCATTTGTCTCTCCATCTCTGGCTGTGATCTCCATATCTTCAAACATTGTTAGAATCTATTTTCCAAAGCACATAATCACCTGTGGATATTTTTTTAATTATCCTGAAATTCTGCCTTGTGTGTGAACAGTTTTGCTTCTTAATGTGTACACGTGGACTATTGTGTTAACTGAATTCTGGCTTTGGTGCCTTGAGTGAATTATTTTCTTCTCAGTGCCTTGAGTGAATTATGCTTGTGCTTTCTGAATGAGAACATGGTTAAACCTGTGCAAAATGAGGGCATTGTTGTGTAGAGTTTTGCTGAAAAGGTCACATTTTATATTAGGTGTCTTTAGCTACTATTTCCTACCATTAAAATACATACAATCTATTTACTGTATAACTACATGTTGTTCTGCAAAATTCTCACACAAGGTTCACATTTGCTGCTACTGAGGATGAGGTACGGGTACGTTTAGGAGTAGGGGTGGGGTAAGGGTTGGGGTTAGGGGTTAGAGTTAGGTTTTAGGTTAAGGTTTGTGTTAGGTTTAGAAGTAAAGTTAACAGTGTAACTACAAATGTAATTAAATGCAGTTACTTTAAATGTAAGTACAGTACAACAACACGCATGTACATAATAAGACATTGTATCAAATGCTTAAGTACATAGTAGTTAAAGACACCTAATATAAAGTGGGACAGCAGAAAATATTAAACCAAAAAAAAACAAAAAAAAACTGACAGGTAAATTGTGTTTTTAGTTTTGAGAAATGTGTCTTTTTTTGTGGAGCTGATGTAATGGTTGCAGGAACTGGACTCAGTTATAGTGTGTTAGCAATAGAGAGAAACTGTAAACTGTTAACAAAATTAAACACCAGAACAACCGTCTATAACCAGAGATACTGTATGCAATACCAAAATCAAGACTATACAATATCACATAAATATTCAATGATTAAATATAGATATAATATTAATTTTTAAAAGTTCTTAAATTAATTGGTTTGCTCAAAAAAAATGTAAATAAAAAACAAATTACTGTCCCCATATCAAAGCACATGGTTGTCGTATAGGCACGGGATGGATGGCATAACAGAACTTGGTAAACACCAGCTCACAGTCACAAGAATAGCCTGTTTATGTGAATAAATGATGACTGTCCAGTGTGGTGGATGGCTAATGACCACAACGAGGAGACTGATAGAACATATACTGATTCATCTTCTGGAAAGTATATCTCATGTCATTAATGTTAAATAAGCATTCACCCATACAAAGAGCAATGTACAGTACTTTAAATACTGTTACCAATTTAAAATAGCCTACATGAACCCAACAGCAGGTTTTGCTCTTTTAATACATCGACTTTTGTCCCCTATAGGGAGTATACCACAGACTTCATAAAACAATAGACAGGTTTCCATGCAAGTTACAACTTATGTTAAAAATGTAAACGCTGCAAAAAATAATTCACAAAAAAAGCAGCGTTGCCATCAAATGTGTTCAGGAGTCCATAACTGGTCCACTTATGAGGTGATATTTCAGTCACATCACTTGTTGAGCCAGAGTCACATGACTTTTTGATGCACATCTAGGAATTTATTCGGTAAATGCAACACACCCTCACGGCAAAATCGTCAGGATTCGTAAGACTTTTCTAAATTTGGCTAATTCGTATGATATTGTGCGACTGTTCTCTTCATTAAATATGAGATAGTTATCTCTTACATTCATAAGTCAGAACATTTTGATTTATATGGATAGGTTAGAAAAATTATCCAATAATATCACATTAAAACTTTTTATTTTTTTATTACACCCTTATTTCCTTCTCTATTAATTCATCATTCCCTCCTTTCCTTTCGGCCTTAGGCTGGCTGCAAGGGTCAAATCAAGACAGGGCGAGAGAAAAGACCATCCTTCCCATCAACTATTTTTATCTTTCTTAGATGTCACACACAACAGCTTCTTGGGACGTAGCTACACGGATCAATATCTATTTACTGACCTAACCCCTGTGTATGTGTATGTCAAAGCAGGCAGTCTAAAGATGTTTGAAGTAATTCATCTGGCACAGTCCTGCCCCCTGACCTGTCCAAAACACGGACCTCTCCGTCCTAAAGGCATGCTGCTTTCCAGCAGTAAACAAGGCTGGGAAGTTGTTGCACACTTGTCACAATGTTGGAGGCAACCGACCCTTTCTGAATTGTCTCTTTTTCTACAATACTACACTCTGTACAGACAGATACTTAGTCTAGGCTCTCTACTCTATACACCACCAAATTATACTTCCAGATGTCTCTAATAAAACGTATTATAAAAAAGCATCCATCACACCGAGACAGAAAAATAAACTTAAAAACAGTCATATTTATCCCATTTCAAATATTTTTGCCATATACTTATTATTCTTATTTTCTTAAAGATACACATTAAAAAAAAGGAAAAAAAAGAAAAAGGTATAATATCTATAATATTCAGATATTTAATATAATATTTAATATAATACAACTTTATAGGTACACCTGCACATCTACTTATTCGTCCAATTATCTAATCAACCAATCGTGTGACAGCAGTGTAATGTATAAAATCATGCAGATATGGGTCAGAGGCTTCAGTTAATGTTCACATCAACCATCAGAATGGGGAAAAAATTTGATCTCAGTGAATTAGACCGTGACATGATTGTTGGTGCCAGGCGGGCTGGTTTGGGTATTTCTGTAACTGCCGATCTCCTGGGATTTTTACACGCAACAGTCTCTAGAGTTTATAGAGAATGGTGTGAAAAACAAAAATTAACCAGTGAGTGGCAGTTCTGTGGACGAAAATGCCTTGGAGAATGGCCAAACTGGTTCAAGCTGACAGAAAGGCTATGGTAACTCAGATAACCCCTCTGTACAATTGTAGTGTGTAGAATAGCATCTCAGAATGCACAACATGTCGAATCTTGAGGTGGATGGGCTACAACAGCAGAAGACCATGTTGGGTTCCACTTTTGTCAACCAAGAACAGAAAACTGCTTTCCTGTTCTAAGCTGACAGTAGTGGTACCGGGAGGGGTCCTCTGTTGCTGTAGCCCATCAGCCTCAATGTTCGACATGTTGTATGTTCATAAATGCTTTTCTGCATAGAACTGTTGTAACGTGTTTATTTGGTTTATTTTCACCTTCCTGTCAGCTTGGACAAATCTGGCCATTCTCCTCTGACCTCTGTTATTAACAAGCCATTTGTGCCCACAGAACTGCCACTCACTGGATGTCTTTTGCTTTTCGCACAATTCTCTTTACACTCTAGAGACTGTTGTGCGTGAAAATCCCAGGAGATCAGCTGTTACAGAAATACCCAAACCAGCCCACCTGGCACCAACAATCATGCCACAGTCGAAATCACCGAGATCACATTTTTCCCCATTCTGATGGTTGATGTGAACATTAACTGAAGCTCCTGACCCATATCTGCATGATTTTATACATTACACTGTTGCCATACTATTGGCTTATTAGATAATCACATGAATAAGTAGATGTTCAGGTGAGTGTATATTACAGTTTCGGATAAAGCAATAAAGGCATTTTTGCAACTATGGACTCTTTTCAATTTAGAAACTATAAAAAACGAAATATATAAAATATACAGAAAATATAGGCTATTAAAAAGATAGAAAGACATCACAGTCTGTGAAAAGGGTCTGTTATTAGTGTTGTACTTTGAAATCAGTGTAATCTGATTACAAAGTAATTACTGTAGTAAGTTACAGTATTATTATTACTTTTGTAGTCAAAAAGCAGTGCAATGCAATACATTTTAAATTATTGTAATCAGATTGCTGTTACTGACTTTTGAAGTTAATTACTTTTAAGTACATCCATTGGGTTACACATATATTTAAAATTGGTAAAGTAATTCGATTAAAATTTTAGAAAGATAATAAGTAATTTATAGTGGATTACTATTTTTGAGTAATTTACCCAATACTGTCCATTATACATGAGACAGTAAATGGGGAGAACCACCACTACAGCACATGCTTTAACCGCTACTCCATGACACCAACAATATTATGTTTTTGTTGTTGTTGTTGTTGTTGTTGTTGTTGTTGTTTGTTTGTTTGTTTGTTTTGTTTTGTTGCAGTATTTACCATCTAGAGATGGAATTTAAGTTTTTAAATCTTCATAAATTGTATTAAATAAATGTATTGTTACTATTTGAGAATGAGACTTGGCGAAAAATGTTGAGGTACAAAAACGGGAAAAAAACGTTACAGCAGACACATAATACCTCCAATGGGTTTATTGCTCTGACAGGCTAAGGTCTGAAAGAATAAATAAGCAGACATCTACGCCAATCTTTCATTCAGCCGGCAGTCATCCATCCAGTGTGCACCTCTTAATCTGGTCCTGCTAGCACTGGGGAAACAAAGACCTTCACCAGATAAAACAAATGATCCCACTAGGAATGGGAAACAACTCACAGTCAACAGTTTCTCTCTTAACACAAGTCAGTGCTTTACCATCGTTGGATGATTGAGCCATGTGTGTCTACACAAAAACACACATTGTACCACAAAACAGATAAACAGAGGAACGCAATATTTCTGAATGATCTTTTATACATTAAAGCTTGTTAGTTATCTTATTTCCACAATTTTAAGTGCAATCTAAAAAGTTAATCCAAAAAAACAGGAAGAGGTTATTGATAATAACTGATAGACTCTGAGGACCTTCACTTCATGCATCTTGATCAATCAGGTTGCTATTCAGTTGGGTGCGCACTTTCAGTTTACACTTGACCAGATAAATGTATCTCCGTAAAACAGAATTTAATCTGAACTACTAGTTCCATGTGGTTTACAAATATAACAGAGCTTACTTCTGTGAGGATGCTAATGTTAGGTAGAAAAATGTATGTTAATGTATGCTACATTTTATGTTGCTCATAATAACTAAAAAACAGGAGGTGACTTAAATTGCTTTAATGATTGCAGTTCAAAAGGCAACAGCTATGTGTCGCATTGTCTATGTCGTCTTTGGATTCCCAGACTTCTGTATGTTGTCCTGTTCCATTTGAGATGAGTAAAGTTTTAAAAAAAATATTGTTTTTCATTACAAATTCCATAGATTTTTTTTTATTTTTTTTTTTTTTTACAAATCATAATTACATCTAACCATGGTGATTTTTTTTTTCACCTGTGATTATCATGATCTTACTAATACCATAATTAAACTCTGGATACTATGCACGAACAATGGTAAATTGTCATAAAGGCAACTACAAAGCAGAATTAAACAAAAAAGCTTTAAAGCCTCATGAATTAAGGATGAAGTTATGACTTTTTCTCTTTTGTAAATATATTCAGTTCTAATCAACTTGTGAATTAGTGAATTGAACTAGTGAATTAAAGGTGCACTCAGTAACTTTTTGCTCATGTCATTTTGGACTTACAGTAACACCTAGAGGTGTGGATGCAGCATCATTCAAAATCAGTAGTTTTCAGTAATAGATGCCTTTGTAGAAATTCACTATTCACATTTAAGCATGATTAATTTAATCCAAGAGTGAAAGTGTCCAAGAACAAGATGGTTACTGAGTTTAAAGAGTAGTATTCAGCTGATCATGTGATTCTAAAATGGCAGCCCATGAGTGCGCCCCGGCAACCATGTAGAATAAAACAGATTTTATAAGGTCACTGATATGACTAGAGTCCTCATCTCATGTGAGTGCTCATGATTTTATACATATGTTTCAAAATTACAATTCATTTCTTTAGGAGTAAACTTTTTTAAAGGGGAAAAAATTACTGAGTGCACCTTTAAATAATTAAGAGTCTGGCAAAAGGAAAACAATTGATTGTTTTGGATATAATTAATATGTAAAGGAGTTAACATAGCCCTAGATAAATTAGTTGTTAATTAACTTTTGCTGATTGTTCTGTAGTTAATGAGTAAATTTTGCTGCCAACTCAAAATCAATGATTTATTGTCAAATGTGCATTTCTATGTGACAAAAATTCAGTATTCATATTGTTAACTGCATTTGCGATAAAAAAATAATTTCAGTATTATTACTGGTTTCTGTCCTTTAATTTTTATATACAAATTTTATGTATAGAATATGTTGCATTTGTAGGTGTAATTTTGGTAAAAGTCCGTGGACCTCACTAATTTTCAAACCCTGGTTACAGCCCTGACTAAAATACTGTGTGCATGTGTCAGTACAAAGTAATCCGCAAATGTTTCTTCTCCAGCCAGGTTCATAATTGTCTTTATTTATCATGCTTTTATTATTTTAATTATTATCAACTTTCAGGACACTTCATATGATGTATTTAGACTTAAATATGGGGCACTTTCATGCCAACAGAAGTCTGCGATTATGTGTTTCGGGTATTTGTTGCCCAGAAGCTTGGCTTGTCATAGTGACCTTTGTGACTTGTTCCCCTGATCTCATCCTAATTTAAATGTGAAACTAGAGCTCTATGTCAGCCCCATGTGAGGGTGAGTAAGGGGCATGGAAATATCAAGCAAAGGGGTGCTGTCGCCTTCCATGAGGGAACACAAACTGTTCCTGGTGGTTCTGTAATTAATATAGTCAAAGTGTGACATATAAATATTCCAACTGCAACCTTGATTCAGGATAAGGATCATGCAGTACAACAGATGCAAGTGAGAGAAGCACCTTCTAATCAAATATATGAACTTGTGCTGTCAGTCCATTCAAACTATTTAATCGCAATTAATTACGTGATTTTTCATAGTTAATCTTCATATTGTAGTTAATCTTTCATAATTAAATCACAGATTTTGAAAGTGCTGAAATTTGATTTCTTTTGCTGTCAAAATGCATATAGTTCCTTTTTAGAAAAGAAAACAATAATGTTTACAAAGCATTCCACAGTATAAAGATAGAAATGCACAAAAATAGTACGAATTCAAGTAACATCAAACATTTCCCAAAGTCTAAAGGCCCGGGTATACTTTGCTTTTGTGTGTTCCGGATTGAATCACCCCCGGTCGACCGCGTCGTCTTTCGAAGTATGTTATTTTGACAGCGAGCAAATACCAACGTGTTCAACACATGCGCACTACGACTGCTTTGTGATACTCTTTTAGTACAGCCAATAGCTGGTGCATCCACCGACGACGCGCACAGACAAGGACTGTGCACGTGTCGAGAAAATCTGGGCCGTGCACAGATTGTGCTGATGACTAAATTTGTGTCACGCATACTATGCAACCAAAGTATACTTTGGGCTTAACTGGGAGGTCAACAAATTGAAATATCTAGGAACTGTAGTTTGCAGTTTCATTGCAATTGAATGTCTTAAACTCTTATCCTGTACAATATTAATAGTGATTATCCATTTTGCTACAGCAATCGGGAAGCCGCATTTACATGATTTGCTACTTTGGACTCCACATTAAAAAAAAAAAATGCTTGCAGAGAATGTCCTGTTTTTCTTTTAGTGCTGGCACTGTCCACGTAATGATACTTTATCTGAATTGTCTGGAAGGCGACGCTGGGGAAATGCTGAAGCACCACTCCAGCGGGTCATGTAAATCCCATCTGGGTTTAATTTGTACAAATAAAATACGATTAAGAGGTCCTTTCTCCATCACTTGATCACTGACACAGAATCACTGTTATGCATGTGTGTTAGAGGTTTGTACATCAGTGTAATGACTCCACAAAAAGCACAAAGGTTCCGCCCTATTCCAACCAATGCTCAACACTCACACAGAGCTGAATAAATGTCAGAATTTAATGTGAAAGTCACTAAATGCGTTAATCGCGATTAAGAAAAATTAACACCTTAAACATTTTAAATTAACCGCATGCATTAATATGTTAATTTCAACAGCTCTAATATAAACAGAATTTGCTTTTACTGTTGAATGTGCTCATTATTATCATAAAATAGAATCACCCATCCACCATGGAACACTTGACTCATTCAGATTTACACCTTCGGTATTTATCTAAATCTAAATGCTGTAGTGAATAACACTAAATTAACTTGTGAGTGAACCCTCTCAATGTCAAATCTAATGGAAATATGATTCAATATAAAACAATGATACCTGTTGTTGTTTTTCCACTCTCTTTGCACTCTGATAACGATGCGTCTCAGTGATGCATATAATAAGCAAGTGTCCAATATCACCTCCATTCATAATGTGAAATATCCTTATAATAAATGGTCAGTATGAGTCATTTCATGTGTCATTAGCTAAGATCATGCATAATTGCAATGAGTTAATTGTATTATCAATCTGACCAAAACATTTAGAAAATGTATTAAAAAAATATTTACTTGCATATTGAAAATAACAAGACAAAAAAATAATTTTACATATTGAACTTAATTTACCTATCTAAAGCTAACCGCACAAAGGATCATGAGGTCACTCAGAGCTGCATGAAGCAATGACAGCAAAAAAGCCTATTTAGATCTGGTATGTATAAGAAGTCTGCTTAGACAATAATCCTAATCAATGCTTCCATTCTATACTGAAGAGTGACAACACAGTACACCCATCCCACCCCTTTTTCTATAAGTCCCTAAACTAAGCGGAACAAAACAGCATGACATAGCCAGCAAAGCTCGAAATGTACGTAACTTCCTCAATATTATGCTTCACTAGCTTTCTTTGTGTGAGATGTGTGTCCATACTATGTACATAGATGAATGACCCACTGAGGAATTTAGCAAATGCTAAAAGAAGTGACTTATGTCAGGCAAATTTAGGTTTCCACGGACTAAAGTGGCGGTAAAGGGGGTCACAACATTTTCGCCCCAAGGCAGGGTGATAAAGAAGAACAACACTGAAGGAAGAATGAAACCTTTGTAGGAAAGAAACTGAAAAAGAAAAAAAAGCAATTAAAAAAAGTTTAGACTTACCACAGTACATGATCACAAGGAAAATTGCGTATTAGTTCCGAATGCTTTTCCACCTAAATTCGGACCCGATGTGTTGAGTTATGGACAAGCATCACCATGTGGTGAAAATGCCCTGAAAATGTCCTGTACTGCTTTAACATCCCAGAAATCTACTATCTCAAATATCTACTATCATAGTTAGGTTCAGGATCTGGGTAAGGTGTTACATTTCATTGATAGGTTTACCTTTGCATTGACACACATTTAGTTTAACAAGGAAGAAATTGAACATCGAGGTCCACAAAGACATATGGGAATTGTATGTGATTCGTTGGTGTAAATGTTGCATGTTTTCATACAAAAGAAGCCATACGATTTCTTACAAATTCACCATGTCGTACTATTCTTACGAATTATCATAAGATCAGGTGTGCTATGTACTGTAAGTGCAACATGAAATATACACCATCAGGACACTTACAGTGTATCCAGAAAGTATTCATAGAAGGTTGCAGAGCTTAACATTAAATTGAACCACTGTTTGTGTCCCCTGGTGTAATTTCAGTGTCTCAAACTCTTATACAGTGCATCCGGAAAGTATTCACAACGCTTCACTTTTTCCACATTTTGTTATGTTACAGCCTTATTCCAAAATTGATTAAATTCATTATTTTCCTCAATTCTACAAACAAAACCCATAATGACAACATGAAAGAAGTTTGTTTGAAATCTTTACAAATTTATTAAAAATAAAAAACGGAAAAAAAAATAATGTACATAAGTATTCACAGCCTTTGCTCAATACTTTGGCACCAATTACAGCCTCAAGTATTTGAGTATGATGCTACAAGCTTGGCACACCTATTTTTGGGCAATTTCTCCCATTCTTCTTTGCAGGACCTCTCAAGCTCCAACAGGTTGGATGGGGAGCGTCGGTGCACAGCCATTTTCAGATCTCTCCAGAGATGTTCAATCGGGTTCAAGTCTGGGCTCTGGCTGGGCCACTCAAGGACATTCACAGAGTTGTCCCGTAGCCACTCCTTTGTTATCATGGCTGTGTGCTTAGGGTCGTTGTCCTGTTGGAAGATGAACCTTCGCCCCAGTCTGAGGTCCAGAGTGCTCTGGAGCAGGTTTTCATCAAGGATGTCTCTGTACATTGCTGCATTCATCTTTCCCTCGATCCTGACTCAGTAATAGGTCTCCCTGTTCCTGCCGCTGAAAAACATCCCCACAGCATGATGCTGCCACCACCATGCTTCACTGTAGGGATGGTATTGACCAGGTGATGAGTGGTGCCTGGTTTCCTCCAGACATGACGCTTGCCATTCAGGCCAAAGAGTTCAATCTTTGTTTCTCATGGTCTGAGAGTCCTTCAGGTGCCTTTTGGCAAACTCCAGGCAGGCTGTCATGTGCCTTTTACTGAGGAGTGGCTTCCATCTGGCCACTCTACCATACAGGCCTGATTGGTGGAGTGCTGCAGAGATGGTTGTTCTTCTGGAAGGTTCTCCTCTCTCCACAGAGAAACGCTGGAGCTCTGTCAGAGTGACCATCGGGTTCTTGATCACCTCCCTGACTAAGGCCTTTCTCCCCCGATCACTCAGTTTGGCCGGGCGGCCAGCTCTAGGAAGAGTCCTGGTGGTTCCAAACTTCTTCCATTTACAGATGATGGAGGCCACTGTGCTCATTGGGACCTTCAATGCTGTAGAAATTTTTCTGTACCCTTCCCCAGATCTGTGCCTCGATACAATCCTGTCTTGGAGGTCTACAGACAATTCCTTGGACTTCATGGCTTGGTTTGTGCTCTGACATGCACTGTTAACTGTGGGACCTTATATAGACAGGTGTGTGCCTTTCCAAATCATGTCCAATCAACTGAATTTACCACAGGTGGACTCCAATCAAGTTGTAGAAACATCTCAAGGATGATCAGTGGAAACAGGATGCACCTGTGCTCAATTTTGAGTGTCATGGCAAAGGCTGTGAATACTTATGTACGTGATTTTTTTTTTTTTTTTCATTTTTTATTTTTAATAAATTTGCAAAGATTTCAAACAAACTTCTTTCACGTTGTCATTATGGGGTATTGTTTGTAGAATTTTGAGGAAAATAATGAATTTAATCAATTTTGGAATAAGGCTGTAACATAACAAAATGTGGAAAAAGTGAAGCGTTGTGAATACTTTCCGGATGCACTGTATAAGAGTTTGAGACACTGAAATTACACCAGGGGACACAAACAGTGGTTCAATTTAATGTTAAGCTCTGCAACCTTCTCTGCAAGATTTCAGAATGCAAACAACGCCTGAGCAGTTAAAGCTGAAGTTTCTAATTTCTGCAACACTAGTGCCACAGAACAGAATTACAAAAATAAACAATGTTTTCAAAACAGCTTTCTGAATACACCCCTCGTCTGCACTTGTTCAAACAGTCAGATAATCCAATTCCCAACTCATGCCATTGGTTGAGTAATGTTGTTGGGGTGGGTCTAAGCAGGTCGCTCAAAACAAACAGGAATTTTTATAGCGCCACAGAGACATAGTGTTTACAGTTTGAGAAAATTAACCTATAAATGGCATACTTATAGTTGTCTCAGCATACTGAGCTGGGATAGAAGTATTTTAACACTGAAAAATTACAGCAGCTTTAAAAAAACAAAACAAAAAAACACTTACCATTGAATGACATAAAAAAGTGATGATGCTACAAAAAGATAAGCACAGTGTGACACTGTGGAAACCAAAATACAACACAGAAAAATACCAGTTTACCACTTATGTCATAGGTTTATTAGCCATGATATTCTGATCCTACTTTTGGGCCTTTCATAAAGATCAAGGCATCTGAGTGGTGAATCTTGGGTGCTGACGCCAGCACACAATTGCTGCAGGCCTCACTGATTGCATTTACCAGATTAAGCACTTTGTAAACATTTGATAACATTCAAAGAAGGGAAACGGTTGTCCCAAATAGAATTACTCACAGATGCAAGTCATCTGACAGGAATAGTTCTAATTTCTAGTATAGATTGTTTTCATGCAGAATTCTAACATGATAATTAAATTTGCTGTTCTGAGCCCCTTCTCAAGTCTAGTCACATGGTCCCATTAGTCATTTAGCAAGTCCTTTGCTGGGCTGTTGAGAGCCGGCAGGATTCTAGGGCAAGGTTCCTGACTTCCAAATGACAATTTGTCACCACACTTTGATGATTTTATTATGTGTTTAAATAATACCAACAGCCTGATTCACTACAAGTTCCTGCACTTAATAGAATACTACTCAGCTGGGAACAACATAAGCAACACTCAGTGCATGACCATTAGCAGCCATTCACAAAGTTACACCGCAAACTTTTCATACTGAGGCTCTAGAGTGGAATGAGCAAAGTTAGCTTTGAGAAAGAAGTGTTTTCAAGGACTTTGTGTATGAATGCAATATAATGAAATATATGAACCCATGCACAGAATTTATTTTGTGCACATTTCAAAAGATTTTGCACATTTAGCTTGCTTTTGTGAAAACAGATCTTTTTTTTTTTTTTTTTTTTTTTCAAACAATACCTAGGCTATATCCTTTGTTGTCCATCATTCTCATTTCCCATTTTGTCCAACAGATGGCACATAATGGTGAATCAGCCTAAGGTTGTTGGTGCCATGAACTGTCACACAATTAGCTATTTGCATATAACATTAGCAGGATGTTCCATTCAGTGTATGGTCCCACAAAACATGTCCTCTCCCACCTAACAAAACATTTAAATAGACTTGTTACTTTAGTTATGTATACAGTTCTATGTTCTACCCTTTGACTTTTTGCATTGAGCATTTTTCAATGAGCATTTTGAGTCCCATGCATTTTTTTATTTTATTTTTTATTTTTTTAAGAAAAGGAAGGGCAAATCAAAATTATTTTTGTGGTAATCAACATTATGCCACAAATGCTGTTGATTGAGCTTAACTCGTATTGAACCCGGAATATTCCTTTAAGAGCACATTTTAAAACATCTTGTGCATAACAATGTGTTTTCAATAATTACTTGTTTTGCACTCAATTTCACTCTAGAAATGTGTAGTATTATCCATAGATGTTGGTTCTAGATTTGTGTTGATCTTTATAATTTACACTTCTAAATAGTTGGATGGCTTACACTGTCTCAAATAGCAATACCGACAAGATCATCAGAAATAGCAGGGTAAAGTAAATAGCGAAGCCTTAAGTATGACACTTAATTTATCTGTAAATTGATTATCAACTGCTCTTGAATAAAATCCTCTATGCAAATCTTACAATTGTAATGGTTTTGGCGTATTCTGCTAGGATGCAGAGCGAAATACAAACCCCACCGTGTATGTTTATATTAATATAAAACGTTGACCCAAATATTCCTACCGGAACAACAGAATAATGTACGTGCAGAAATCTGGCACGAATATGCGTGCGTTTTATGAAGAAACAAATAACTTTGAAATATGCTATTCACATCTTCATGCATGTTATTTAAATATTAATATTGTTAATCTGAGAATGACCAAGAGGACGATGAATATGTGATGCAACCATTTTTAAATCATGTTTGTTTTTTATTAAAAAATAAATAACATTTTAAAAACTTTTAAAAAATCACAGCAGTCTACGTATAAAAAAACGTAAAGAATAATGCGTCTTTTTTTTTTTTTTTTTTTTTTTAACTCAGATCCTCTGCAAGGCATGTCATATTACATTCGGGGGGGACTTGTGATCTTTTTAATTATTCTGCTCTTCATTTCTGACCCACTATTCAAAACGCAACATGAAAATTGATTCACTCGAAAATCCATCTTTATAACCACAGAAGGCTATAAATTATCCAACTTTCAGATGAGGGTGACAAGCAGATCTCTTTCATTTGCTGGCAAGAGATGTGCAGAGGATAATTGAAAGGACCGTTCTCTGGCGAAAAAAAAAGAAAGTACACTTGTTATCTTGTGAACTCTCAACATATAATGTAGGAATCTATTGAATGTCAGCATAAAAAATGGAATTAAGAAGAGATCTTTTTCTTGTTCTGGAAGGTCATTAGGCTGCCAATTGGGTAATTATGGAAATGCTCTGAATGTTTCCCCCTTACGTTATAGGATCTGAGGCCCTTCAATCAGCCCCTCTTGTGGGAAAGTTCAGCCATAACTGCAAGTGTACCAGCAAAATCAAATTAGTCAAAGATATTTCATTAGTATTTATAGCCGGAGGCATTTGTTAAAGTACAGAGAGAACTTGTTAGACTCAAATGGGAAGAATTATTGGCTAATGACAAGGGCCATAGCCCACCTAAGACATACACTTGAATGGACCTAATGAATTGGAGCCATTGATTGCATCGACTCTGGACACTTATTCTTGTTAGAAAATAGTGTTCGGTCAGGGAACAACATAATAATACACAACAACGCTACCGCTGACATTGACATATTTTGATAGTTTTTTTTTTTTTTTTTTTTTTTTTAATTACCCCTTGTGCGACCTTCGGGACATTTTTGTCTTTTTCATTTTTGTTTTTTCGATCATTTTGGCTGTGTTAATGCCAACGGCATACATTTTGCCAAAGGTGTGTATTTTGGGGGGAATTTTGATATTTCAACCTCAGTTCCTATAATACATCTATAATATACTGTGTACACAAAATAGTTACAGACAGGACCTAAGGACAAAAAATCCCCATTAAAACTACAATATTTGATCCAAGTGCCATTAAAGCATAAAATCATGAATTCTATGATATTATGCTTTCATTAATATTTTCCACCAGATGGCGCCGTTTTTCTCATGTTTAGCCTATGGAGTAAATACATGCTTTTTTCCTATTTTCAGTTTGCTGTATTATAGAGCACTGCAGGCCAGTTGAATAAATGATGCAGCTAAAATTATGTGGGTGTGTTGGTATGAATGTCAGAGTGAGTTTTGTATGTGTGTATTGAGAAATCGTGTGTGTGTGTAAAAATCCTCAGTGGCATTATGTAAACAAACTGGCATTTAAATGGTTAAAATCCTGAAAATGAATTTGGTAATCATGATCAGGACTGATGTTGGTTAAAAAATCTAAGTCAGTGAAAGTGGAAAATAATATTAATATATAATATTTTTATGGCAGTTTTTTGACGCGGACATTTTTGTCCTCTAAGGTCCTGAGTGTGAATTTTTTTTCTTTTTTTTTTTTGTTTTGTTTTTTAAATCTGACACTGCACAAAAAATAATAATGCATCAAAATCAGTGTTGTTGCTAATCATTGACATATGCCAGACTGTGATTATCCAACAAAAAAAAAAAAAAAAAAAAAAATGTTCCCCATAGGATTTAGTATAGGGAAAATAATTATTTTGTGTGTGTGTGTGTGTGTGTGTGTGTGTGTGTGTGTGTGTGTGTGTGTGTTTTATTTATTTATTTTTATAAAAAAAATAACAGTGGCAATATATAAACAAACTGGCATTTAAAGGGTTAAAAATCCTGAAAATGAATGAATATTTGGTAGTTATAATCAGGACTGATTTTGGTTAAAAAAAAAAAAACAACACTGAAAGTGGAAAATAATATTAATATATAATATTATTATGGCAGTGTTTTGATGCGGACATTTTTGTCCTCTAAGGACCTCTGAGTAACTTTTTTTAACTGACGCACAAGGGTTAAGGACATTTTTAAACAGTTTAATTTCCATCGAGTGTTGCCTTGTGACGTGACAATCTTTCAGTCTGATTAATATGATTTAAAAATATAAACGGGGATTGTAAATGATTACAACGATAGCCTACGTGAAACATTCGGTTAAATCTCCAATAAATTCGAATTACTCTAGATTGCAGGACCACGGAGCTCACCACAGCGTCCCATGTGACACTACATTGAAGAACTTCCCCGTCGTTTCACGTAGCGGTAGTTGTTTTTTTTAAAAACGGAGACAAGAATTGAGGCAAACAGATCTAAAGCTGAGATAGGCCTACGTAAAGTGAGTGAAGGGTCACTACTCAGGGGTCAGAAAGATTTACTGACAGAGATAACACGTAGGTATAACAAATACCTTTAACACAGCAAATGAATCGTTAATCTTTTATCTATTCTAGACGTTCACGGTTGTTTGTCTATGGTACAGACCCTGAAAAGAGCACACTTCTTTTGGTCGCTTTTAGATGTCAGTGCAATTGATTATAACAGATAATATTATCTAAAACATACACAAATCAGTAAGAACTTACTTTGTTACTGTTTTCGATATTAAAATACAGGCTACAATTAGCCTACACATGCATGCTTAGGCGTATAATATTAAGATGAGTGGGCTAATGAATAGAAATATTTGGATGTTGACAAGCCGTCAATTTAATATTGGAATGCTACTGGCGGTAAATGGTTATCAAAACGAATGAATGGACTAGTTACGCAGGAAGTTCGTACTAATATTAAGATAAAACCTACTTCATTATTCATCTCAACAACTAGACGTACAAACAGAGTAACATCACACATGCTTAACTACTGGCATGTAAATCTGGCTGAAGGTGTCATTTTTGCACCCATCCTCGACATCATATACCAAATACAATTTTATTTAGTCTGCATGAACCAGTGATAACACATAATTTTTTTAGACCTAAACATGGTAACTTGGTGAATGTTTCCTAACACCTGAGGTAGAATAATGCAGAGTGCATTATTCTAAGATAGTCAGCTAACACCACCAAAGAGCAGCATGAAAAATAACACATTTTATTACAGTGTTTCAACCATTTTAGACCATTAGCATTATTTCTTAGCAGATTTCGTAGTTTAGATTTGAGGAAATATTTTGAGCATAACGAAAATATACATTTTTGAATTCATTGAGCCATTTGATAGCACCTAGTGTTTTGTATACATCTTTCATCACGAAGTCATAAAACACTAATTTGTGTCAAATACAAATAGATTCATTTGTCATTTAACACAGCCATTTCCGTTGGTTTTGTCGCCCATTTGAGATACAGTTGTCACAGATTATTTTGTATACCTAAGGAATTATTTTATGTTCGACTACATTTGCGGAGCAAAACACTGATTTTCGGGTTTGACTGTGATGGTGGGAGCCTGCAAGGTGATACTGCAAAGGGGACTGTTAAAAATGTGCTGGATCATATTGTTTGACAGAAAGTTGCAGGTTGATAGAGTGGATTCTTCAAGAGGGTGAAAATGGTGAATTCAGAGAGAGAGAGAGAGAGAGAGAGAGAGAGAGAGAGAGAGAACGGAGACCCTGCCTTCTGGTGGGTATAGCCTTGGGGGAATCACGGTGTCGACCGTAGAAAATCCAATTAAGGATTGCATTTAAATGAAAAGTCATTTTTTAACCCGAGTATGACGTGGACACTTCCCTTTCTAGAGACGAACAGTTTGGCTGCAAATGCATTCTTTTTATTAAAACTGACATGCTGATAATGCAGAGTTGATGAAAAATAATTGGCACAATAACCGTAATTAAAAGCGCGCTAACAAAGCCATTACTATATTACAGTTGTGCAAGCTTGCCCCAAACTGCGTTTACATAATAATATAAAGACCCGTTTTTAGAAACGGCGACATACAGTGCTTGAGTCTTTCTTCAGTTTGGTCTCCTTCCTTTTAATTCAAACATATACATACATACATTCATGACCAATACGGTACAGTTTGGTGTACACTGGAATCATATAGACATCATTTGTTAAATCAAACACCCTGATGCTTTACAAAAATCCTTATCTCGTTGGTTACTATGCTAAAACCAGTTTAGAATAGCCTATAGTATTTCTTGACAGGGAGTCATATTTAATCTGAAGTTATAAGATCTTAAATTCGTGATTTTAAAATAGTGTTGCAGGCCTAAAGTTAATTTGCACAGATAGAATAGTCAGACTCAGCGCTGCATTAAAATGCCTTTCAAATATAGCTGTACTAGTGTGAAGCATCCCCACAGTTCAAGTTCACTTTTCATGTGGGTTATATCCTTTCCTCCTCTGCTCTGCAGTTCTTTGAATGGACACATTGCCTATAACGCCCTTCAATTTCCCCTTCTATCTCTTTTATTTCAGCGATTTAATTAGGCATAAATTCGATCCTGCTTTGCTATTTGTGAGCTATTTGTTTCTGACCTTGCTGGGTAATCACATTCAGCCACTGTATCCGCACCGTCACCTGCTATGCCTGCGTCTCCTAATAGGTTCATGCTGGAAAGAGTTAGTTTATTATTCTAAAAGGTTTTGTCGGGTTAAGCCGTGCATGTGTGTCGGGTTAAGCCGTGCATGTGTGCTTAAATGCACATTTCATTAACAAACTGCGAAGGTATAAAGCCGGATTTATGGAGCTTCAAAAGATCACAGAGAGGACGAATTTGATCTCCTTTTGGGCGATATCATCCACGGTGTCTTTCAGTGCGCACTGACTCGAGATATTTTACCTTTAAGCCGCTGACAAAACACTTCAGCATTCTACAAAATGCAGCAACACAAAACGCACGCGGACAACTGGTCTAAGCCTGCATTTATACTTGTGATTAAACTATAATCACAATTAGCCCTGACACCCAACCTACAGCAGTATGCTGGCAGACATTTGGAGGTTGTGGATATATTGTTAAAGTGGGCTAAAAGCTAAAATATTACTACAATGAACTGATATCTACTCTATATTCAACTATTTTGTATAAAGTTTACATATAGGCAATATACGCCTGTTAAACAAATGCGCAATGTGCAGAAAAGCAACATTTTCCAAGGCGGATATTGGCTTTTGACAGCGTTGGGTGTCTTGGCTTCATTCTCTAAGTAGCCCGTATTGATAAACGAGACATCACACGAGTCTGCTTGCCTGAGCTCTTCAATAGCCTACCATTAATAACGACATGATTTAATTAATCGCATTCATTGACCACGCAAAAACAGCTTCAAAGATGTCGCACAAGCAATCATGCGTTCCTTAGAGAATTGAAAGGACTGTAAACTATGGGTGAAAGGTGGCGGCTTAGTTTTCGAATTAAATGTCATCCTTCAAAAACAAGTGTATACGCAAAATAACATAACCACTCTCTTACGAGCTGAATGAATAGATCGCCTTTATACAAATAATAAATGATAGTGTGTATATATATATATATATATATATATATATATATATATATATATATATATATATACACACTAATTAGCCTACGTTATTATTAAAATAGTTCTAAATTTAAATAACAAACTATTATTAATAATTGTTATATATATATATATATATATATATATATATATATATATATATATATATATACACACTAATTAGCCTACGTTATTATTAAAATAGTTCTAAATTTAAATAACAAACTATTATTAATAATTGTTATATATATATATATATATATATATATATATATATATATATATATATATATATATATATATATATATATCATTATTTTGTAACAATTATTAATAATAATTTATTTTTTTAATTTAGAACGATTTTAATAATAACGTAGGCTAATTAGTTTTGTTATTACAACAATTTGACAGGCTATTTCAAGAGCGCATATCTGTGCTGTGAAACCCGACGATTCGGTATAGGAATTCCGAGCTTTACGACTATCAAAACTAAGACTGTTTCGCAGATCTCACTGTCAAGAAATGTACACAGACTGTTTTGTTAGCCCAAACAGAATGGTGGTAAGAATAGCCTAATTGATTTTAGCATAATTTAAAAAGCCTTTATTTTTATTAGCCTACAGCAGGGACAGACACTCCAAGCTCCACATCGATAAAACGTTATATTACTTGTGACTAAATAATTGATTCATCTAACCATTGGAAAAAAAAAAAAAAAAAAAAAAAAACTGTTTATCGACAAAAATTGTTTAATTGTTTTATCTATCAAAGAATACAAACAACAAGGACATTCACCCATTAAGAACGGATAAAACCGTATAATTATACCATGCGGCTCCCATGAAGCACAATGGCACTGAGAAACATTTTCTCACACCATACAGGAAATGTTAAAAGAGTTTACATATTCCCTCTCCACTTTCTTTTTCTTGGGAATATCCCACATGCGTCGCTCACCTGTGCGCGTGTGAATGGCTCTTATGCATTACCCGCGCGCTCATTTCCTACTTTATTCATATGTTAACATGGGCAATGATGCGGGTCGTTAACACCTCTTCAGAATGATCTTTATTTAGAGATTTCCATTGTTCTTGCACTTATTTCACACTTAACAAAATCGGCTACTCTCAAGTGCAAGTAGCCTACACAGAAATCAAAGTCGTTTTTAAACATTTCTTTAAATTAGCTACTGTGTGCTGTTTCTTCAATAACTAGCCTACTAAGGAATTGTTTTAATAAACTACATTAATTTGAAGAACGATTTGTTTTATCATGCAATAATTCGAGAACACAATATAACAACAGAAGATGCAATTAACTTAGCTGTAGACGTTTTCGTTCAGCAGCTTTCAATATAATTTGCCTAAGAAAAGTACATTTTCATTTTAGCGCGCGGGCGAGTGAATGCGCATCAGCTCTGGAGATGATTTCAATCATGCAGGCCGATTTTCTGTTCTCCACCTCCGCCACTGCTAAATGGTCTATTTATGACGGACCGAACCGAGCCGATGTTGTTCCCTTTGTTGACAAATCCATGAAACAACTTCAGCTCCGCCGTATAACAGCGCGTCCTCTGACGTCAGCGGGTCACGTGACGCGGCTGATAGTATATCTTTAAGTGAAAAGTAATCTATCAGGCAGTCCTTAAAGCCTGCTTTTAAAAGCATGTGTTATCTTGACTTATTGGTCCAAAATCACTTTTAAGTTTGGAGGAAATACAGTCAAGAGGAGACGAGGTGCAGCCTACCTCCAAGCCAGCTTAAATCAGAAGCCACTGGATTGGAGAATTATTTTCTGAAGTTTAAGTTTTACTTGCAGGCCAGTATTGACCTGCATTTAAAGCCATTGGTCGTAATCTGATCTGACCACTGCTCTTACCCTTGGTTGCTCCAGCAGTAAAGTGAGCGGTGATGACCCTGTCTGGCGGCACCAGTGCCAGCAACATGTCCGGTCAGACGGTGCTCACAGCTGACGATGTGGATATCGACGTGGTCGGGGAGGGCGACGAGAGCATGGAGCGGGACAGTGACTGCGAAAGCCAATGCATGCAGGACCGTGGAGATGAGGTGGAAGAGATCGAGGTGAAGGAGCACAGCGACAGCCCTTGCGAAAGCGCCGGAGAGGGCGAGTCCAAGGGGGATGTCCAGGACAGCTCCTCCGGTCCCATGCAAAACAAACCCAAGAGCAGCCTGGTGAAGCCGCCCTACTCCTACATCGCCCTCATCACCATGGCCATCCTGCAGAGCCCGCAGAAAAAGTTGACGCTCAGTGGCATCTGCGAGTTCATCAGCAACCGCTTTCCTTACTACCGGGAGAAGTTTCCGGCCTGGCAAAACTCCATTCGCCACAACCTGTCCCTCAACGACTGCTTCGTCAAGATTCCACGGGAACCGGGCAACCCTGGCAAAGGCAACTATTGGACCCTCGACCCCCAGTCGGAAGATATGTTTGACAACGGCAGCTTTCTCAGGAGAAGGAAACGCTTCAAGAGACATCAGCCGGACATTCTCAGGGATCAGGCAGCCCTCATGATGCAGAGTTTTGGGGCATATACTATTGGGAATCCTTACGGACGCCACTATGGAATTCACCCAGCCGCTTACTCGCACCCTGCAGCCGCTCTGCAGTACCCGTACATTCCCCCGGTGGGTCAGATGCTCCCTCCGGCGGTGCCTCTCTTACCCTCCGCAGAACTGAGCAGAAAAGCATTTAACTCTCATCTGAGTCCAAGTCTCCGATTACAGCTAAACAGCCTGAGCACCGCGTCAATGATCAAATCTGAGCCTTCCAGTAGACCATCGTTCAGCATAGAGAATATTATCGGGGTCTCCAGCAGCTCTCCGAGCGCACAGACTTTCCTGCGGCCGCCCGTGACGGTGCAGTCCGCCTTACTGAGCGCACAGTCCCTGTCCTTAACCCGGACATCAGCTGCCATCGCGCCCATTCTAAGTGTCCCGTCAAATATAATCTCTGGGCAGTTTTTACCCACAGTGTCCACAGCAGCGGTATCCAAATGGCCATCTCAATGATAATCAAACTATTTTTACACATATTTTATTAAAATACAGAACAGCACGGACTATAGGCAGCACTGGACAATTCGTCCGCCCCAATGTAGCCATGTAAAGACTTGAGAAGAAAAAAAAAAAAAAATCATAATAAAACAAGGAATGCTTTCAGTACAGGTAATGTTTGTAAATATTTGTACAAAGAAATTAATGTACATGTTTTACTTTCCTATTTCATGTCGATGTTTTAAACTGTATGACAGTTTTTAGTTTATTTAGCTTTATTATTTTTTTATTTTATTTTATTTTTTTCGTGGGGATCATGAAACAAGTGATTTCACGAATAATGTTTTGCTTTATATCAATCTGAAATTTTTCAATATGAAGTTCTTATTCAAAGACTGAAAAAAAGCTATGTTTCTAAAATGTAAATATATGTATTCTATGTAGCTATATTGTGTTGTAAATCAACTTCATTTGTTAATAAATATGAAACCAATCCAATACATCTCAGACAGAATCGATCTGATAAAATCAGGGATAATTAAAGAGCAAATAAATGATTGCTGAAACGAGGAATGTAATGATGATATAAGAAACATGGTTAAATGTAACTGATCATTTATATGCATTTTGGTTTTAAGACATGAAATATTCAGACCAATCCAGACAGCTAGTCTCATTTTAAGACAGAATGAATGTGTTCTGAAACAATCAGTCCTAGATCACTTTAGTCAGGTGAGAGATTGTTTACAATATAGCTATAATTTTTTTTTTTTTTTTTTTTTTTTGAAGCAAACAGAAAATGTATGCAATTTATCCTTAAAAGTTAGCAACTCCAACTCCGAATCGTTGCGGTCGATATTTCTACATTTAAAATAAGGTGCTTCAATTCAAAACGATATATATATATATCTGTATTAACAAACGAGCATATTTTATTATAAAATATTAACGTTACAAAACGCTTATTTTGATACATGTGAATACACCGCAAACCAGTAATTTCAACCATTTTAATTTGAACAATTTCAGGTTCAATAAGACTAACATTCAGTTAGTATTCCTTTTTAAGCTTGCATTGACAGGATATCTTCTTAACAAGAATAATATAATATAAAGCCAAGCGCTATTTACACAAATTGCACTAATGAATCCACATTAAACTAAGTAGTCTATTTAAGCTTACGTATTACGTTTTCGACCATCTAAGTTACAAAAATAACAAAATTCCTTCCAATAAAAAGGCCAATAGCCGTCGAAAAACTACCGTATCTATTTACAAGTGAAAATGGAGGCGACCTAAAAATGTTTTGCATGTTGTTTCTATTAAAGTAACACACTATTAAACAGTTGTGTCTAGCTAATCACTTCTACTCAAACAGCAAATGGTAGACGGTGTGTGGCGCACCAGAGTTAGGGCTATATTTAAGTGATACCCATGGGAAAAGAAAATAGCCAAAGACGCTGCTGAGATTGACCTTCTGAATGGAACTACATATCAGGGGGGCTATTCCACAACTGACTCCTTATTTTTTCAAATGAGGAAAAATATTTGTAAGCAAATTGTTCTGATGCCTTCCTGACAGCATATATTAACTGATTGCTGGATATCGCTGTTAAAATAAAACTAAATAGCCCAGGTGTTTCTGTTATTTTTCCTTATGGAAAGTTATAGTTATTTGACATTTACTATGAGCACATTCTACACACGCTCACTTCAAAGGTAAAGCCATATCTTTTCAGCAAGATGCTTCTGCTTCATATTTCCGAATGTATTATTTATTAAGTTTTAAGCATGATTTCGGGTATACCTATTACCATATTTAGCCATATAAAATGTTTCTGAAGCCCAGTAGCACAGAATACATTTATAAAACCATCCGACAAAATAACTGATAAATCCACTGCCAATCAAGACTATAATGCAAAAACTAAACAGTGTGATAACCTCAGCTAAAACGACAGAACACTGAGGTCAATCAGAAATTCTCCAGAATATCAGATTTAAAGTGATGTCCGAGTGTATCACTAGAAGGCGTTTTCATTATGCCATTTTTATCAATGAAACGCCTTCTTGTGCTAATGCGCGCAAAGGTTTTGATGCATCTACTGGGGTCTCTAATATAAACCACGATTCTTTGCATCTGTTTTGGGGATAATGATCGCGCGCGTGTAGCAGTTAGATGTTATTTGTTTTGGACTAGAGACACTGTGAAATTGTTCAGATCTAACGGGTTTTAAATGAGGCTTCTATTTTAAGGCAGGCTGGTGGGAAAGTGTTTAACGAGTGCAAGGTTATAACACATCAATAAAGGTGACGAAATACCGAATTATGACTAGGCTAATGCATGCAAAATATAATAATAAAGTATAATACAATCATATAATAAATTCGTCATAATTTAAATGTAGTTTAATAAAATCAGTCGAAGAATAGCA